>NC_060196.1:26946674-27293173 GCF_021184085.1 Oncorhynchus gorbuscha
GGGGGTAAGTGGGTGGTATGCTCCACATTGAGTTCTAAAGAGAGAAACAAAAGAGGGGTAAGTGGGTGGTACGCTCCACATTGAGTTCTAAAGAGAGAAACAAAAGAGGGGGTAAGTGGGTGGTACGCTCCACATTGAGTTCTAAAGAGAGAAACAAAAGAGGGGGTAAGTGGGTGGTACGCTCCACATTGAGTTCTAAAGAGAGAAACAAAAGAGGGGGTAAGTGGGTGGTATGCTCCACATTGAGTTCTAAAGAGAGAAACAAAAGAGGGGGTAAGTGGGTGGTACGCTCCACATTGAGTTCTAAAGAGAGAAACAAAAGAGGGGGTAAGTGGGTGGTACGCTCCACATTTCTAAAGAGTTCTAAAGAGAGAAACAAAAGAGGGGGGGTAAGTGGGTGGTACGCTCCACATTGAGTTCTAAAGAGAGAAACAAAAGAGGGGGTAACAAAAAAGAGGAAACAAAAGGGGGTAAGTGGGTGAGTTCTAAAGAGAGAAACGCTCCACATTGAGTTCTAAAGAGAGAAACAAAAGAGGGGGTAAGTGGGTGGTACGCTCCACATTGAGTTCTAAAGAGAGAAACAAAAGAGGGGGTAAGTGGGTGGTACGCTCCACATTTAGTTCTAAAGAGAGAAACAAAAAGAGGGGGTAAGTGGGTGGTATGCTCCACATCGAGTTCTAAAGAGAGAAACAAAAGAGGGGGTAAGTGGGTGGTACGCTCCACATCGAGTTCTAAAGAGAGAAACAAAAGAGGGGTAAGTGGGTGGTACGCTCCACATTGAGTTCTAAAGAGAGAAACAAAAGAGGGGGTAAGTGGGTGGTACGCTCCACATTGAGTTCTAAAGAGAGAAACAAAAGAGGGGGTAAGTGGGTGGTACGCTCCACATTGAGTTCTAAAGAGAGAAACAAAAGAGGGGGTAAGTGGGTGGTACGCTCCACATTGAGTTCTAAAGAGAGAAACAAAAGAGGGGGTAAGTGGGTGGTACGCTCCACATTGAGTTCTAAAGAGAGAATCAAAAGAGGGGGGGGGTAAGTGGGTGGTACGCTCCACATTGAGTTCTAAAGAGAGAAACAAAAGAGGGGGTAAGTGGGTGGTACGCTCCACATTGAGTTCTAAAGAGAGTAACAAAAGAGGGGGTACGTGGGTGGTACGCTCCACATTGAGTTTTAAAGAGAGAAACAAAAGAGGGGGTAAGTGGGTGGTACGCTCCACATTGAGTTTTAAAGAGAGTAACAAAAGAGGGGGTACGTGGGTGGTATGCTCCACATTGAGTTCTAAAGAGAGAAACAAAAGAGGGGGTAAGTGGGTGGTACGCTCCACATTGAGTTCTAAAGAGAGAAACAAAAGAGGGGGTAAGTGGGTGGTACTCTCCATTTCCACAGAAAATATACACTACAACGACAATGCTGTCTTGTTGTTGTGCATTGTCACGGAGTACACTTTCCAAAAGACTATTATTAAACTGTATCTACTTCCCCATTACCGGTAAATGTCTTCTCACTTCAATATAACACATCAAAAAATAGCATACAAAAAAAATAGCATACAACCTGCTGTTATCAGGTTGTTATGGAACTAATGGGCCAATTTATGTTTTACGCGGCGCTATTACAGTAGTTTGTGGTTGTGACATGTCATGGTTTTCTGTAATGATGACTCAAAGAGTTATTCCACGACACAGACAACCTGAACAATATCTCAAAAGTGCATTGTAGGCCTACCTGATCTAAATATACAATGGATTATGGACATATATGATCTAAATATAGAATGATGTGTTTAATTTTGACTGTGAAATTCAGGATGGAGATGGGGAAGTCATTTGGGAGAAATTCTAAGTCTTTGTTGCTCTTCTGTATAACATGTCTGACCTCAGCTGCTATATCAACTATCTGGTAAGAGGAAGCGCGATATCATAAAAAGTTTTCAACTTTAACCCCATACAATCCATCAGATGTGAGACGGTAATCTGTGCAGTGAAGCTGCAACGCCACTACCGGGAAGTCTATCAGACAAGGATGTAGTTTCAAATCCAGAGGATGCAGTTTCAACTACTGACGGGAACTAAAATGTTTAAAAAAAGAAGCTATAAAATATATATGTTGAAAACAAGGTCTACGGTCTAGGCAAAACAAAATAACTCAAATCAAATCAAAGTTTATTTGTCACGTGCGCCGAATACAGCAGGTGTAGACCTTACAGTGAAATGCTTACTTTACAGGCTCTAACCAATAGTGCAAAAAGTTATTAGGTGAACAATAGGTAGGTAAAGAAATAAAAACAACAGTTAAAAGACAGTGAAAAACAGTAGCGAGGCTATAAAAGTAGCGAGGCTACCTACAGACACCAGTTAGTCATGCTGATTGAGGTAGTATGTACATGTAGATATGGTTAAAGTGACTATGCATATATGATGAACAGAGAGTAGCAGTAGTGCAAAATGGGGGTTGGCAGGTGGCGGGACACAACTCATGGGTTGAGGTGAAGGAAGAGTAAGAATAAATGTTGTTGTTTTATGCATGATGCGTGAGAAGATATAGTAGATTGTCCATTCAACAGACGTCATAGAGAAGGGGGCAAAAGTTGTTAGTGGGACTAATGGTCTTTGATAGTCTAGGTCTGGTGTGGTTGTTAATGGCTCATACAGTTAAAGTCAGAAGTTTACATACACTTTAGCCAAATACATTTAAACTCAGTTTTTCGCAATTCCTGACATTTAATCCTAGTACAAATTTCCTGTCTTAGGTCAGTTAGGATCACGACTTTATTTTAAGAATGTGAAATGTCAGAATGATAGTGGAGAATTATTTATTTCAGCTTTTATTTATTTTCTTCACAGAAGTTTACATACACTCAATAAGTATTTGCTAGCATTGCCTTTATATTGTTATATTGTTTGCAGATCAGTGGAACGGTAGCGTCCCACCTGGCCAACATCCGGTGAAATGGCAGAGCGCCAAATTCAAATGAAATTACTTTAAATATTAAACTTTCATGAAATAACAAGTTCAAAACATCAAAATAAAGCTTAACTTGTTAATCCAGCCAAGGTGTCAGATTTCAAAAAGGCTTTACGGCGAAAGCTAACCATGCGATTATCTGAGGACAGCATCAATCACACAAATGCATAACAAATCATTTTCAACCAAGGAGTTGCGACACAAAAGTCAGAAATAGCCATATACTATATGCCTTACCTTTGAAGATCTTCTTCTGTTGGCACTCCAAAATGTCCCAGAAACATCACAAATGGTCCTTTTGTTCGATAATGTACTTTTTTATGTCCCAAAAATGTCCATTTATTTGGCGCATTTGATTCAGAAATACACCGGTTTCAAATCAAATCAAATCAAATTTTATTTGTCACATACACATGGTTAGCAGATGTTAATGCGAGTGTAGCGAAATGCTTGTGCTTCTAGTTCCGACAATGCAGTGATAACCAACAAGTAATCTAACTAACAATTCCAAAACTACTGTCTTATACACAGTGTAAGGGGATAAGGAACATGTACATAAGGATATATGAATGAGTGATGGTACAGAGCAGCATACAGTAGATGGTATCGAGTACAGTATATACATATGAGATGAGTGTGTAGACAAAGTAAACAAAGTGGCATAGTTAAAGTGGCTAGTGATACATGTGTTACATAAGGATGCAGTCGATGATGTAGAGTACAGTATATACATATGCATATGAGATGAATAATGTAGGGTAAGTAACATTATATAAGGTAGCATTGTTTAAAGTGGCTAGTGATATATTTACATCATTTCCCATCAATTCCCATTATTAAAATGGCTGGAGTTGGGTCAGTGTCAATGACAGTGTGTTGGCAGCAGCCACTCAGTGTTAGTGGTGGCTGTTTAACAGTCTGATGGCCTTGAGATAGAAGCTGTTTTTCAGTCTCTCGGTCCCAGCTTTGATGCACCTGTACTGACCTCGCCTTCTGGATGATAGCGGGGTGAACAGGCAGTGGTTCGGGTGGTTGATGTCCTTGATGATCTTTATGGCCTTCCTGTAACAACGGGTGGTGTAGGTGTCCTGGAGGGCAGGTAGTTTGCCCCCGGTGATGCGTTGTGCAGTCCTCACTACCCTCTGGAGAGCCTTACGGTTGAGGGCGGAGCAGTTGCCGTACCAGGCGGTGATACAGCCCGCCAGGATGCTCTCGATTGTGCATCTGTAGAAGTTTGTCTTCCAACATGCCTACAAAGTATCTAACACGTTACCTGTAAAATTGGTCCAAACATTTCAAACAATGTTCCTAATCCTTCCCCAGGTATCCTAAAATGTAAATAATCGTTCAAATTTTAGACGGGATAATCTGTTTTCAACACAGAACAAAAATACCACGGAGCACTCTCCTGTGTACACGCAATAAAAGACTTCAGCCCTTCACAGTGACACGAACAATTTACAGACGTACTTATACATTCCTCAAAAGAACAACCGATTTCTAAAGACATCTAGTGGACGCCATAGGAACTGCAACCAGGGCCCATATAAATCAGGATTCCCAATGAAACCTAGTGAAAACACAATGAGCTCAAAAAACCTTTTCCCTGGATGGATTGTGCTTGGGGTTTCGTCTGCCAAATCAGTTCTGTTACACTCACATACATTATTCTAACAGTTTTAGGAACTTCAGAGCTTCCCACAATATGTTGGGTAAATTTTGGCCCATTCCTCCTGACAGAGCTGGTGTAACTGAGTCAGGTTTGTAGACCTCCTAGCTCGAACATGCTTTTTCAGTTCTGCCCACACATTTTCTATAGGTTTGAGGTCAGGGATTTGTGATGGCCACTCCAATACTTTGACTTTGTTGTCCTTAAGACATTTTGCCACAACTTTGGAAGTACGCTTGGGATCATTGCCCATTTGGAAGACACGTTTACGACCAAGCTTTAACTTATGTCTTGAGATGTTGCTTCAAAATATTCACATAATTTCCCTCCCCCATGATGCAATCTATTTTGTGAAGTCCCCTCATCCCTCCTGCAGCAAAGCACCCCCACAACATGATGCTGCCACCCCCATGCTTCACAGGTTGGGATGGTGTTCTTTAGATTGCAAGCCTCCCCCTTTTTCCTCCAAACATAACGATGGTCATTTTGGACAAACAGTTCTATTTTTGTTTCATCAGACCAGAGGACATTTCTCCAAAATGTACGATCTTTGTCGCCCATGTGCAGTTGCAAACCGTAGTCAGGCTTTTTTATGGCGGTTTTGGTGCAGTGGCTTCTTCCTTGCTGAGCGGCCTTTCAGGTTATGTCGATATTGGACTCGTTTTACTGTGGATATAGATAGTTTTGTACTTGTTTCCTCCAGCATCTTCACAAGGTCCTTTGCCATTGTTCTGGGATTGAGTCACATTTTTTTGCACCAAAGTAGGTTCATCTCTAGGAGACAGAATGCGTCTCCTTCCTGAGCGGTATGATGGCTGCGTGATCCCATGATGTTTATACTTGCATACTATTGTTTGTACAAATGAACGTGGTACCTTCAGGCGTTTGAAAATTGTTCCCAAGGATGAACCAGACTTTTGGTTTTCCCATGATGTCAAGCAAAGAGGCACTGAGTTTGAAGGTAGGCCTTGAAATACATTCACAGGTACACCTCCTTTTGACTCAAATTATGTCAATTAGCCTATCAGAAGCTTCTGAAGACATAACATCCTTTTCTGGACTTTTCCAAGCTGTTTAAAGGCACAGTCAACTTAGTGTATGTAAACTTCTGACCCACTAGAATTGTGATACAGTGAATTATAAGTGAAATAATCTGTCTGTAGGCAATTGTTGGAAAAATGACTTGTGTCATGCACAAAGTAGATGTCCTAACCGACTTGCCAAACCTATAGTTTGTTAACGAGAAATTTGTGGAGTGGTTGAAAAACAAGTTTTAATGACTTCAACCTAAGTGTATGTAAACTTCTGACTTCAACTGGTATATGGGACTGTTTAAAAAGTGATTTGGTATCTGGCAATTTCTGTAATAAAAATAGACCTTTTAATCAAAGAATGATTTCCCAAATTACAAGTCATTTGTGTGATATGGTGCTAAGGAATTTGCCAAGCAACATCATTGCCCCTGGACTGTGTTTGTTATAGCAACTATCAGTATGATATTTATTTATACATTTACCCAAATGAAGATTTTCCATCAACAAAAACAGTAGAGTTAATAGTTATGGAAAGGTGGTGTAAAACACTCTAAGTGATAAGTGTTGAACCTTGACGCTGCTGTTTTGTACACTGACCGGATATGTCGGGCTAAACTGCCAGGAAAAAAAAACCCAATCACACGTGCACATACACACATACAATCCTCCTGGAACCAGAGGAACGTGGTGTGTTCAGGACATAGACTCTACAGCACTCGATACACTGAGGACCATATCTGGATACATAGACAAATCAATTCAAATTCTATTGGTCTTATGCACATGGTTAGCAGATGTTAATGCGAGTGTAGCGAAATGCTTGTGCTTCTAGTTCCGCCCATGCAGTAATATCTAGCAAGTACTCTAACAATTTCACAACTACCTTATACATGCAAGTGTAAAGGAATGAATAAGAATATGTACATTTGAATACATGGATGAGCGATGGCCGAACGGCATAGGCAAGATGCAGTAGATGGTATAGAGTACAGTATATACATATGAGATGAGTAATGTAGGGTATGTAAACATAAAATAAAGTGGCATTGTTTATAGTGGCTGGTGATGAATTCATTACATCCAATTTTGAATTATTAAAGTGGCTAGAGATGAGTCAGTATGTTGGCAGCAGCCACTCAATGTTTGTGATGGCTGTTTAACAAGCAGTGGCTCAGGTAGTTGTTGTCCTTGATGATCTTTTTGGCCTTCCTGTGACATCGGGTGGTGTAGGTGTCCTGGAGGGCAGGTAGTTTGCCCCCGGTGATGCGTTATGCAGACCTCACTACCCTCTGGAGAGCCTTGCGGTTGTGGGCGGAGCAGTTGCCGTACCAGGCGGTGATACAGCCCGACAGGATGCTCTCGATTGTGCATTTGTAAAAGTTTGTGAGTGTTTTTGGTGTCAAGCCGAATTTTGAGGCACTGCTGTGCCTTCTTCACCACGCTGTCTGTGTGGGTGAAACATTTCAGTTTGTCCGTGAAGTATACGCTGAGGAACTTAAAACTTTCCACCTTCTCCACTACTGTCCCGTCGATGTGGATAGGGGGCTGCTCCCTTTGCTGTTTCCTGAAGTCCAAGATCATCTCCTTTGTTTTGTTGTCATTGAGTGTGAAGTTATTTTCCTGACACCACTCTCCAAGGGCCCTTATCTCCTCCGTCTCGTCGTTGTTGGTAATCAAGCCTACCACTGTAGTGTCGTCTGCAAACTTGATGATTGTGCATGGCCATGCAGTCATGGGTGAATAGGGAGTACAGGAGAGGGCTGAGAACACACCCTTGTGGGGCCCTGTGTTGAGGATCAGCGGGTGGAGATGTTGTTTCCTACTCTCACTACCTGGGGGCGGCCCGTCAGGAAGTCCAGGACCCAGTTGCACAGGGCGGGGTCGAGACCAAATATTGGAGTAAAACAAGCTTGCATTTTGGATTCTGATGGGGTATGACAGTTGAACTAAGGGCTCTATTCGATCCGTGTCGCAGAAATTCAACTTTACAGTGTGATTGAAATGGAAAGGCAACGCGTCAGCGGAGACTGCGTTCACTGGAAACGCTGCACATTGTCCGTCTCCATCATAAATGACCTTTCACATTTCTAGCGCGCAATCTGTAACGCTTCAGCGATCCAGATTGAATAGAGCCCTAAGCTCATGATGCCTTTATAAGTTATTTTCTTCAAGAATCAATGGGTACATATCATCCATTAATAAATCCAAAAATGGATCGAGCAGCTAAGGATTAAAGCTTTTAAGGGACATTGCACTTTCAAATAAAATGACATTGGTGTCCAATGACATTGGTTGTGTAGATCCAGCTCTGCGCCTCCATTTCAAATGAATGGAAAAGATGAGCACCAAATAAAACCAGGAAATCTAGGAAATTAGACAGTGCTAATCCATTAATTTGGGATTGAGGCCTATAGCCAGATCCACACAATCAATGTTTCATCTTGACACGAGTCTACTTTTGAGGTCTGAAAACATCTGACAAATCTTCATTTATGAGTGAAATGTCCCTTTAAGAATGCTTTGCAGTCCACATTGACTCAATTGTTTCTTCTATCACACACAATCTTCCTGGAACCAGAGGAATGTGGTATGTTCAGGACATAGACTCTACATTCTCTATCATATTATATATATTCTCTATCATTCTATGTATTCAGGATACTAATGAACCGCTACTCCAACAATGGCTGCCCCAACAACGGCTGCTCCAACAACGGCTGCTCCTGCAATGGCTGCTCCTACAACTACTGCTCCTACTACAACCACTGCTCCTGCTCCTACTACAACCACTGCTCCTGCTCCTATTAAAACCACTGCTCCTGCTCCTACTACAACCACTTCTCCTGCTCCTACTACAACATCTGCTCCTGCTCCTACTACAACCGCTGCTCCTGCTCCTACTACAACCACTGCTCCTGCTCCTACTACAATCACTGCTCCTGCTCCTACCGCTGCTCCTACTACATCCTCTGCTCCTACTACAACCACTGCTCCTGCTCCTACTACAACCACTGCTCCTGCTCCTACTAAAACCACTGCTCCTGCTCCTACTACAACCACTTCTCCTGCTCCTACTACAACATCTGCTCCTACTACAACCGCTGCTCCTGCTCCTACTACAACCACTGCTCCTGCTCCTACTACAATCACTGCTCCTGCTCCTACCGCTGCTCCTACTACATCCTCTGCTGGGCGCCGACTGAGATGGCCGCCTCGCTTCGCGTTCCTAGGAAACTATGCAGTTTTTTGTTTTTTTACGTGTTATTTCTTACATTAGTACCCCAGGTCATCTTAGGTTTCATTACATACAGTCGAGAAGAACTACTGAATATAAGATCAGCGTCAACTCACCATCAGTACGACCAAGAATATGTTTTCCGCGACGCGGATCCTGTGTTCTGCCTTACAAACAGGACAACGGAATGGATCGCATGCAGCGACCCATGGAAACGACTCCGAAAAAGAGGGAAACGCGGCGGTGTTCTGGTCAGACTCCGGAAAAGGGCACATCGCGCACCACTTCCCAGTATTCTTCTTGCCAATGTCCAGTCTCTCGACAACAAGGTTGATGAAATCCGAGCAAGGGTGGCATTCCAGAGGGACATCAGAGACTGCAACGTTCTCTGCTTTACGGAGACATGGCTTACTGGGAAAACGCTATCCAGGGCGGTGCAGCCAACGGGTTTCTCCACGCATCGCGCCGACAGAAACAAACATCTCTCTGGTAAGAAGAGTGGAGGGGGCGTATGCCTCATGACTAACGGGACATGGTGTGATGAAGAAAACATACAGGAACTCAAATCCTTCTGTTCACCTGATTTAGAATTCCTCACAATCAAATGTAGACCGCATTATCTTCCAAGAGAATTCTCTTCGATTATAATCACAGCCGTATATATCCCCCCAAGCAGACACATCGATGGCTCTGAACGAACTTTATTTAACTCTTTGCAAACTGGAAAACATTTATCCGGAGGCTGCATTCATTGTAGCTGGGGATTTTAACAAAGCCAATCTGAAAACAAGACTCCCTAAATTTTATCAGCATATCGATTGCGCAACCAGGGGTGGTAAAACCTTGGATCATTGTTACTCTAACTTCCGCGACGCATATAAGGCCCTGCCCCGCCCCTCTTTCGGAAAAGCTGACCACGACTCCATTTTGCTGATCCCTGCCTACAGACAGAAATTAAAACAAGAGGCTCCCACGCTGAGGTCTGTCCAACGCTGGTCAGACCAAGCTGACTCCACACTCCAAGACTGCTTCCATCACGTGGACTGGGACATGTTTCGTATTGCGTCAGATGGGAATATTGACGAATACGCTGATTCGGTGTGCGAGTTCATTAGAACGTGCGTCGAAGATGTCGTTCCCATAGCAACGATAAAAACATTTCCTAACCAGAAACCGTGGATTGATGGCAGCATTCGCGTGAAACTGAAAGCGCGAACCACTGCTTTTAATCAGGGCAAGGTGTCTGGCAACATGACTGAATACAAACAGTGCAGCTATTCCCTCCGTAAGGCTATCAAACAAGCTAAGCGTCAGTACAGAGACAAAGTGGAATCTCAATTCAATGGCTCAGACACAAGAGGCATGTGGCAGGGTCTACAGTCAATCACGGACTACAAGATGAAATCCAGCCCAGTCACGGACCAGGATGTCTTGCTCCCAGGCAGACTAAATAACTTTTTTGCCCGCTTTGAGGACAATACAGTGCCACTGACACGGCCTGCAACGGAAACATGCAGTCTCTCCTTCACTGCAGCCGAGGTGAGTAAGACATTTAAACGTGTTAACCCTCGCAAGGCTGCAGGCCCAGACGGCATCCCCAGCCGCGCCCTCCGAGCATGCGCAGACCAGCTGGCCGGTGTGTTTACGGACATATTCAATCAATCCCTATACCAGTCTGCTGTTCCCACATGCTTCAAGAGGGCCACCATTGTTCCTGTTCCCAAGAAAGCTAAGGTAACTGAGCTAAACGACTACCGCCCGTAGCACTCACTTCCGTCATCATGAAGTGCTTTGAGAGACTAGTCAAGGACCATATCACCTCCACCCTACCTGACACCCTAGACCCACTCCAATTTGCTTACCGCCCAAATAGGTCCACAGACGATGCAATCTCAACCACACTGCACACTGCCCTAACCCACCTGGACAAGAGGAATACCTACGTGAGAATGCTGTTCATCGACTACAGCTCGGCATTCAACACCATAGTACCCTCCAAGCTCGTCATCAAGCTCGAGACCCTGGGTCTCGACCCCGCCCTGTGCAACTGGGTACTGGACTTCCTGACGGGCCGCCCCCCAGGTGGTGAGGGTAGGCAACAACATCTCCTCCCCGCTGATCCTCAACACGGGGCCCCACAAGGGTGCGTTCTGAGCCCTCTCCTGTACTCCCTGTTCACCCACGACTGCGTGGCCACGCACGCCTCCAACTCAATCATCAAGTTTGCGGACGACACAACAGTGGTAGGCTTGATTACCAACAACGACGAGACGGCCTACAGGGAGGAGGTGAGGGCCCTTGGAGTGTGGTGTCAGGAAAATAACCTCACACTCAACGTCAACAAAACTAAGGAGATGATTGTGGACTTCAGGAAACAGCAGAGGGAACACCCCCTATCCACATCGATGGAACAGTAGTGGAGAGGGTAGCTAGTTTTAAGTTCCTCGGCATACACATCACAGACAAACTGAATTGGTCCACTCACACTGACAGCGTCGTGAAGAAGGCGCAGCAGCGCCTATTCAACCTCAGGAGGCTGAAAAAATTCGGCTTGTCACCAAAAGCACTCACAAACTTCTACAGATGCACAATCGAGAGCATCCTGGCGGGCTGTATCACCGCCTGGTACGGCAACTGCTCCGCCCTCAACCGTAAGGCTCTCCAGAGGGTAGTGAGGACTGCACAACGCATCACCGGGGGCAAACTACCTGCCCTCCAGGACACCTACACCACCCGTTGTTACAGGAAGGCCATAAAGATCATCAAGGACATCAACCACCCGAACCACTGCCTGTTCACCCCGCTATCATCCAGAAGGCGAGGTCAGTACAGGTGCATCAAAGCTGGGACCGAGAGACTGAAAAACAGCTTCTATCTCAAGGCCATCAGACTGTTAAATAGCCACCACTAACATTGAGTGGCTGCTGCCAACACACTGTCATTGACACTGACCCAACTCCAGCCATTTTAATAATGGGAATTGATGGAAATGATGTAAATATATCACTAGCCACTTTAAACAATGCTACCTTATATAATGTTACTTACCCTACATTATTCATCTCATATGCATATGTATATACTGTACTCTACAACATCGACTGCATCCTTATGTAACACATGTATCACTAGCCACTTTAACTATGCCACTTTGTTTACTTTGTCTACACACTCATCTCATATGTATATACTGTACTCGATACCATCTACTGTATGCTGTTCTGTACCATCACTCATTCATATATCCTTATGTACATGTTCCTTATCCCCTTACACTGTGTATAAGACAGTAGTTTTGGAATTGTTAGTTAGATTACTTGTTGGTTATCACTGCATGGTCGGAACTAGAAGCACAAGCATTTCACTACACTCGCATTAACATCTGCTAACCATGTGTATGTGACAAATAAAATTTGATTTGATTTGATTTGCTCCTTCTACAATCACTGCTCCTGCTCCTACTACAACCACTGCTCCTGCTCCTACTAAAACCACTGCTCCTGCTCCTACTACAACCACTTCTCCTGCTCCTACTACAACCGCTGCTCCTGCTCCTACTACAACCACTGCTCCTGCTCCTACTACAATCACTGCTCCTGCTCCTACCGCTGCTCCTACTACATCCTCTGCTCCTACTACAACTACTGCTCCTGCTCCTACTACAACCACTGCTCCTGCTCCTACTAAAACCACTGCTCCTGCTCCTACTACAACCACTTCTCCTGCTCCTACTACAACATCTGCTCCTGCTCCTACTACAACCGCTGCTCCTGCTCCTACTACAACCACTGCTCCTGCTCCTACTACAACCACTTCTCCTGCTCCTACTACAACATCTGCTCCTGCTCCTACTACAACCGCTGCTCCTGCTCCTACTACAACCACTGCTCCTGCTCCTACTACAATCACTGCTCCTGCTCCTACCGCTGCTCCTACTACATCCTCTGCTCCTACTACAATCACTGCTCCTGCTCCTGCTACAACCACTGCTCCTGCTCCTACTAAAACCACTGCTCCTGCTCCTACTACAACCGCTGCTCCTGCTCCTACTACAACCACTGCTCCTGCTCCTACTACAATCACTGCTCCTGCTCCTACCGCTGCTCCTACTACATCCTCTGCTCCTACTACAACCACTGCTCCTGCTCCTACTACAACCACTGCTCCTGCTCCTACTAAAACCACTGCTCCTGCTCCTACTACAACCACTTCTCCTGCTCCTACTACAACATCTGCTCCTGCTCCTACTACAACCGCTGCTCCTGCTCCTACTACAACCACTGCTCCTGCTCCTACTACAACCACTTCTCCTGCTCCTACTACAACATCTGCTCCTGCTCCTACTACAACCGCTGCTCCTGCTCCTACTACAACCACTGCTCCTGCTCCTACTACAATCACTGCTCCTGCTCCTACCGCTGCTCCTACTACATCCTCTGCTCCTACTACAATCACTGCTCCTGCTCCTACTACAACCACTGCTCCTGCTCCTACTAAAACCACTGCTCCTGCTCCTACTACAACCACTTCTCCTGCTCCTACTACAACATCTGCTCCTGCTCCTACTACAACCGCTGCTCCTGCTCCTACTACAACCACTGCTCCTGCTCCTACTACAATCACTGCTCCTGCTCCTACCGCTGCTCCTACTACATCCTCTGCTCCTACTACAATCACTGCTCCTGCTCCTACCGCTGCTCCTACTACAACCACTGCTCCTGCTCCTACCGCTGCTCCTACTACAACCACTGCTCCTGCTCCTACTACAACCACTTCTCCTGCTCCTACTACAACATCTGCTCCTGCTCCTACTACAACCGCTGCTCCTGCTCCTACTACAACCACTGCTCCTGCTCCTACTACAATCACTGCTCCTGCTCCTACCGCTGCTCCTACTACATCCTCTGCTCCTACTACAACCACTGCTCCTGCTCCTACCTCTGCTGCTACTACAACCACTGCTCCTGCTCCTACTACAACCACTGCTCCTGCTCCTACTACAGTCGCTGCTCCTGCTCCTAACACTGCTCCTACAACAGCAGCACATGTCCCACCCACCACACCAAGTGGCAGACCAGCAACCAGAGCATCTCTGTTGTGTTCTGTGGTGCCTCCTCTGCTCTACACCTCGTGGTTCTAAGCGGTGCAACCCCCCTGGCCTGGAGCTTGTATTGCTCAGGCTAAATAGACTGACTGGCTATGAATGAAACCAACGCTAATGAGCAAAGCAAATATGTATCTGGAAGTATGGATTTTTCTCTACTGGAACACCAGTCATTGACATTTCATGTTAGAGGTTAAACTTTGCATATGGACATAATAGGAGAGAAGCAAGTTGTTCTTAAACTTGAATTTGTTGTAAACAGTCACCAAAGGGTCCAATTCTTTGCGCAGATATTTGTTGCCGGTTTTAGGAACTTGCCTCCACTGCACCTTTAGACTTTTTTTTGTCTGTTTGTTTTTTAAATGCACTGGTTAGAAGGAATGAACGTTGTAGAAAATATACTTCATTGTAATCAAATTTTTATTTTCATAAAAGTATGTATGGAAGTACACTTCAAATTAAAGTACACTTGAAGGTGTGACTTTACTGTAACATTAGGCATTATGAGCATTAGCCATAGGACAAAGTTTGATTTTCTTGCATTATCGTGCAGGAATGAGACATAGAGCAATACAGATGTAGGATCTTAATTTTATCCCCGGGTTAAAGGAGAACTTTCCTGCAATTGCAGGGAATGTAATGTTTAAAAAGACTTCTGAAGTTTGTAATTTTCAGTTGATCAACCGCTACAATATTTGTTATTAATTATAATCCACATAACAATTCACATATACAGTTGCTGCAGGATTATTTTCCTGCTGTAGCAAACTGGCTCAAATTAAGATCCTACATCTGTCTACTGTAAATACACAAATGTGAATAGTAATGTGTAGGCTGAGCTAATGTGAAATTGTACACAAAACTCATTCCTTTAGTCTTCAGATCGACAGATAGCCAGCAGTGCTTGTAGGTGATCACCTTTGAATTGTTTCTGTTGAAAAACATTGGAACATAAAAATAAAAAATGTAATTAGTTTTATTGAAAGACTGTGCTGCTTGGTTGAGATACTGTAAATAGGTACTTTCATTGACATGCCTTTCTACTGTATTTGTTACAGGAAATAAATACATAGATTTTGTTTTTCCATTCCTCAAACAGGTGTGCAGTTGGTATGCAGATAAGTGTGTGTACATGTGGGAGTCTAAATGTGCATTACATCTGGTGGGTGGGTACACACAGTGGTGTAGTGGTGCCGGGAGAAGTGGGCATACTCTAATTCTGCCCAAAATTTCCCAAATGACCAGCCCGGTGAAGGAAAGGCACCCTGCGTGAGAACAAAATGTACTTTGTCCTATATTTCTTTCAGGTTTTCACTCTCACAAATTGGATGTTAAGAGACTGGTAGACCATCCTTGCACGGTCATCACTAGTTAACACAGCCACAAAGTCATAATTACTCCATCCTTCTATTTTCAAACTATATATGCCCATATTGGGCTTACTTTCTAATTATTCTAATTTCTAATTCTAATGCTTTTCTTTCTAAAACAAGGACATTTCTAAGTGACTCCAAACTTTTGAACGGTAGCGTATATCAGACATGATTTATGACAACAACATTTCTCTTTGCCATTAACCTGAACATATTTCAGATGGAACTTAAAGAAATACAAATCAGTTCCATATTACTTGACACACTTTCCATCTACACTTCACTGCCTGATGATTGCATTACAATCGACTGTGATTTTGTGGAATGATTTATCAGCCTCGTCCTGGAGAACAACACATGGTCCACAGAAGGCTCTGATGAACGACCAGGTGCAGCAATTAGTTGAGGAAGACATTAAAGAACACAAAATTACATATATAACAAGAAATTAAGACAAGTATAAATAAACAGAAATGATAAAATATGTTATGAGGAAAACTAAATAAAAGACCAAGTTAATATAACCTATAATAAATGACAATGTCTGTTTAGATTTGCTCTGGGATGCAATAGGGATGCGAGGATGTTCTAGCGCAGGGCTGTCCATCCCTGTTCCTGGAGAACTACCCTCCTGTAGGTTTTCACTCCAACCCCAGTTGTGACTAACCTGATTCAGCTTCTCAACCAGCTAATTAGTAGAATCAGGTAATCTAGATGAGGGATGGAGTGAAAACCTACAGGACGGAAGCTCTCCAGGAACAGGGATGGACAGCCCTGCTCTAACGTGATGACGTCATTGGAGAAGTTTGCGTCAGAAAAGGGAGTGCAACTGGGGAGGAAATTGAGCTGGAGCGTAGTTTTTCGGCTGGAGGCACAGCAGCCGTGTGGATCTGTGCCAAACTGCTACAGTAAGTGAATCTTTTTTTAAATTTGAAAACATATTTCTCTCTGATATGAAAGATAAGAGGCATATCAGCATATGTTTTTTTTTAAACGGTTTGAAAGCAATGATTATTGACGTTTCTAAACGTAATACACAGCATTGGAATTGTACAGATGTAGGATCTTAATTGGAGCTAGTTTACTTTAGCAGGAAAATAATCCTGCAGCAACAGGAAATGTGAATTATTATGTGGATTATAATTCATGGTTATTTTTGTAGGGGTCCAAAATTTCCAAAATGGTATTTCAAAACTTCAGAAGCCTTTTTAAAACATCAAATGAGTGATCAAATCAAATCAAAAAGTAAGCTCCTACATCTGTAGTTTACATGAAGTTAATAGTGGATGATGTAAGACGGAGAAGGAGGGTTTGAGAGCTGCATTTGTGTAGGCTACTTTATGCATGATTTCTCTATTGTTCTACATCATATATTTTCTTGATTAAACCTTTATTTGATCAGGGAGTCATATTGAAACCAAGATCTCTTTCACAGATGAGTCCTGAATTACAGAAAATACACACATCAAAATACAAATACAAAATGCAAGCAGGAAGAAGAAAAACGTCCATTAAAAACACAACACATTCATCAGTAATAACATCCTCAATCAGCTTTCTGAAATGCCCTCTAGGCACCAGAACCTCAAATTTAAGAACATTTGAAGATTGTTCCACAAATGAGGTGCAAGAAAACTAAAAGCTGATTTAACTCAGTAGAGACCAAATAGATTTCCAGAGTTAACCATCCCGGAGACCGGGGGTGGTAACTCAGATGTCTAAAGTTTAGTATTGCTGTTAGGTACAGTGGGAAAACACAGCCATGTATTAACCTATGTGACATCAAAGAGGGCCAACCAATGTTCTGGTAGAGAATGCATTGATGAGCACTAAAATTGTCTCCCGTAATATAATATATGATACGGCGTATACCTCTACTACAATACATTGATACGCATCAGTGGGGATGAAGACGTGAGTATAGGCAATGCCCATTTTTTTTAAGTGGGTATACCTGCCTGTAGACCCCACTACACCACTGGGCACACATACAGTGTACATATGATTGTATATGTGTGTGTGTGTGTCCATGCGTATGTGTGTGCCTGACCTGTAGGGCTGTATAGAGTGAGGTACCCGTCTGTCTGAGATAAGCCACTCTCACACACAGCAGATCCTCCTCACTGTGGGACACCATCACCCCCTGGACTATGGCTGCCTGGAGGGTACAAACAGAGTTTAACCAACCAAACACCCCCAAAGACAGACAAGACGGACGGACAGACGGACTCATGTGTTCGGAACACGTTTACCTTCATGGTCTCCAGTCTCTGAGCCAGGTAGAGGTTTGGGCTCTGTATGCAACGCACTGTTATCAGAGAGAAAGGTTAGTGATCCTTTTTGCGTGAGTCCCTGCACATATTCACATACCTCTACTGTATGTACAGTGCACTCCGTGCTCTGCTGCTTGTGGGCACGTTTTCACCAGACATCCATTTCATTAGTAATGATGTAAGCATATGATGTAAGATAGATGTACACATGAAACACATGACACACACACACACACACACACACAGGGATGCACACCCACACACATGCACACACATTCCAGTGTTTTACCCAATGTTTTCAGCCCAAGTCTCACATCTCCACTGAATGCTTTCTCTATTGCTTTATCCACTGTCTCTTGCTTCTCACTCTCCAAATTGACGAACACTGCACGCACAACAAAACAGTGTTACATAAAGTTCAATCTAAAAAAGGCCCACACACATGCATACAAAGTAAAACCACACACACACACCTTTGTTAAGATGTTCAGAGTCTCTGGTAGTCAGAATGGTGATCCATGGTCCAGGATCTGCCTTCGCCTGATTGATAGCTTCAGCGAGAGCCTGCTCAGTCACAAGCACATACGATTCACACACACACACACACACACACACACACACACACACACACACACACACACACACACACACACACACACACACACACACACACACACACACACACACACACACACACACACACACACACACACACACACACACACACACACCACTCAAAAATACATGCTTCGTGCTTTACACACTGTACGTACCTCTGTGTCTCTTTGCACCATTCCTACTACCTTTTTCTTCTATTGAGTGTGAAGCAGTAGAGGAATAGAGAGGAAGAGAGTGGGATCAAGAACAGTATTTCTAAACATTTTAAATTCTATTATTTGCCTAATTTAACCCTTGTGTTGTCTTAACTTCTTATGGCTGCAGGGGCAATATTGAGTAGCTTGGATGAAAGGTGCCCAGAGTAAATGGCCTGCTCCTCAGTCCCAGTTGCTAATACACCGTATATGCATAGTATTATTAGTATTGAATAGAAAACACTCTGACGTTTCTAAAACTGTTTGAATGATGTCTGCAAGTATAACAGAACTCATATGGCAGGCAAAAACCTGAGAATTAATTCAAACAGGAAGTGGAAAATCTGAGGTTGGTCGATTTTCAACACAGCCCCTATTGAATACACAGTGGGATATGGATAAAGTTGCACTTCCCAAAGTTGCACTTCCTGTAGCTCAGTTGGTAGAGCATGGCGCTTGTAACGCCAGGGTAGTGGGTTCGATCCCCGGGACCACCCATACGTAGAATGTATGCACACATGACTGTAAGTCGCTTTGGATAAAAGCGTCTGCTAAATGGCATATATTATTATATTATTATTATTATATTATGTCCACCGTCTTTAGAAACTTGAATGAAGCTTATACTATGTTGTAGAGCCCGGATGGGAGCTCTTTGAGTCAGTGGTCTGGCAGAGAGTTCCTGGTCACGTGCATTTCACATGATAGCGACCTGCGTTCCATGGCTTCTCTACAGACATAGGAATTCTCCGGTTGGAACTTTATTGAAGATTTAAGATAACAACATCCTAAAGATTGATTCTATACTTAGTTTGACAAGTTTCTTTGACCTGTAATATAACTTTTCTCCGACGTTCGTATGGACCTGCACGAGTGCTTGGATTTGTGTACTAAGCGCGTTAACAAAAGTAGCTACTTGGACATAAATAATGGACATTATCGAACAAATCAAGCAATTATTGTGGAACTGCGATTCCTGGCAGTGCATTCTGATGAAGATCGTCAAAAGTAAGGGAATATTTATAATGTGATTTCTGATTTCTGTTGACTCCAACACATGAGATTTCTGTTGTTTTGAATTTGGCGCCCTGCATTTTCACTGGCTGTTGTCATATCGATCCCGTTAACGGGATTGCAGCCCTAAGAAGATTTATGGGTCAAAAATGACCAGCCACTATGTTTAAAAGCAGAGAGAATCCCCTAAATGATATTTTTCAACTTGAAATTTGATTGCTTTTCCGAAAGTGACCCCAGCATTAAAAAATGTGAAACATTGCCTTTGTTCATATTTCCATGAAAGCTGTACACCACCAGGATACAAAGATTGTCTTAGGGCAGTTAAAATAATTTGCATACCACAAAAACACAAAAAACAAAACGCACACAACCAGCAGCTCCTGAAGAGGAAGATCACCATGGTTGGCATAGTACTAAAAAAACAAACCTGAGCTCCCCCTGCACTCCTTGCAACAAGGGGGAGAGAGGCTTTCTCATCAAAGTTTGCCTTCACCCCCACCACCACTCTAGTATCTTAACGCCCTAAAAATAAAAGAATGTGGTCGTCCTGGGCACACTGCACTAAACGGCTGAGATCAGTGATTGTGAGAAGAGGAAGCCAGACATCATCCTGGCTTACAACCACAACAAAAGAGGTGTGGACAACCTGGACAAGATGATTGGAACTTACAGCTGAAGGAGGATGACTGCCCGCTGGCCCCTGGTGGTCGTCTTCCATTATATCATTGATGTGTCCTCATGCAATGCCTTCATGATATGGAACAATATCAACCCTACCTGGATGCCTGATAAGTGGAACAAGAGGAGGGTGTTCCTGAAGCAGCTGGGACAGGTACTTGTAACCCCACACATTCAAAGAAGGGAGCACCTCCCCCGCAAACCATCCTCTGCAGCGCTTGTGAAAGCTGTTCAGGGGGCTGAATCTTGTCCTTATCCACCTGAGGCTGGGGCAGGCAAGAGGAGGAGATGCCAATTCTGTCTCCCAAAGAAGGGCCGTAAAACAAATACTATGTGCTGCACATGTGAGAAATACATCTGCAAAGTCCATGCACACACACTTGCATACTGTCCTACATGTTCTAATTAGAGTTGATTGATTAATGTTCTTCACATTTTTGTATCTATTATTTTATTCTTATTTATTGTTGTTGTTTATACACCTTGTGGGTGGGGACAATGGTTAAAAAATGGGAGTTGAATTCCTCATTGTACAGTATATAAGAATATATCACTATGTTGCCAAAAAAAGTTCAAGACTGTTATTGTTTCCCTTCAATAAAATGCATTCAAAACTACTTTCTGCACATTTCTGCTATTTTCTTAGGCTGTACAAGTGCTATCTCTTGCTAAAAATGCATGTTTACACCTATGCAGTACCTTTAGCAATAATAATAAACCTCTACTTTAGTAAAGAAAACAATTATGACAGGTGTGTTGTAATAAAAACAAGTGGTGTCCACTGATTAAATGCAGTCTTTCTGCATTGTGAAGAGGTAAAACCCAGGTATTCACAAGGTTTGTGATGAATGGACAGGCTGTTTCTTCATGGAAAATAGATTTGGGGTTTAAAATTCAATTAAGCTGCTTTATTTTAGGGGTTTATTGAAGGCGGGTCATTTGTTTACCCTTAGGACAAGGGGAGTATACAGAATGATAAGACTACACAAGGGTTAAAATGTACATGTACAATTTAGTCATTTAGCAGACAATCTTCTAATGAGTGTAACATGTTGGTGTCTTATAACAAGGATCCAGTGAAGAGGATTTCTGTCCGGGAGAGGAGAGGGACAAAGGGTTACCTTGAGTAAGGCCAGGACGAGTTTGGCAAAGTCCCCACTGGTCTCACCCTTCAGGTCCGTCTCCAGATCCTTATTATACTCTAAACACACACAAGTTATGGGGACATTATTTGGCCTCTGAATACTTTGGTGATGACTTCATTAGAACATATCACAGTGATAGAGGAAAATATAGTTTAGATGATCAATTATGTATTCGTTAATGATTAGAAACCATTTATTCTAATACTATTATGTTATGATATGAAAAGTAAAGGTTATTGGTTAAGCTGTTACTGAAAATGTAAGCAGAACTAATTTGATTGTCTGTGCCTCTTGGGAAGGTCAAGGGGGAGAAAAAGCTTTACAGACAAGATAAGAATGTTTGGGTTTTATTCCATTGTTGAGAGAAATCTGTATCTTTTAGACAGGTTGTAATGTCTGGTTTATGAGGGGAGTAGAAAGCATCTCCGGACCTAAACAAAAAAACAACGGGGCTATCGTGGGAAACTGATGATGTCATTTTGAGTTTATAACCTGTGGAAATCTGTGTATGGTTTAGTACTCTCTGGAATTAAAACGCTCTTTAACCTGGCTTTTAAGACTGGTCTCAATCTACTTCATGCATAATTAATGAACTTACAACTCATTAAATGAATTAGAAATGAGTGCTAATTGGTATTGGCAATTAAAACATTAAAGGAATTTAGAATTCCTCTATCACACAGTAGAACAGTATTGATGGAAGAGCAATTCTGCCATTGTGGTGTTATGAAGGGATTGCAGCGTGATAGATAATAAGTGTTGTAACTTACGCTCCTTGTAGGTGGAGGTGATGTTGGCAAGCGCCTTGGGTGACCTGGTGCACAGAATCTCTAGCAAACCCTCCTCATCTGTGCCAATGCCCTGGGTATAATAAAAATACACACTTTCTCATTTCAATTACTGTATGTTGCTCATCTGCACATTTACAGTATGTCTGATCAATGTTCCATGCACCTGCCCTCCCTCACAGACACTAGGATGTATGATCAGGATTTTGGACTCATTTCTATTGATGAAGCTAAAACTTTTGAAAGTGTGGCATGCCTATCTGTTTAGGAACATGAAAGCGTTTGGCCTGGGTAGTGGGTTTAGATCATTGTCCTCTGGGGCTTCAGATATGGTAAATGTGGGGGGTGGGCTGAGCCGGCCAGTCCCAGTTAGAAGAGGGATTAGACAGGTGTGTCCACTTTCGAGTCAGCTCTACTGTCTAGCTATATAACCACTGCTGTGTAGGCTGAGGGAGAGGCTGTAGGGGATGCCAGTTCCGGGGACAGTAGGTAGGGTTCAGTTAAGTGCTGGCTTATGCTGATGATGTGGCAGTGTTTGTCAAGAGGGAGGGAGATGTGGAAGAGGTTAGCATGGCTTTTCTATTGTTTGAGGTGAACTGGGAGAAGAGGGAAGTGTTGGTTATGGGGAGATGGGCCAGAGCAGGGTGTCCTAGACTTACTTGGGGGCGACAGTGGGCCAGAGCAAGATATCCTAGACTTACTGGGGGGCTACAGTGGGGCAGAGCAAGATATCCTAGACTTACTGGGGGGCTACAGTGGGGCAGAGCAAGATATCCTAGACTTACTGGGGGGCTACAGTGGGGTAGAGCAGGATGTCCTAGACTTACTGGGGGGCTACAGTGGGCCAGAGCAGGATGTCCTAGACTTACTGGGTGACTACAGTGGGGCAAAGCAGGATGCCCTAGACTTACTGGGGGGCTACAGTGGGCCAGAGCAGGATGTACAAGACTTACTGGGTGGCTACAGTGGGGCAAAGCAGGATGCGCTAGACTTACTGGGTGGCTACAGTGGGGCAGAGCAGGAAGTCCTAGACTTACTGGGTGGCTACAGTGGGGCAGAGCAGGATGTCCTAGACTTACTGGGGGGCAACAGTGGACCAGAGCAGAATGTCCTTTTTCCCACTGGGGGGCTTCAGTGGGCCAGAGCAGGATGTCCTAGACTTACTGGGTGGCTACAGTGGGCCAGAGCAGGATGTCCTAGACTTACTGGGGGGCTACAGTAGGCCAGAGCAGGATGTCCTAGACTTACTGGGGGGCTACAGTGGGCCAGAGCAGGATGTCCTAGACTTACTGGGGGGCTACAGTAGGCCAGAGCAGGATGTCCTAGACTTACTGGGGGGCTAGAGTGGGCCAGAGCAGGATGTCCTAGACTTACTGGGGGGCTAGAGTGGGCCAGAGCAGGATGTCCTAGACTTACTGGGTGGCTACAGTAGGCCAGAGCAGGATGTCCTAGACTTACTGGGGGGCTACAGTGGGCCAGAGCAGGATGTCCTAGACTTACTGGGGGCTACAGTAGGCCAGAGCAGGATGTCCTAGACTTACTGGGGGGCTACAGTGGGCCAGAGCAGGATGTCCTAGACTTACTGGGGGCTACAGTAGGCCAGAGCAGGATGTCCTAGATTTATTGGGGCAGTTAAAAATGGCAGTGTTGAAGACCAGAAAGTATGTGATGCAGTGGCTGGGATGTAAAGATCACAGAGCTCGGCTGACACTAGATAATGCTTACTGTGGTGAACCATCTGGGGGACATTGTAGAGGTGTGGGGTTCTATGTACAGTGGACGACGAGGAGTGGCTTGGTTTGAACTGTTTATTACTGTTACAATGTAGTAAAGAGTGTACAAAAGTGATGTAAATTATTGGACCAATAAAGGTTTTATTTAAAAAGTCTCTCTCTCTCTCTCTCTCTCTATCCCTCCCTTCCACCCTCTTTCTCCTGTCTCCATCTGTCCCACCATCCCTCACCTCCATGGATTGTCTCAGACGATAGGCCTCAAACTGCAGTGGGGTCATCAGCAAGGCCAACAGCAAATTCTCCAACTCCCCAGACAGGGCCTTCTTCAGCCCAGAGGACAGCTCCTGGTTCAGGGGGACAACACATAGTCAGTGTGTCTGAACTATGGTCAGTTTGGAATTTTTAGCTGTAATGGCTGAGGTTAGGATTTGAAGTGGGTAACCTTGTCCCAGTATTGTAGTTACTAGTTACCTTCTCGGTGATGGTTTTGAAGATCTGAGCGATGATTTGTCTTTGAGCATTGCTGCGGTTGGTCAGGATTTTTATCAGAGTAGGTGCGTCTGTAATCAGAAACGGAAAGGAGATCTTGATAAGAATTTTTAAAATAAAATAATGCAAATCATTTTTAATACCCAAGGGAACAAAACGAGCCTTGAAGCACATATACTTTATAATCATTATGAGTTATGATGACTGAGGCTGTACCTTTCTGTTGCAGAGCAGTCTGAATGTTCAGAGCATCTTTCTTAGCATGGAAGTTAAGGAAGGGCCTTACAGTACCCAAGGTACCCCAGGACATCTCCTAGGAGAGGACCAGCGAAAGAATGAGTGAGAGAGGAAGGGCAAGGCCAATGGAGGAGAGGATAGAGGGCGACGATAGGGGAAATAGACAGACAGAGGGGTAGGGTAAGGCAGAGAAAAGGCATTGGAAAGGGGACAAAATGGAAGAGGGTGAAGAAAATGGTTAAGTGGAAAGACAAGGAGACAGATGAGAGGGTGGGGGGGGTGAGAAAGGGGAGTGAGAAAGGGGAGTGAGAGAGAGCTCAGCAAAACAGTGACAAGATGAGGACTGTGAGGGAGAGAGAGGGGAGTGAAACCGGCAAATGTGCATTTTGCCTGGGCGGGCATTATCCTGAAGGTTTCACACGCTTCCATTTCACAATGGAGGATTGTAAGAATTCTAAACGTACAATCGTCAACCATCGTGCAGGAAAAAGAGGCGGTAGGACAGGTAAGGCGAATGGAAAAGTGACGAAACTAAGATGCGGAGATCTCGACAGATAAGGAAGAGATGAAAGATGGATAGACAAAGGGGACAGAGATTCCTAACACTCACGTAGGATGGCAAGTACTCCATGTCCATGTCTGAATTTCACCTACGAAAGAGGAAACGAGAGAGACCATGTAATACAACTACACCACTATTTCATGCATGAATGAAGACATGTGAGGAATGAGGGAACGTGTCATTGCTGAAAACTCCGATTTGATCACCGAAGCAGTCATGAGCCATCAGAAGTCAAATGAAATGCATTTGTTCAAATGTTGATAAATACATTTGAATGCATTGATAGCCTTTATAGAAGTGTGTTTCACACAATCACCACCTGTAATTAAGGTTTATTACGTCTAAAATGCTTTATAGTGTAGAAGGCACTATAAATGCATTAAATATGCCTTATATACAGGTGGTTCATAGAAAGTGTAACCAATGTCCTCTTTCTTATTTCTTGGCTTTATATATATTTGTATTTGTTATACTATTTTGATATTGTTTACTGCACTGTTTGATAGAACTTGCATTTCACTATACTTGTGTATGTGACAATAAAACTTGAACTTAGCCCACATCAT
Organism: Oncorhynchus gorbuscha; assembly: GCF_021184085.1. Lineage (NCBI taxonomy): Eukaryota > Metazoa > Chordata > Actinopteri > Salmoniformes > Salmonidae > Oncorhynchus > Oncorhynchus gorbuscha. The sequence goes on from NC_060196.1 coordinate 26,972,350, forward strand.
AAAAGTCTGAAATTCATAAAGGATGCCTACCCAAAAAACAGAAACCACTCTAAAGTCACTCACATTTTTGTAATCTGGCAATATGGTCACTAATATACACACTCAGATAAATAATAATAGTACTAGTTCCTACCTGTGACAAAGACAGCCAGTAGTGAGAACGAAAGGTGAGCAAGTAGCTAAACTGCCCTTACAACAACAAAACTGCCCTTACTGCACCCGCCTCCTTCTCTTCCACTCAAATTCCTCTTGCAAAAATCCTATTTTTGAACCAATGAGAGCTCAGGACCCACACGCAGGTCATTGCCATTGGTCCGTCAGATATCTATGGCAACTCGCGTAGATAACTAGGAAATGTCTAACATTCCTAGCTGAGGAATGTCTGGTTAAGGCTAAGAGACCCTTGAACATCTGCTGATGTTCAAGGGCTTTACAAATACATTTGACTTGACATAGTTGACCATAAAAATGATAACTGATAACGGTCCATAATAGTAATGGAAGGGCTAGTTTGTTTTCATGTACATATGGTATCTTTAAGCAGGGAATACTTTGATTGGGGTAAAGGAAGATGTCATGAATGGCATTATGAACAGCTGAGTTTAATCGAAGAATCTACAAGATAAGCCACAAGATAACTAACCTCACCATTCAACATACCAAACCAGCTCACAATCTAGGAGTCTATTCCAGCGTTTCCCAAACTCCATCCTCGGGACCCACAGATGACCCAAGCTTGATGATGAGTTGACTATGTGAATCAGCTGTGTAGTGCCAGAGCTAAAACCAAAATGTGCACCAACTATGGGAAGCCCTGGCCTATTCAATCAGATCTGTTATCTGGGTGTCTGGGGTAAGTTCCTTCTTGCAAAGGTAAACGCCGCCTTTGAACGCTTATGAGGGTGAGGTTTTGTGCAGGGCAAGGAAGTTTTCCTCAACCTTTACCACGGAAAAGACTTTCCTTTGTGAGAGAATTGTAAAGAAGAAAGAACGTGTATCAAATTCTGACGACAATCCAGGTAAACTGAAGCCCAAATACATTTCAGGTGAATTCAGGACAATAGTAAAACAGAAAACATCTGATTTGACCCTTCTGTCCAATATGTTTATTAACTTAACTTGTAGCACCTGAATCTTGGCGTTGCCTCTTAACTACAACAAGAGGGACTGAAACCTTCATGTTTAGAATGGACAGAGGCCAACAAAGAAGCCATGCAACACCCAGGACATGTGAAACCCCTAAGATCAGATATCCATTCAACAGCTCCGACCTTGTTCCTCCCGTTTAACATTACAGAGAGCGAGAGAGACAACAGTCTACTTCTCTCTGTATTTCCACGTGACTCAGTCAAAGATTATAGGACTTGAAATGAGAGAGGTAGACAGAGGGAGAGAGCGACACAGAGGGGATGGTGCGTTGGCGGCGGCTCCAAAGTAAAGAGACGCATATTTACAGCCACATGAAACAAGCTGGTGATTTACAATGACATTTACATATTATTTCTGATACATACATTGACACATCATTATGGATACATACATTTACACATTATTACTGATACATACATTTACACATTATTACTGATACATACATTTACACCTTATTACTGATAAGTACATTTACTAGACAAAGAGGCAGCTGGGTTTCCATTACAAATACAATGCTTACCTGGTTTGGTGAGGAACTTGGAAAGTTCCACTCTCTCTTCCTTACTGTGTCCACCTTGTGCCTAGGATATTGTCTGTACTCTGTTCCTGGAGCAGAGTGAAATGAGATATGGGGGTTTTACTGCGTGTGTCCACTGTCAACAATGGGACGTTTCGGTGTGTATCGGTTGGACTGATATGATGCACGATTGTTCCACTTTAGCTTGCCGGATATAAAAGTCACCATTTTAAAATGTATCCAGTATCATTATGTCTTACCTCCATTGCCATTTAGTTCATTGTACTGTATGTATAAATGCAGGCTTGAGATGTGCCAATCTGTGAAGGATTTGACTACGAATAAATCCGATGCATTTAACCTGGATCTACAAGTATGCATAGTATGTTCTGTACAGAGTAGGGTCACATACTATACTATCAGTTGACTTGTCTCTTAACAGTCCTGTATCTTGTACGCACATCACCATGGTATTCAGGACAGCTTGCTCAGTGTTTCTAGATTATGTCTGTGTGGATCCTGATAGCCAATCTAGATGACGGTTAGACACAGTACCACTGCTCACCCCTCACCGTTCTGTATTATAATAGCATGTGAAAGCACTGGATGACACAGAATACACCACAGCATTATATTATATTATATTATAATTGAAGATCTACGAAAGAACAAGACACATTTCAGATGAACAACACTTCAACAACTGATGTGTTTTTATTTCATATTTAAACTTGATATTTTAAAAACACGTTTATTTCCATTCACATATTTTTGGTATAAAAGAATGCACAGAGAAGCAAGGCATTTGGTGTTATATAACAAATAGAGCAACCTGTATGTTGACAGTGAATGGCAATGTATGATTAATATCTATGCAAATACAGACGTAATACCATAGTGGAATAGAAACACCAACTTGATGAACATACTTGTAGCATTAGAGAAGAACTGCATAAAAGCCCACAGGGTCATTATACTGCATCATACATTATTATATGTATTGTGTATGTATTATACTGCATCACGAATACACTTCCCATCCAATGTTTTCCCAAAACGTAGTACACTGCATAGTCAAACAAAATACACAAAAGAAAATCTTAAGTCAATTCAGAAAATAATGTGCATAGATGTGACTTCCTTTATGAATCCATCTTTAATATACTGCATCTAGCCACAGATAATGTACCATTCAGTAGATGTAACTTGGACCTTCCCAATAATCATTGGTGAGTTCAAGTGAATGGTTAAGTTCACTACTGTGTGTGGGTAAGCCGGGTCATACCATCCAAGTCAAGGAAGAATCTGATAGGGTTGAATGTCTGTAAATAGAATAATCCAAATATACATATTTAAGGAGGAGGGGGGGGAGCATTATCCTTCCCATCCTCTCCAGTTGATTCAAAAGGCGCTGGTTGTTTATTGTCGAGTCGTTCGTATGCTGCGGCCCTCGCGTCGAGGCAAAAAAATGATCATCCTCGTAGGATTTTTCACGGAATGAAAGAAAACACCCTTTAACTACAATGAAGACGTTCTCAGATCATCTTGAAGTTGCCTGGTGATGACAAGGATAAAGTATGTGGTGCTTCCTAATGTCCATCTCCACAGACTGAAGAGCAGGAGTTCTGAGGGCCTGGTGATATTACAATGTATTGTATTGGAGGAGCGGGTGAAGGGTGTGGGTTGAAGGAAGGTTATTGGAAGGTTATAGCAGCTCCAACTCCCACTGTTGGCAAGGCCTCTCCTCACTCTCTGGTAAAATCACCACATGGTCTCTGTCGTACTGCTTGCCACCTGAGTGATACAATTATATCATTCATTAATAGCTTGCTTATCAATAAGTGATGTGATTATTTCTTGAATCAACAATGCCTATTTAATACATCTATATCTTATCAGTAGCCTTTACTTCCTATATATGTGCCCATCACATCCCATAAATACGGGGGCAGCAATGTTCCCTCTAAGCTGCCGTCCACTTCCTCCAGAAGAAAGGCCAGGCCGTGGCAGAGACGCGAGAGATTGAACTTCACTGAGTTCACGCGATATAAATCAATGTTTTTTTCCGTGATTGAATCAACATTATATCAGTCCCTTTTCAATGCAACAAGAGTAGAATTCTATTGGCGTGGGGAGCCCACGAGCAGTCTTTCAATCACCTGCAAGTGAATGTGCAGTTCAGATCAGTGCGCGTGTACATTTGTTGATATTCTACGCTAGCTAGCGAGTTATTAGCCCAGTTATATACACTGAACAAACAAAAAAATGTTTCAAAAAATATTGTGGAGCTGCTTGATATCCCACAACTGTCAGGTGGATGGATTATCTTGGCAAAGTAGAAATGCTCACTAACAGGGATGTAAACAAATTTGTTCACAATATTTGAGAGAAATAAGCTTTGGAGCTTTTGGAAAAATTCTGGTATCTTTTATTTCAGCTCATGAAACAGACCCCTTGACTATTTCCACATTTTGTTATGTTACAGCCTTATTCTAAAATGGATTCAATCGTTTTTGTTTCCTCATGGTCTGAGAGGCCTTTAGGTGCCTTTTGGCAAACTCCAAGCAGGCTGTCATGTGCCTTTTCCTGTGTCTGGCCACTCTACCATAAAAACCTGATTGGTGGAGTGCTGCAGAGATGGGAGAACCTTTCAGAAGGACAACCATCTCCACACAGGAACTCTGGAGCTCTGTCAGAGTGGCCATCAGGTTCTTGGACACATTCCTGACTAAGGCCCTCCTCCCCGGTTTGCACAGTTTGGCCGGGCGGGCCAGCCCTAGGAGGAGTTTTGGTGGTTCGAAACCTTTTCCATTTAAGAATGATGGAGGCCACTGTGTTCTTGCAGACATGTATTTATTTTGGCTACCATGGCTATGCCCCCATAGGATGACAATGCCCCCATCCACAGGGCACAAGTGGTCAAGTGTTGAATGGTTTGATGAGGATGAAAATGATGTAAACCATATGCCAAAGGGGTCGCGTTTGTGTTTTTCACGCAGAAAAGGAAACGCAGGTCTAATATGCTTCTTATTGTAAATTCTGCTCAGCTTTAGTCAGGGTACTCTCTAAATCATGAACGGAAAAGGTCTAATTTTGTTCAGTATAGATAAGTATAGGTCAGCAATGGGGATTTACTGCTTCCTACAAGAGCACAAAATGTGTAGGCTACAGTTCAAGCTGTCTTTGAAAAGCCAGTCACGTAAAAAGCTTAATTAAAAGGGGCAGTGTTGTATTTTGAGACAGGCCTGAATGGGCAAATAAGCCAATGGGCAGCCTACACTGTCTAATTCTCTGTATGTTAATAATTATAATGACTTTTATATTGTAAAGTGGTTTCTTGCATCATACAACACAACACAATGCAATTCACAGTCACCTGTTTGGCCCATAATGTTATAGACCAAGTAAAAAATAATGAATTAATGTCAATCCCTTCATAATGTAAAAACGTTATTAAAAGTCACATGCAAGTAGACATTGGTTTTGTTGGTAGGCCCACATTATGCTCAAATAGCCACAATAGCCTATTGGCTACTGTCTAAAACTGTAAGGGTACAGCCTCAGTGTTCACTGTAAATGCGCTGGAAGTTGCACAAAATACTAACACGGTTCAAATGTCCGCTCACAAGACCCAACATTTCCCCAGTGCCCCAATTTGTTTTAGAGAACATGGGGTGTGGGTTGCATGAAAGCACAAATCATGTGTGTAGTCCCTATCATTTCCCTCCTAAGATGACAGTAGTGTCTCACCCTTGATGTCCAACACCATACCAGGGAAGGTAAGGCTGGGGATGGTGCCTCTCATCTGGGCAGACCAGGTCTGGACAGGCTGCCGGGCCTCTGACCACAGCACCACCTTCGCCCCCGCCTCCACATTCCCCATCACCTGCAGGCTCATAGTAGGAGCCAACTAGAGAAAGACGGACAGAAGAGAATGTAGAACTCTGGTCAACTCTCTTTGTTTTCAGTAGAAAGACACAATAAGCTTCCATATTTATTTGGATTACTATATGACTAGCAGATTGATCAACAGTCAATGTATATGTGAATCTAAGACCAGGGGTGGGAAACTCCAGTCCTCAAGGGCTACAGTGTATGCCAGTGCTCATCTTTGCCTTTTAATCAGAGACTAATGTCCACCTGGACAAACAGGTGTGAGCCCTCTATGGTCAATCAATCAATAATTGTGATTGATGAATGTATCAATCAAGTGCCAGGATGGTATCAAATCACATTTATTTTGTATTTTTTAAACAGCAAAAATGCAGCTCTCCAGAACTGTAATCGGGGAAGCCATGGGGTTCCTCAGTAAAGGTGAAAGAAAATGATCATAAGAATAAAGAACATTTGAAAAAAAAAAAAAAAGTTCAGGTACTTTATTCCTTGCAAAGCAATACCTTGTTCTTGATGAGGCCCTCCTGGTAGAACCAGATGTCGCTCATGCCCTCCACCTGCTCGATCACCACCACGCGTCCCGACTTCATTTCCTCCACGCCGCCCTGGATGGACAGGAAGTGACCTCGCTCCTTGCTCTTGATGCGGAAGAAGCGCCGCTTCTGCAGGGAATGGAAACAGTCACATGTCAAAGCAAATAGAAGTGGCGTAAGGGATTCATAACGTTGTATAAGAAAGCATGAGATTTTATGATGTCTTATTATAAGGCTTATAATAAATTAGGCCCCTATGTAGAAAATGTTCAACTGACTCACAATGGCAGTAATTTAGTCAGGATTTTTCATACAGTGTATATTAGAACCAGAATGAAGTAAAGAAGTAGAGTGGGATACGAACCTGTAGTACTGGGTACATTGAGCCAATGGTGAGAAGCTGACTGAACTTGGGCCAGTTGGTGATTTCAATGGGTTCTAATAGGAACTGGCGCCCCCTGTAGTTACTGTGCTCACACAGCACCCAGCTGCAAAGAGCGCAAGTAAGGAAAAGGGTGAGCGAGTTAAACAAGATCACAGAATGTCAACACTCAGAATAACACACATACACGCGCAACACTCACCAGCCTCGGTTGACTCTGACAGAGAGTAGATGGTTGTTGTAGCCCTCCTCCAGCATATTGACCACCTCTGTGTCCACTGTGATCTCCCTGCCCTCCAAACACTCCAGACCAAACAGAGAGATAGAGGGCACTGAGAACACCTGGGGAAACAAGGGGATTAAGATATACAGTGTTAAGATAGACTTTATTTGTCCACACGGGATGTCTTCTGCTTCCCCCCCAACCTCTCCGATATACACCTACATTAGGTTGAATAGCCTGGAGCAGTGTTACAGTGGGTCAGGCTATGGGGTTGAGAGGAGTAATGGTATGGGGAAGAGGAGGGGGAGAGAGAAGGCTGGGAGCATTAAGCCAAACATACCGAAATACTATGATGAACAAATTGATTCATTAAGTGATTGAAAATAAAATGGTGAGAGACAGACAGACAAAGTGAAATGTGATGGTGAGAGACAGACAGACAAAGTGAAATGTGATGGTGAGAGACAGACAGACAAAGTGAAATGTGATGGTGAGAGACAGACAGACAAAGTGAAATGTGATGGTGAGAGACAGACAGACAAAGTGAAATGTGATGGTGAGAGACAGACAGACAAAGTGAAATGTGATGGTGAGAGACAGACAGACAAAGTGAAATGTGATGGTGAGAGACAGACAGACAAAGTGAAATGTGATGGTGAGAGACAGACAGACAAAGTGAAATGTGATGGTGAGAGACAGACAGACAAAGTGAAATGTGATGGTGAGAGGGAGGTGAAAAGGCCAGTCTATATACGAGTGGGATGAGTATATGAGGATTGTTCTTACCAGTGGGACAGTCTTCAGCGAGCGTATGACACAGTTCGGAGGACAGCCCATGCTGGTGAAGTTGGGATAGTCTCCTTCTGACAGGATGTACAGGTTCCCTGAATACTCACGGCCCTCGTACACCACCCAACTGGGACACAGAGGTGCACACAAAACCCATTTAAAACCCATTTACTAACCCCACATGCTCATCAGTGCAGTTATGATAATGTGCTGGCATATCTCTAGGCCCTTCATCACTCCATACCATCCTCTACATCTCCTCTAAGCATCTCCACACTCTTAGAAAAAAAGGGTTACTAAAGGATTCTGCGGCTGTCCCCATTGGAGAACTCTTTAGTTCTAGGTGGAACCCTTTTTGGTTCCAGGTAGAACTCTTTTGGCATCCATGTATAACCCTCTGTGGAAAGGGTTCTTTATGGAACCCAAAAGGATTCTACCCGGAACCAAAAGGAGATCCTCAAAGAGTTCTCCTATGGGGACAACCGAATAACCATTTTTGGTTCTAGATAGCACCTTTAATTCTAAGAGTGCACTATGCCTGTGTAACCTCCTAAATTCTCCTTCATGCTTTCCTCTCTTTGGCTACTGCCAGAATGTTAGCTCTGTGTGCGTGTTGGTCTCGTCCCACCTTCCTCCCACCACTCTGAAGGACTTGGCGATGAGCTTGTCAGAGAGGGACTCCTGGTTCGTGTCACACAGATGGCATTCACCCTGGAAATCTGGCTCCGTGTACAGCATCACCTGAGGAGGACAGAGACAGCGAAGGAAGAAAGAGTTAAACCATCGGTCACATTTACCGAAGACATAGTTCAAGTGAAAAGAGATTGCGTGACTGCAGAAGGATATACGATTGCACAAGATGTCTCACCTCTCTTCTGACGTTGCCCTGGTTTTCACTCGGAGCCTGAAACAGACACGCGACAACTGAGTGCACGGAGTAAACATCAAAATGTCAAACATTCTTTTCATGTTCCCCCTCAGGCTGACAAAGCGATCAAAACATTGCAACATTGAAGGAGCAGCGGGTGTTCTCTCAGTTCATTTTCCTGTCTGTTTCCGTCTCTCCACTGTCAACTCCGGTAGAAAAGAGTCTCCAGGCTCCTACTCGCCTGTAGGATGGGCTGGACAGAGCAGATGCGGTTGTCTGAAGAGCCCCAGTCAGCAGAGTTACTGTAGAAGCCTTTCTCCAGGATATACTGGTCACCAGAGAAGTCCACGTGGGAGTAGGCGATCCATCTGAAGGAGAGAACAACGGAGTCAAACCTCCACTAATACTCTGACATCCTCCAATCACTGTTGGAGGGACCTTGTGTTTAATTTATTATGCCTATAATGTAATAAAAAAATCCAGGTATTATCAATTATGATCAAATTCCTCTTAACTTATCAGCCAGGATCAAGTTATTACCAGAGCCATATCTACTTGTAACGCCAGGGTAGTGGGTTCGATTCCCGGGATCACCCATACGTAGAATGTATGCACACATGACTGTAAGTCGCTTTGGATAAAAGCGTCTGCTAAATGGCATATATTATTATTATTATATATTATTTTGGCTCTAGTGATGATCATATTCTTATTAACTTATCAGGCCTCTGACACACAAGCATTATATCCGTCATTACTATGCTATTACTATATAAAGCAGGGGTGAAAGTAAGGCGGTACGATCCAGGAGAACTTCCCGGCAAAATACGTAAAGGGGGTACGCTGTACCGGCAAAACATGAGCCTAGATCATAATAATGAAAAGAAAACGACAAGAAAACTGCACGATCCAAAATGCGATGTGGTCGACGAGAGCGCGGACATTTTGCCAAGGCAGAGATGAGCTAATGGCACGGAGACGCGCGTGGACGGCAGCGGACTTATGCATCCTGGCCTAATGACAGTCACCAGTGTCACTGCCCGTTGTGCTGTTGTGTTTACCAGGATGTCTCTTTACATTCACCACTGGTTGGAGGCTGGAAATATGATGCCAGTGGAAGAAGGTGCGCGGGGGATCCTAGTTAAAGAAGCCCTTTGACGTGATTGTTTGACAAATCAGATGAGACATCATGACTGGCTGTGTTCACGCCACAATGAAAAGGTGATACATTCTAAAAGTTAAAGGACACATCTTTAGGACTAGAACCCACAGAGATCCCATTGAATTAATAGAGCTTCTATATGGAATTCTAATGATTAGGCCCATAAGAAAATACAGGAGGTCCAATACCGGGAATAAATGTATTATACGTTCACCCTTGTATATAACAATAGACTATACCCCGTGAGACTATACCCCATGAGACTATACCCCGTGAGACTATACCCCATGAGACTATACCCCGTGAGACTATACCCCGTGAGACTATACCCCGTGAGACTACACCCCGTGAGACTATACCCCGTGAGACTACACCCCGTGAGACTACACCCCGTGAGACTATACCCCATGAGACTATACCCCGTGAGACTATACCCCATGAGACTATACCCCGTGAGACTATACCCCATGAGACTACACCCCATGAGACTACACCCCGTGAGACTATACTCCATGAGACTTTACCCCGTGAGACTATACCCCATGAGACTATACCCCGTGAGACTATACCCCGTGAGACTATACCCCGTGAGACTATACCCCGTGAGACTACACCCCGTGAGACTATAACCCGTGAGACTCTACCCCGTGAGACTACACCCCGTGAGACTATACCCCGTGAGACTATACCCCGTGAGACTATACCCCGTGAGACTATAACCCGTGAGGCTATAACCCGTGAGACTATACCCCGTGAGACTATACCCCGTGAGACTATACGCCGTGAGACTATACCCCGAGAGACTATACCCCGTGAGACTATAACCCGTGAGACTACAACCCGTGAGACTATACCCCGTGAGACTATACTCCGTGAGACTTTACCCCGTGAGACTGTACCCCATGAGACTACACCCCATGGGACTATAACCCGTGAGACTATAACCCGTGAGACTATAACCTGTGAGACTATACCCCGTGAGACTATACCCCGTGAGACTATACCCCGTGAGACTATACCCCATGAGACTATAACCCGTGAGACTATACCCCATGGGACTATAACCCGTGAGACTATAACCCGTGAGACTATACCCCGTGAGACTATACCCCGTGAGACTATAACCCGTGAGACTATACCCCGTGAGGCTATACCCCGTGAGACTATACCCCGTGAGACTATACCCCGTGAGACTATAACGCTGCTCATCACAAGTTTGTGTACTTACGCTCCACTGAGGACCTGTATGGAGCGCGTGGTGGTGTGGTAACCAAACAACTCCACGTCAGGAATGGCCTTGGTCACCTCAAAGGTGTTCTCCTGCTCCACCTCCTCCTCCTCCTCGTCTGGCTGCTCATACATCACCAGCATGGGCTCCGTCAGGTCCTACAAGGGGACAGAGGGGTCAGAGGTCACAGGCTGCTCCAGGTAGGAGTTGTCTTTAGGCACAGTTGTCTCTAGGACCAGCTACATCCTGAATTTAACCAGCAGGGAAGGAATAGCTACAGTAAGCGTGCTGGCGTCTACAGACACAGTGAGGTCTTGATGTGGTGTGTTCCACTGTCCTTCTAGATGCCATCTGTTGTTCCGTTTCTGGTCAAAAGTATTTCACACGGATTAGTTCAATGGAACTACATTTGTTTTTGAGTGAATGGCCACGCTGCTCTATGGCAACAGGGGACAAGTTAATTCTAGATATTAATCTTAACCCCAATCCAAAAGCCTAACCTGAGTATGTCCCTGTGCCTGGGTCATCTAGATATAATACAGGTCACTGCCAAAATAATGGAAACACGTGAAATTGTTGCGTTTATATTTTCTTTGTATCCCGCATTTACTTAACAATTTCACTGAGTTAGCTTTATTACAGACAGAAATACTCCTCAGTTTCATCAGCTGTCCAGGTGGCTGGTCTCAGATGATCCCGCAGGTGAAGAAGCCGGAGGTCCTGGACTAGTGTGGTTAGATGTGGTCTGCGGTTGTGAGGCCGGTTGAACGTACTGCTAAATTCTCTAGAATGACGGAGGTGGCTTATGGTAGAGAAATGTACATGAAATTCTCTGGCAACAGCTCCGGTGGACATTCCTGCAATCAGCATGCCAACTGCACGCTCCCTCAACTCGAGACATCTGTGGCATTGGGCTGTGACAAAACTGCACATTTTAGAGTTGCCTTTTTTTGTCCCCAGCACAAGGTGGTGCTTCTACACAGGTGTTGTTCCAGAGTAATTAAGAAATTAACATCCCATCATGCTTTGGGTCATGTATAAAAAATGCTGGGTAGGGAATTGTTTTGGATACCATGGCTATGCCTCCGTAGGATGACAATGCCCCCATCCACAGGGGAACACTGAATACAAATGAAAGTTCTGAAAATTGCGTCAACTGTTAGGACAAGGGATAACAGCTAAACGAAATCCAACTGATGCCATTGTGTGAAGACGCACACAATGTAAGCACGAGCTGACAATATTTGACTATTTGTGACTGCAGTCATATCAACACTTCCATTCATTATAATGACCTTATTTATTTTGTGCCGAATTTCACTATTGATCAAGGCCACTTGGTGCTTATAATGTTTAGGCTACTGATGTTTTCGTCGTTTGACCACGCTTCTTGGTGGTTGGGGTATTTGATTTGATGTTGTCGTTATAGAAATAAGCTGCTACCATGTTCAAACACATATGCGTTCTGTTTCATAGTTGTAACAAACGCACTCCATGAATAAAATGGATTGAACACGTTTCATTTAAAAAAACATTTTTTTTTACATATAACAAACTAATGAAAATGCTATTGTGTTATTTGAAATAAAATACCAATTCTAAATGTTACAATGTTACACTGCAGTCAGAATGACTCATTAGCTTGAAGGGAGGGGTCCATCGACACCCCGCGGTTCCAGTGTCAACCCGTCTCATACCCTTCATCTATACTGACTGAAGTGGTTTTAACAAGTGACATCAATAAGGGAGCACAGCTTTCCCCAGTGTATGATAAACATGCCATTTAGGACATGATCATTCTTGCAGCATCTGGATACAAGGTCCTGACAGAGATGGGGGTGTAACGTGATGGTATGGCCCACTCACCGCTCGTATGACTCTGACGGAGCGCAGCTCGGAATCGCAGCCCCCCCACACCCTCCAGTCGTGGTAGTCTCCCTCCTCCAACAGATACTGGTGGCCTCGGAAACCCTCCTTCTCATAGCCAACCCAGCTACAAGTAAAGGGAGACAGAGGATGAGATGCAGGAAGACACACACACACACACGCACGCACGCACGCACGCACGCACACGCACACACACACGCACACACACACACACACACACACACTTTACTCACCAGCCTCCCTGTACTTGGATGGATCCAGGGCTGTACATGAAGGCAGTCTGCTGTCTATCCAGTCTGGTCATGAAGTCTCTCATGTTGGTGTAGATTGTCCTCTTCTTCCCAGTGAAGTAAGGCTTGTCATACAGCACCAGCTGGAAGCGACAGGGAAAAACACGCTTCATTTGCTTCGCATTTGTGTAATTAAATTGAGTTGATTGTTTGATTGACTCGTTCCTTCATTTCCGTATCATGGCCATAGCATTGCCATATCTCTTACCTTTGGCTCACCGGGTTTCTCCACTCTCGGTTCACCCTGTAAAAATTAAATAAATAAATAAATACAAATAAAAATGCAATGCATTTACCTTGTTCCCCTGTAAAATGACGTTGCATGGGAATGTGTATTCTACTAAATGTAAATCTAAACCGTGTACATTGCCCTGATTGTCTGTGCAATTCTAGAAAGGTGAAAGGTGTTCCGGAGGTGGAGGGGATACTTACGATTTTGAGCGGGTGCACTGAGCCCACGTAGGGTTGTTCCACGCCCCAGGCTGCAGGGTTGGGGAACCCCCCCACCTCCAGGACACGTGGTACGCCCTGGAAAAAAGGCTGCGGGTACACCAGCCACCTGAAGAGAGAACATCCAAATCAGAACAGGGCTTCATAACAGAAGCTCGACCTCACAAAACCATGTCATTATGTTCGACAAAACAAACCATATAAAAAAATATAATCATCTACTTTCATAAAAAGGTTGATCCTTTTCCTCCTAAAAAAGTAGTTGGCCTGTTACTCACAATCCAGCGTTGATGATGATGGAGTTGGCTTTGATGGGGAAGCCGAATATCCTGGCGTCATCTGACGTGTCTCTGAAGGTCACCTTCTTCCCCTCGGCATTCTCCTCTGGGAACAGACTGATCTCTGGCACACTGTAGTCCTGCGCGGGCAGAGAGAAATGTCAAGTATGGTACTTTGACACTAGAGGGTACTAGTTTCACAGAGAGAAGCGCATTTGTGATACAGGCATTTCGAAACAGGAATCCGTAAGAGTGCCAGAGTCTGTCAACACATCTACTGAACTCTTGCCTTGTGGCAGCCATCAACCCGTTTGAGACTATTTGGCTTGAGCCCATTTTAGTTGCATAATGAGTTCATTTAGAATTGCATAATCCCCTTATTAGTAGTAATTGTTATTGGCTATGATGTTGGAGCTGGAAAGTGTTAATTTTTTTATTTATTTTTTATTTGACCTTTATTTAACCAGGTAGGCTAGTTGAGAACAGGTTCTCATTTGCAACTGCGACCTGGCCAAGATAAAGCATAGCAGTGTGAACAGACAACACAGAGTTACACATGGAGTAAACAATTAACAAGTCAATAACACAGTAGAGAAAAAAGGGGAGTCTATATACAATGTGTGCAAAAGGCATGAGGAGGTAGGCGAATAATTACAATATTGCAGATTAACACTGGAGTGATAAATTATCAGATGATCATGTACAGGTAGAGATATTGGTGTGCAAAAGAGCAGAAAAGTAAATAAATAAAAACTGTGGAGATGAGGTAGGTGAAAGTGGGTGGGCTATTTACCAATAGATTATGTACAGCTGCAGCGATCGGTTAGCTGCTCAGATAGCTGATGTTTGAAGTTGGTGAGGGAGATAAAAGTCTCCAACTTCAGCGATTTTTGCAATTCGTTCCAGTCACAGGCAGCAGAGTACTGGAACGAAAGGCGGCCGAATGAGGTGTTGGCTTTAGGGATGATCAATGAGATACACCTGCTGGAGCGCGTGCTACGGATGGGTGTTGCCATCGTGACCAGTGAGCTGAGATAAGGCGGAGCTTTGCCTAGCATGGCCTTGTAGATGACCTGGAGCCAGTGCAACGACAAGGGAAGTACAGAAAGTGTCTGTATGTCCAGATATGTTATTGTTTTATGTTAATATTTCTAAGGAGGTAAGTGAAGGGCCACAGTTGAGTCTCAGTTCCTGGTAAGGTCAGGCTAGTTCCTGTGGAACTAGGGCAGGGAGAGGCGTGGAGTACAACATTGAGGGCAGGACAACAGTTGGAGAAGAAACCTCTGGGAAGGCGGGGCTAGAGGGGACCATATCAACAATATTCCAACTGTAGACATATCTCTCTCACATACACAGACAGGTTCTGGACTGGGCCATGATAATACCAATAGGAGGAACAGACTCAGTTCTTACCCAGCAACAAAGAATCCGTCTAATCGGAACGTATAAATACATGCTTGTGTGAATTGTATGTGTGCTATACAGCTGCAACATACAGTTTGGGCGTAAAAAAAACTAGCCTGAGCTTCCTGTCTGACTGGATTCGTATAAGAATTTAGAACCTAACATGCCTAAAGTCTTTGCAATTAGCGGCTACTCAAAAAGGCCTGGTTTGAGAAACAATGCTCTATGTCTTATCATAATAGTAATCTGTGACTTCTTCTTCTTACCCTGACTGCTCTTCGTACTGATCCTATGATGAACCTCCTGGCCGGCTTGGCCTCCACAACTTCTTCTCCTCCCTCCTTCTGTCCGTCCACTCCATTTTGCTTCTGTTGTTGTTCCCCTTCCCCCTCAGGGGCATCGAAGGGGTAGGTGAGCTCTATGTCCCCCTCGTCCAGAGCTATCTTCTCCCCTTTGAAGTTGGGCTTCTCATACAAGACCCAGCTGCAGAGAGGAATGGAAAGACAGGAAAATGAAAGTCCATGGTCTGAACAAGATTCCTTTGAACATAATGCATGACCTATATTGATTCATTCATAATCACTTTTACACCTTTTTCGTGATATCCAATTGGTAGTTACAGTCTTGTCCCATCGCTGCAACTCCCGAACGGACTCAGGAGAGGCAAAGGTCAAGAGCCATGTATCCTAAAAAACACGACCCTGCCAAGTCGCACTGCTTCTTGACACACTGCTCGCTTAACCCAGAGGCCAGCCGCACCAATGTGTCGGAGGAAACACTGTACAACTGGCAACCGAAATCAGCTTGCAGGTGCCCGGCCCGCCACAAGGAGTTGCTAGAGCGCGATGGTACAAGGAATTCCCGGCCGGCCAAACCCTCCCCCATAACCCAGATGACCCTGGGCCAATTGTGTGCCGCCTCATGGTTTTCCCAGTCACGGCCGGCTGTGACACAGCCTGGGAACAAACCCGGGGCTGTAGCGACGCCTCAAGCGGGGTGATGCAGTGCCTTAAGACCGCTGGAGGCGCCAAACCGCGCTTCTTAACACCCCGCCCGCTTAATCCGGAAGCCGGCCGCACCGATGTGTCAGAGGAAACACCATTCAACTGACGACCGAAGTCTGGATAGGACCTTTTATTCTAAGAGAGTGTACAGTAATAGGTTGTGACAGACTATTTTCATTTATTTTTTTAGAGTAGGCAAATTATAACAAGAGGGAGAGACAAGTAGACAGATCTGCAAATATTGCAATAGAGCATGCCAAGATCTTAGTCCCTCTCCAGAGATCTCCTCAAAAAGTCACAGCAGCACAGAGAAAGGGATGTGTGTGAGAGACGTAAAAGATTCCCGCTGCAGTGCTCGCACCCAGTGCAGGTGTTGGACTGCATACCGTTGCTCCATTTCCTGGAATAAAATCGTCCATTCCCTCTCTGGATGAATAAAAGGACTACAGCGTGTATTACTACTAGGTATTTTGTTGATACTGCAATTATCTTGATCATAATTCTATGGCTATGGATTAGTGTGTGTGTGTGTGTGTGTGTGTGTGTGTGTGTGTGTGTGTGTGTGTGTGTGTGTGTGTGTGTGTGTGTGTGTGTGTGTGTGTGTGTGTGTGTGTGTGTGTGTGTGTGTGTATGTGGATTACTGCTTAAAGCCTGTCTAATTTCAGACATTGGTGTTCAGTTCCGTGTATCTCAGCAGGTGATAGGGGGGCATTCAAGATCTACATGATTTGGCAGCATTGGAGATACTTTAATAACCTTGACAGGACAGTTTAAATATTGTTTCTTGCTTTGAGGTTGGGCCAAATATGTGGAAGTGACATGTGACACGAGGAAAAAGTGTGACCTTTGGTTATGTTTGCTGCTGGAGGCAGTAAAATATAGGCACCAATGACACCATCTCTCTGTGGCTCTGTCTTTATTCCAGGACACATAAGGTGCTTTGGAACAGGTGATTACATCCATTGTCGATCTGTTCACAACTGACTGTTTGTGTGTCTGTGTGTGTCCCTGCATGTCATATACCCGTGTGTGGGTGTGTGCATCCCCTCAAGTCTAATGTCCATGAGCAGTTCTAACTACAACAGTGAGTGAGTGAGCGAGCGTGCGTGCATTTGAATACATACCCTCCCCTGACAACCCTGATCGAGATAGTCTCCTGTAGTTGCCAGGGTGTGGCATCAATGACATCACTCCGCACCTCAATCCGCTGGCCACACATTCCTGGCTGGTCAAAGATGAACATCTGGAAAAGACAGCACCATTTCATTAGAGATGCTCAACTTAAAAGAGCACACGGATACTGTACCGTGCTCCATCCTCTATCCTAGCATGGATGCTAGATCGGTTTGTGCTTTAGCCAATATCTCTGACGCACATTAAAACGTTCTGATCAAGGCCGTTGTAAAAAAAGGGAATGTCAAGCTTTTGATAGGTCGCTTAAATAAAACCAACATGCTTTTAATGGTGAGCGAGGTTTGCGTCCCCGTTTCTTTTCAACGATGATGTCATTTTTTTTGGTTTGCACAGTTGACTCACGTTTGTGGAGCGCCCGCCACTTCTTACTGTATATTAAAGGAACACGCTAATCTCATGGCCAGGCTAACTCTAGCCAGCTCTTTCCTCCATCACTGGAGGCAGCAAACAGCAAAGAGAGTGTGACGCAACTTAGCTCCAGCCGCTTTGTGTTGTTAGCCATGTGAACGTTCAGGCAAGGTACCGTATGCTATTGTGCATCACAGCCAGGCTCTTTAAATCAGAACCTGTCGGAGCTAAATGTCAAGCAAGTCTGTAGGTGCCATGACAAATTCCATGTTGACGGAGAAAAGCTAATTGGAGCATGCAGGAGCAAGCTTGACATTCATCTAGTTTCATAATCTTAATGGCAAAAGGCAAATAGGGCAGGTATGTAGCTAGTGTTACTTAGTAACCCCACCACGGTAATTTAAATACCACAGTAATTGTTTGAGCACAGGATCGTTTGACTGGAGCACAAAAGCATTGGCACGGCATGGATGTAACTTCTGCCAAAGAGGAAGTAATTGTGAATGGCTAATAACGAGAGACTTGAAACCATAACCAACAATAAAACTAAAACATGCCGATCAAGTACGCCCAATGTTTTTGAGGAAAAGCGATCAAAGTTCATTCGAGTTGCCTCTTTGTGAAACAAGAAAGAGAGAGGCTTTTGGCATAAACGAGTCGGTCATCACCAGTGAGTGAGCTGCTCATCATTGGGTAAATAAATCAGTGAAACTGGAAAGCATTTTTAGGACCATCATTTCCTGTTCATATTGTAGCCTACAACATGACTGCATACACCTAGGCCTGGGCTATTGAGGGATTCACGGTCATTTTTATTGATCTCAGATTGTCAGAGTAGCCTGTCATTTCGATCATTTGTAACAGTATTAAAAAATGATTCTGCCAAAGTCTCCAGTCATGAAATGAGTTTAGAAAAAGAGCACATTTCCCCCGGACCCTAGGCTACTGGAATGCTTCGCCTCTACAACTCTATTCCACTACGCAAATGCGATGATATGCATGCAATTCTTTTTGCTTCCAGGTACCTCAGAGCTGCCCAGGTCACCCCCCTCTTTTGTTCACTTTTTGTTCCGGAACCTTCCAATTTACAAATTATGCACTGATTTGATTTTTGATTTTCTCTCAAATAAAGCACTGCAAGCTTTGGCGACCCTATGCTGGGGTTGCGACCCTTAGGTTGGGAACCCCTACTCTTGTAGTATGTTAGGACTATAGTGAATGAACTGGGCTTTCAGTAATATTGTCCAAACCACTAAGTGTGCATTGGAAAAAAGACAATGGCTTTCTTTCCACTTCCACACAGATCTGATTGATTGATCCAAACGTTCAACAGCCTAAATAGAGAATGATGTTTGGCTGAGTGAATCTGACTGGAATCATAATCATCTCATTTCCTCAGCTTTACCATGCTCTACATGAGATCCCTCTCCTCATCCTTAATTACTTGCCTTCGGCAACTAACTGTCACTTTGGGGTACGGTGAAGTGTGAAGCCATTAATTCACTTTGAATTATCCTCATTAATCCTAACAGCTAACCTGGTGAAAAACTGCTAACATGGTGGCTAACCTGGTGAAAAACTGCTAACATGGTGGCTAACCTGGTGAAAAACTGCTAACATGGTGGCTAACCTGGTGAAAAACTGCTTACATGGTGGCTATCCTGGTGAAAAACAGCTAACATGGTGGCTAACCTGGTGAAAAACTGCTAACATGGTGGCTAACCTGGTGAAAAACAGTTAACATGGTGGCTAACCTGGTGAAAAACTGTTAACATGGTGGCTAACCTGGTGAAAAACTGCTTACATGGTGGCTATCCTGGTGAAAAACAGCTAACATGGTGGCTAACCTGTGGTGAAAAACTGCTAACATGGTGGCTAACCTGGTGAAAAACAGCTAATATGGTGGCTAACCTGGTGAAAAACTGCTAACATGGTGGCTATCCTGGTGAAAAACAGCTAACATGGTGGCTATCCTGGTGAAAAACTGCTAACATGGTGGATAACCTGGTGAAAAACTGCTAACATGGTGGCTATCCTGGTGAAAAACTGCTAACATGGTGGCTATCCTGGTGAAAAACTGCTAACATGGTGGCTAACCTGGTGAAAAACTGCTAACATGGTGGCTAACCTGGTGAGCAGTCATCCTTCACTACATCTAAAAAAAGGCTGCAATGGGACATTGACCTTAACTTCAGGACACATTGTATACTATAGGACAAAGACGATAGATGAGGGATAGAGGTGAAATTGTTTCACAGTCAGACAGACACTCACCTTTCCTGGCCGAGGGTTGAGCTTTCCATGTTCTTTCTCCTTGGTGAGCTGCAGACACACAGAGAAAACAGCCATCTAGTCATTTCATACTTTTATCAAACCACTATAAATAGCACATAGTTATCTTACCTATCAATCTTTTAAGATGAATGCGGTAAGTTGCTCTGGATAAAAGCGTCTGCTAAATGACTAAGATGTATATATATTTTTTTTAAATGTAACAGTGCATCACTAGACTTTCTACAGTATGTCATGTTTAACTTGTCTTGGACAACACATTAGGGATTGGAATCTAAATAGTTAACATGCCAAACCTCAAAATATCTCAACTATTGCAGCAACAGTACCCAAACAACTACAGAAATGTTAAATCTTAAAACCCCAGCCACCCTGTCAACCCATTTTGCAATTACTGATGAACACACACAAGGCCACCCATGTCCCATTACTCCCTGAGAGAATGCAAACATCAACTTCACATTGAGAGGCATGAGACAGACAACAATAAACTACTGTGTGTGTGTGTGTGTGTGTGTGTGTGTGTGTGTGTGTGTGTGTGTGTGTGTGTGTGTGTGTGTGTGTGTGTGTGTGTGTGTGTGTGTGTGTGTGTGTGTGTGTGTGTGTGTGTGTGTGTGTGTGTGTGTGTGTGTGTGTGTGTGTGTGTGTGTGTGTATTTTTGTCCACACAATTAACCATTCAAAAGTGGGAATACCCTTTGCAGTGATTTACTACTGTTGATCTATTTCACGTTATTTCAGCCAGTAAGAGACAATTTCAGTATTCCTCCATCTAGGAGAACTGGTTCTGAGGAAGACGAGGAGAGGGTAGTGGCCATTTTGAAAGCACAACAACCTAGAAGGAAGTGAGAAAGACACATTCTTGTGTCATTTGTTCTCGTCTCACCAGACCTTGACATTCCTTGGTTACACCTGTTTCTCAATGACATGTACTAGTGGCATGTAGCTGGAATGCAATAGAATGTGTCCACACTGCGGTCTGTCGTCCTTCACCTTTCTGGGTGGACAGGTAGAGAGTTTGTGTTTGTTTTGTGTGCGCGTGTGTGTGTGTGTGTGTGTGTGTCTCTTTATGTGCAAGTCATTAGGGTATCAAATGTCTGCTTGACTCTTTGCAGTAGGAGCTCATAGAAAATAGGAACTTATCCTCTAGATCACTTTACACTCTATAATCAAAGATCAAATATGGTATGAAAGTCCTTCCTACTTCCTGGATCATATCCAATCCTGTTTTTGAATGGCCTTCAAAATCATATCATCAAATTCATGAAAACTCGGTCAATTAAGATATGTACAATTCGATTCGTATTAGTGGATTCATTTACTTCTACCCAATGCCATCTACGAAGGCTTTTGGTTACGAAAAGAAACCACTATCGAAAACCTTAATGAAAGGCATCAGGCAGAAGTAAATTAATCCCTGAATACAACTGGAATTTTACATATATCTTAAGTGACCGCATCTTCATAAATTTGAAGATAATCTTGAAGGCCATTCAAAAATAGCATGGGACATGATCCAGGAAGTAGGCGGGACTTTCATATCATATTCAGGTCATGAACAGAATCTGTTGCTGCTCCAATCCACACATTGCTTATCCTGGCAGGACTGTCTAGTAAGACTTGCTGCCTTAATACGGCACCCTGAAACGTTTGTGGCTAAATGAGCCTTGAACTATAACAAAGTGGCCCTCGACTTCATTCAGCTTGAGCATTCGAAACAGTAACAGGACACCGGTCGACTGTGTCCCACCCGCTCACTTGAAAATGAGCCGAGGGGAGGATAGAGCCACAGCTTAAAAGACCTCCGATTACTACCTTGGCTTTGCCATTGCCATTTCACAGGGAATAAGAGGGGTTGGCGGGTGGGACACAATGGAGATAGCCCGGTTAGCCAATGTGCGAGGGCACTGGATGGTCAGCCCAATTGAGGTAGTATGTACATGAATGTATAGTTAAAGTGACTATGCATATGTGATAAACCGAGAGTAGCAGCAGCGTTAAAAGAGACGTGCCAACATGAATGAAATAATGTCATTAAGTGCAATTTAAGATTATAAGGCAAGACAGGTTCATGCTCTTTTTTTTCATGCATCTTCGCTTGCAGAGGGAGATGCCTTACCAGACTTACCAGTGAGCCATAGTCAAAACAGTCCGGTACGGAACGTATTCAAAATGCTGCAGGTGCGCTGTGTGAGCCGTAAGTCAACATATGTACAGTCATTAAACACACAGCGTGTATCTCTGTTGTCTTTGGGGGTAGGAAAAAACCGACTGAAACTGCTGAGAGACGAAGTGAGCACATCCCACAATAGAGGGATCATCATTTGATGACACAGCGCTGCCAAGGTCCTTTTGTCAAAGGTGTACTTGCGGTATTTATCCAGATTGTTTATGTGCGGAGTGTGCCTTTCCAGTTTGCGACAGGAAAATGGTTGTAAAGGACACTAGTCCATGCTAAAGACAATTGACCTGCATAATTCATAACGCATATGGCGCTTTCCATGACAGACTGTCCAGGTGAATCCAGGTGAACTCTATAATCCCTTAATGGTGCCACCTGTTAAATCCACTTCAATCAGTGTAGATGAAGGGGAGGAGGCAGGTTAAAGAAGGATTTGTAAGCCTTGAGATATGGCCTGTGTGTGTGCCATTCAGAAGGTGAATGGGCAAGACAAAAGATCAGTGCCTTTGAACGGAGTATAATATATACAGCCAAAAGCAAACAGGAAAACGCTCATCGAGAGGCAGCGCTCCGATTGGCTGGGGACTTTAATGCAGGGAAACTTAAATCCGTTTTACCTCATTTCTACCAGCATGTTAAATGTTCAACCAGAGGGAAAAAAACTCTAGACCTCCTTAACTCCACACACAGAGACGCATACAAAGTTCTCTCTCTCCCTCCATTTGGCAAATCAAGACCATAATTCTATCCTCCTAATTCCTGTTTACAAGCAAAAACTAAAACAGGGAGCACCAGTGACCTGGTCAATAAAAAAGTGGTGAGATGAAGCAGATGCTAAGCTACAGGACTATTTTGCTAACACAGACTGGAACATGTTCAGGAATTCTTCCGATGGCATTTAAGAGTACACCACATCAGTAAGTGCATCGATGACGTCATCCCCACAGTGACTGTACGTATATACCCACACCAGATGCCATGGATTACAGGCAACATCCGCACTGAGCTAAATGGAAGAGCTGCCGCTTTCAAGCAGGCATTACAGGACTAAGATTGAATTGTACTACACCGGCTCCGGCGCTCGTCGGAGGTGGCAGGGCTTGCAAAGTATTACAGACTATAAAGGGAAGCACAGCCGCGAGCTGCCAAGTGACACAAGCCTACCAGATGAGCTAAATTACTTCTAAGCCCGCTTCAAGGCAAGTAACACTGAAACATGCATGAGAGCCACAGCTGTTCTGGATGACTGTGTGATCACACACTCCACAGCCGGTGTGAGCAAGACCTTTAAACAGGTCAACATTCACAAGGCCACAGGACGTGTACTCCGAGCATGCGCTGACCAACTGGCAAGTGTCTTCACTGACATTTTCAACCTGTCCCTGACTAAGTCTGTAATACCAACATGTTTCAAGCAGACCACCCAACATATCGGTATTACAAACACTAAGGTAACCTGCCTAAATGACTACTGACCTGTAGCACTCACGTCTGTAGCCATGAAGTGCTTTGATAGGCTGGTCACGGCTCACATCAACACCACTATCACAGAAACCCTAGACCCACTCCAATTTGCATACCGCCCCAAAAGATCAACAGATGATGCAATCTCTATTGCAATCCACACTGCTCTTTCCCACCTGGACAATAGAAACACCTACGTGAGAATGCTATTCATTGACTACAGCTCAGCGTTCAACACCATAGTGCCCTCAAAGCTCATCACTAAGCTAAGGACCCTGGGACTAAACACCTCCCTCTGCTACTGGATCCTGGACTCCCAGAAGGGCTGCCCCCAGGTGGTAAGGGTAGGTAACAACACATCAGCCTTGCTGATACTCAACACCGGGGGCCCCTCAAGGGTACGTGCTCAGTCCCCTCCTGCACTCCCTGTTCACTCATGACTGCATGGCCAGGCACGACTCCAACACCATCATTAAGTTTGCCGATGACACAACAGTGGTAGGCCTATGAGACAGCCTATATATTATAACTGGATTAATACTTATTTTCCACCATAATTTGCAAATAAATTCATTAAAAATCCTACAATGTGATTTTCTGGATTTCCTTTCTCATTTTGTCTGTCATAGTTGAAGTGTACCTATGATGAAAATTACAGGCCTCTCTCATCTTTTTAAGTGGGAGAACTTGCACAATTGGTGGCTGACTAAATACTTTTTTGCCCCACTGTATATGCAGATCCAGTCTTATACTCAGCTGGCATCTCCCTGGATGTTGTGTTAAATGCTCTACAACAAAGCTTTCTTAGTGTCCAACAAGCTTTCTCTGCCATTAATCTTGTCCTGAACACCTCCCAAACAAAGGTAATGTGGTTTGGTAAGAAGAATGCCCCTCTCCCCAAAGGTGTGATTACTACCTCTGAGGGTTTAGAGCTTGAGGTAGTCACCTCATACATGTACTTGGGAGTATGGCTAGACGTTACATTGTCCTTCTCTCAGCACATATCAAAGCTGCAGGCTAAAATTAAATCTAGACTATCGTAATCGCTCCTCTTTCACTCCAGCTGCCAAACTAACTGTTATTCAGATGACCATCCTGCCCATGCTAGATTACAGAGACGTAATTTATAGATCGGAGGTAAGGGTGCTCTCGAGCTGCTAGATGTTCTTTACCATTCGGCCATCAGATTTACCACCAATGCTCCTTACAGGACACATCACTGCACTCTATACCCCTCTGGAAAATGGTCATCTCAGTATACCTGCCGCAAGACCCACTGGTTGATGCTAATTTCTAAAACCCTCTTAGGCCTCACTCCCCCTATCTGAGATATCTACTCCAGCCCTCATCCTTCACATACAACACCTGTTCTGCCAGTCACATTCTGTTTAAAGGTCCCCAAAGCACACATCCCTGGATCACTCGACTTTTCAGTTCGCTGATGCTGATAGGCTGGAACGAGCTGCAACAAACACTCAAACTGGACAGTTTTAACTCAATCTATTTATTCAAAGACTCAATCATGGACACTCTTACTGACAGTTGACTGCTTTGTGTGATGCATTGTTGCCTCTACCTTCTTGCCCTTTGTGCTGTTGTCTGTGTGCAATAATTTTTGTACCATGTTTTGTGCTGCTACCATGTTGTGCTGCTCCCATGTTGTGTTTCTACCATGTTGTTGTCATGTTGTGTTGCTACCACGCTGTGATGTCATGTGTTGCTGCCTTGCTATGTTGTTGTCTTAAGCCTCTCTTTAGGTAGTGATGTCTCTTGTCGTGAAGTGTGTTTAGTTCTATATTTATTTTATGATTATTTTTTAATCCCCATCCCCTGTCCCCGCAGGAGGCCTTTTGCCTTTTGGTAGGCCGTCATTGTAAATAATAATATTTTTAAAACTGACTTGCCTAGTTAAATAAAAGCTCCGATACTCTTTAGTATCGTGGCAAGGAAACAAAACACAAAGCAAATTTAACTTCTTTATGAAAACAGCCCTAACGTTGGAAACAAACATCATTGTGTTGTCATCCAGCGTCACATGTATTTATTTTCCAAGCTATCGCTCACAATATTTTACACACAGCAGGTTTTTAAGGGACTAAAGAGTTTGGTCTGCTTGGTGTTTTGCGATACTGGCATTGTCACAGCCCATCATGTACCCACGCCTCTCCACCTCCCAAGTGTCAACCTCCAGCCAAGCACCGCAGGCTGGAAATGTGCTTACAGATTACATCGCGCCGTCTCAGCACGATACGTTCAGACTGCGCACAGACTTGTGTAAGAGCGAGATGAACGGAACAGCGGGGGGGAAAGAAGACTTAATCGTCTCGCCCCCCCCCCTTCCACCACCCTCCCTCCCTCCTCCCCTGGGCCAGGCTGTCGACTCAGCTCTGTCAGGATCCACCAGTAAGCAAAGGTCAAAGTTGAGGTAAACGAAAGATGAAAAGACGAGGAGTGTCAGCCCAAGCAGGATTCGATCGCAGAGTGGATAAGTGCTGCCGAGAACACTGTGCCAAGATGAATTATGCCCCTAATACTATCTGGATGGGTAACTTTCATTCATGTCATAGATGTTCAGACATAGATGCACAGTGGGGCCAAGGCCTGTTGCCATAGACGCATCTTATTAAGATCATGTAAATTCCTGTATATTCAAATTCCCCCTCCTAAACTCCAACCGTTGTGTTCTGATAGGTATGTCTCAGAATGTGTTGGACTTTCTCTTTCACCCTTTCACGCTCCCCATCTCTCTCTCTCTCTCTCTCTCTCTCTCTCTCTCTCTCTCTCTCTCTCTCTCTCTCTCTCTCTCTCTCTCTCTCTCTCTCTCTCTCTCTCTCTCTCTCTCTCTCTCTCTCTCTCTCTCTCTCTCTCTCTCTCTCTCTCTCTCTCTCTCTCTCTCTCTCTCTCTCTCTCTCTGTTGGCAAAAGGAAAGCAGGATGAGGCTGTAAAAGCCAACAGTGGGCAGTGAAAACAGTCTCCAAAACACATGCCTGGCAACACCCAGATGATAACAGGCCACTCATTGTACCCGTTCTGGTGACGTAGCATTCATGTAGGTCAGATAGCCACCAGCATTACAGGTTACTGAACTGCCCGTGTGACTTCTGTCCCGAATTCTTAGCTGAGATCTAGGCTATGCATGCCCAGAAACTCTTGCATAAATCATAGATTAATGTCAACTTGAGTCCCACACGTGGATCTCACATTCAGATGTATACAAGGATTCTACCGATATAACGGAGGTCAGAGAGCCAGTTCCATTGAGGAGCCAAATCACACGGTGAAAGGGTCAACAATAGCCTCAGTGACAGAAACATGAGCTGCTCAGGTCTACCTGTGGCCTGAGGGGAGGCAGGGTTATTAGATATCCGGACCGGCACACAAACAGAACTCGTGTGCACTATGCCAACTCTGCAAAACACAGTTTGCATAGGATAAGTGTCAACGTCTCGGTCGAATGGTGAACGATAAAGCTCCCCCACTGGACGAGCGGTGCTCAGTATCTCCTAATGTCAGTATGTACACGCACCTGTGTGGCTGATGTATATGCCTGACAATGTCAGTAGCGGGAACATAAGGATGTGGCCTTGTGGGATGTTGTAACTCCTGCCATGTCCCGTCAGAGAAACGCGTCTTGTCCCGCTTCTTTTCGTTGCTCATCTGTACCGTTCGCTGTGACTGTATTTATTAGAGAGCTGAAAATGTGTATTACGAATGCAGATGGGAGGAGCTAGTAGCTACATGAGACGGGAGCACGGACACTGTGGCTGATGTAATGCTTCTAGCCATGGGATCCATTGCGTTTCAATAGGCCTCCGGTACCATTTCACCTTTCATCCGGAAAGGGCATCGGCGTCACCGCGGTGGAACTCATTAAGTGAAAGGAACCTACAATGGTAATTTGCACTTTTTCTCAAATCAGATTGTCACGTAAATCTCTTCCTAAACTCATCTGTTCTTCAAAACGTCCATGTAAACGAATGACAAAAATGCTCGGTAGGCGTGTAAAACATGGACATCCTGAAAACTTAGGCTGAGTAGACCCCTTCCCAAATGACTCTGTCATGAATTCTATCACACTCCTTTTACCATCCCCATGATCCCAGTATTCACACAATCATCCTGACACCTTTTCCAACTAAAAGTACTCACATAGGCGTCGGGGAAAGCTCTATACTTGGGCATCAGGTTCTTCTCTGGCTCTGGACTGAAGTGAGATCCTCCATGGACAGACCCTGTGTTGAACAGTGGTGAGTTCAGGCCTTCGTTACTGAAGCTCCTCTGCAGACCCAGACCAATAGAGCCCACAGAGCCCATACCACCCAGTCCCGGGCTGAGCTTGGACTGGGAGTCGTTAGAATTGGCGAACGACCTGTGGATGTCCAGAGATGAGCTTGTGGGACTGCCGAGGCTTCCGAGGGTAGAGGTGAAGCTAGGGAGGGGAGGGGGCCTGCTCATTCGAGAGTTGGTGTCGGTGTTGTTTCCGGTTAAGGAGCCAGACATCAGGGAGGAGAAACGTTCGTAGCGGAAGGGGGTAGAAGGGTCAGTTCCGGTTCCAGCTCCAGATTCAAATCCAAGTCTGCTCCCAGGCCCACCGGCCATGCCCATACCAACCCCTGAGCTCATGCGGTCCTGGTTAGGCCCTATGTCCGGTAGGGAGCTCGTACGGAAAACAGAGGGCCGCTGGCCTGGGCTATGGGCATTGCCATTCTCCTGTGGCTGATCAATCGATGCTGAACGATAGCTGGAGAAGAGGAACGAGTTGTCCAGGCGTGAGGGGCTTGGAGACTGGTTGTTGCTCCCTCCGTTTAGTATGGGGGACGGCGAGTGCTCTGAGGACGAGTCACTGCCCAAGGAGCTCTTCCTCACGATGATGCTGTTAAGAGCCGAGGCTCGGAGTGGGAGGTTGAGGCTTCCACGGTTCAAATGGTGGTCCCCAGCCTGCTGCTCCTGCTGCTGTTGGAGCTGCTGGAGCTTCATCAACTCCAGAGGGGAGCGCATCTCTTTGGGGGCACCCCGTTTGAGGCCTAGGTCTGCGGGAAGGATGTAACGGTTGTTAGGGACCTCCAGTGAAGACCCAGCGGGCACCTGGGGAGATTTGGTGTTGGTGGGGGTGGAGCAGGGGGCATCCTCCACGATAGGGGAAAGGGAGGAGAAGGTGGAGGGGGCAGTGGTCCCACGCAGGCTCCTCTGCCTCTGGACCGGGATAGGGTTCATGCTCTTCAGGGTGTCCACCAGGCATTCCATGTCACCGTGATAGGGGGAGCCTGGGTCAGGGGTCACGGGAGAGGAAGAGGGGGAAGGGTCTGAAGTGGAGGGGTCAGGGAGCAGCTCCACGAGTGTGGCCTTGTACACCCCAGAGAAGAAGTCACTGCTGTCTCTGCTGTAGTCCACGTCGTCAATAGACTGACCCGCCGAGGAGAAGTTTGAGACTGGGAGCGACTGTGGATCACAGCCTGATTTTATCTTCTTTGCCACGGAGTCTCCCGCCCTACTCTTTTGCTCTACCCCTCTCTCTCTCTGTCCTGCAGGTGCAGTGGCTAGCTCCTCCTCCTCTTCCCACTCCCTCCTCCTCCCCCTGCCTGTTTCTGGCTCGCTACTCTCATGGCTCAGCTGAACTTCGCTCCTGTCGCTCAGCCAGTGACCGTTGCCGGGGGAACCGGGCATGTTCGAGGAGTGGGAGGACAGGCCAGGTTCCTGGAATGGCGGCCCGGGGGAGGTGAGGTGTTGTCTGTACACAGGGAGGGTGGTGGACAGGGAGGAGTACAATCCATTGTACGTGGACACTCTTGACTCATTCGACTGAGAGTCAGAGCGCCAGGACACCCCTGTGGGGTCGAAAGTGGTTTGCGCCCCCTCATCCTGGTTTCTCCATTTGTATTCTGGTATGACTGGACCTAGGTCACTTTCAGTTCTATTGGGGTCAGTGATAGTGCTTGTACTGTAGTCCACACTGTATTCAGTGTGGTCTGTGGTGTCATTGTCGGTGACCTGGGAGACTTTGCGGAAGTCCTGTTTTGATTCCTCCATGCCCTCGTGGGTGGGAGAGGGTCTTATAATGAGAGTGGAACGGAATAATTTCATCTCGCTGTCTGACTCCAGATAAGCCACTATCTGCTGAATTTCTGAATCAGAGTCTTTTAAAGCAGTACTGAGAACAGCTGAAGCATCCAGAGACCTAACAGGTAGGAGACAAACAGAATGGCACAAGTTAATAATAGTCATTGACCAATCATGGCAGTGTGTTAAGGACTGTTTAGTCAAGAAGTGGTGATTAGACGAGCTATGAAAATCATAGAGGTGAACTTTAGGTATGCAGAATTGGGTGTACTGTAAAAAAAAATATTAAAAAAATTAACAGAAGCGAGGCTACATGCTTCACCAGCAGTGCGGTTTTGTTTCATTGATTGGGAAATGTAACAATGATGGCCCAAAAACTGTATACATCTTCTTGTGTATAGTTAGTACGTTACTATTAAGACCAATATATATTATACATTGTGTGGTGGGCCAATTTTCTTTCAGACTGTCCAACCTAAAATGTATACTGGGACAAAAAAAATAAGAAATAAACTTACACACATTGCAACAATGTTTAACCAGAGATTAGTTTGTGTTTACAATGTGTACGAAGAGTTGCTGAAAGCTAAAGGTTACTTTAAGTCAACAGGTTTCAAATGATGCCAGGCCAAACCTACTGTGATACTACTGTGGATGTAATCATTTGTTAAATCCCCTTTGAGCTTGAATGTCACAGGTTTACGTGACAAATTCATTTGAAATGAATCACTATTTCGCCATCGCCTTCAAAAATGCCTTCAAAAATGAACTCCAAACAAAGCATTACAGGTACAGTCACTTTTTAAATCTCAGTACTATTCCACACATGACTCAAATAAGCGTTAACAGCTCTCTGTGTTGGGAGGTGGCATGAACTAATGTGCCCTACCTACTCTTCGCGGAAGGAATGGGGGGAGGGGGGTTTCAAGAAGCACTAGAGGTCAAAAGATCAGAAAATAGCACTGTGTTGTGATAACCTTTCCACAAACCTGTTGGTGTACAACCTGAGCTCTCTCATACAGTGCCAGTCAAATGTTTGGACACACCGAGTCATTCAAAGGTTTTCTTTATTTTTCAAAATGTTCTACATTGTAGAATAATACTGAAGACATCAAAACTATGAAATAACACATATGGAACCATGTAGTAACTAAAAAAAGTGTTAAATCAAAATATATTTCAGATTCTAGCCACCCTTGATGACAGCTTTGCACACTCTTGGCATTCTCTCAACCAGCATCACATGGAATGCTTTTCCAACTGTCTTGAAGGAGTTTCCACATATGCCGAGCACTTGTTGGCTGCTTTTCCTTCACTCTGTGGTCTAACTCATCCCAAACCATCTCAATTGGGTTGAGGTCAAGTGATTGTGGAGGCCAGGTCATCTGATGCAGCCCTCAATCACTCTCCTTCAATTACTCTGTGTCTCACAAAGACACAGCGGTTGGAACCAAAAATCTAAATCTGGACTCATCAGAACAAAGGACAGATTTCCACTGGTCTAAGTAGATTACGCGTGTTTCTTGGCCCAAACAAGTATCTTCTTATTATTGGTGTCCTTTATTAGTGGTTTCTTTGCAGCAAATTGACCATGAAGGCCTGATTCACACAGTCTCCTCTGAACAGTTGATGTTGAGATGTGTCTGTTACTTGAACTCTGTGAAGTATTTATTTGAGGCTGGTAACTCTAATGAACGGATCCTCTGCATCAGAGGTAACTCTGGATTTTAATTTCCTGTGGCGGTGCTCATGAGAGCCAGTTCCATCATAGCGCTTGATGGTTTTTGCAACTGCATTTGAAGAAACGTTCAAAGTTCTTGACATTTTCCAGATTGACTGACCTTCATATCTTAAAGTAATGATTGACTGTCGTTTCTCTTGGCTTATTATATATATATATAACTTATTATATAACTTTTAACAAGACACACCTGTTGTTAACTGAAATGCATTCCAGGTGAAGCTGGTTGAGAGATGCACCTCATGAAGCTGGTTGAGAGAATTCCAAAAGTGTGCAAAGCTGTCATCATGCAAAGGGTGGCTACTTTGAAGAATCCAAATACAAAATATATTTTGATTTGTTTAACACTTTTCTGGTTACTACATGATTCCATATTTCATAGTTTTGACGTCTTCACTATTATTCTACAATGTAGAAAATGGTAAAAATAAAGAAAACCCCTGGAATGAGTAGGTGTGTCTGAACCTTTGACTGGTGCTGTACGTCAAATCAAAACAGATGCCAGACATGCATTCCTCATAGGTCACTGTTGCATAAATACTATGTTTTGAAGTATGATTAATATGCTTTCAGCAGAAGCGGTAACACTTTAATTGGATAGTCCGTCTGTAGATGCTCTACAGACAGACAATCTACAGACTAGTCATGTAGGAATCCAAATCAAACCTGGTCCTGGGGACTCAAAGGGTTGCACTCCCCTGCTCTAACCCACTGAACCATGAGAACCACAGACTTACGATCAGACGAAGCATTTGATTTCGTGTCCATAACAAAAATGTGTTGGGTCTGTTCAAACATGTAGGGTCTCTCTCTAGGGACAGGTACAAATAGACAGATTCAACATAAAGTGTACAATATGCAAACTACTAGAGAGACAAGTGGGGTGCCAAGTCAGACGTAAGTGTCCTATCTATGTGTTCCAGACTAAACAGCAGTCCTTTTATGAGTTGACAACAAATGGTTACCTACGTTAAATGGAGTTCATCTATCCTCACAACTCCTCCCTGATTTCATACTACCATTTTGGAAAGATTTGACAGCACATCACTACAACAGCGTAGCAGCGCATTTCTCTTTCTACACTATTTCTTTATCCAACTTCTTTCCGGTGTTTTTCTTGGTAGTCTGCTGTGGCACTTCTCCATCCGTCCGTTTCAGCAGGTAGATCCACTCATCACAACACCTGGCCCCGGGGAAGACAGAAGGGCTTAGCTACCACATACCACCGCACCTCTGCTGGAACATGCAGCGTTATAAAGAGTGACTGCACCTAAAAAGCAACTTCTCTGTTTTTTTATATATATATTTTTTTTAAACGGCCTATGTGTCATTGGTATGAATCAAATATTTATTCCAGTGTCAAAGTTTCGTATCATGTGTAAATACGATAATTTTGGTCATAAAGTCAGTCTCGTCCAAAACTAAGATTTGTGAGATGATAGGAAAAGATTGTATGTCATGGAATGAAGGGTAACATAACAGTTTCCTATGGGTTGGGTTTATTTCAATCCTGCCCACATGCCCTCAGCCGGCAGCACCCAAGTAATCATCAGTTCGGAGCGCAGCTGCACGCGACCTGATCGTAATACCCATGATCAATTTGGTTTGACATCCCTATGGGGCTAGTTAGGGACCATCAGGAAATGTACATGGGACTACATTTTAAAAGGCCAATAGGTCAACTTCGCCACAGTCGCACACCAGCCGGCTAACTTGGCTAATCATTTGGTTAACTCTTCACACCTCTTCACACCACCCTCTTCCCGTTTGAATTCAATCATGGCTGCTAGCATTTCTTAAAGAACCAAATCTAAAATAAGGCCCGAATCAGGAAGTGCAGTCGCCCTTTAAAACGTCAAATCAACACAAACTCACAATAATCTGCTCCAACGTGAGAAATTGGTAATTCACACACACACACACACACACACACACACACACACACACACACACACACACACACACACACACACACACACACACACACACACACACACACACACACACACACACACACACACACACACACACACACACACACACACACACACACACACACACACCTGTGCTGGCGGAGTGATCTCAGGAAAATAACCTGTCCCTCAACGTCAATACAAAGGAAGGATCTTATTGAGGACTACAGGAGACAGAAGAGGGAGCATGCCTGCATCGTCATCGACGGGGACGCAGTAGATAGGATCAAAAGCTTGAACTTCCTTGGTGTACACATCACTGATGACCTGAAATGGTCTCACCACACCGCCACTGTGGTGAAGAAGTGCAACAGTGCCTCTTCAAATTGCTAATCGAACAAAATGTATTTGTTGTCCATAGCTTAAGTCTGGCATGAACTGAGAGCCCCATGGTTGCGGTGGGGTTATGGTATATAACCCCCTGCAGCCATGGGGCTCTCTGTTCATGCCGTTGACAAACCGCTCACCCACACAACTCCTTACACGTGGTCTGCGGTTGTGAGGCCGGTTGGACGTACTGCCAAATTCTCTAAAATGATGTTGGAGGCGGCTTATGGTAGAGAAATGAACATTAAATTGTCTGGCAACAGCTCTGGTGGACATTCCTGCAGTCAGCATGCCTATTGCACACTCCCTCGAAACTTTAGACATTTATGGCATTGTGTTGTGTGACAAACTGCACATTTTAGAGTGGCCTTTTACTGTCCCCATCACATGGTGCACCTGTGTAATGATCATTCTGTTTAATCAGCTTTTTGATATGCCACACCTGTCAGGTAGGTCGATTATTTTGGCAAAGGAAAAATGCTCATGTAAACAAATGTGTGCACAAAATGTAAGAGAAATACGCTTTTTTGAGTGGATGGAACATTTCTGGAAACATTTATTTTAGCTCATGAAATATGGGACCAACACTTTACACTTTAGGTTTATATTTGTGTTCAGTGTAGTTTCTCGTGTGTAAATTCCTCTTGTGTACATATGTATAGATTGATACTGCTACAGTGCTATTTGGGTTGTTCATTGGCTTGGTCCGTCAGTTATTTTCTCCATTAGAATTGTTTGACATTTGACTGCATTGTTAGGAGCCAGTAACAGAAGAATTTAATTGCACTGCTAAAACGCCATCTAAAATGTGTACATGACTAATCAACTTATTTTTTGTAACCCCCCCCCCCTTCTATGCTGTCTGAAGGGTAAGGTGGAGGAAGGCTTTGCGGTCTAAGGAAGAACATGAATATCCACACACACTCTTTGCTTGTTCTTACATTTTAATAGCAATGCATCAATCACTAAGAGATGTTTAAAATCAGGCTACTCCTGTAGCTAAACACACTGGGATGTATAGTTCCCATAAGATAATTCATTTTGCCGGCACTACTGATGTACAATCTCCGGTATTTTGGCGATTAAAAATGTATTTTTTAAACATCCTGCTTTGGGCTGATGTGTCAATGTGTAGTTTACACATGCATAATCTATGAGCGGAATTACCATTTTACCTCAATTAGCCACAAAATCCTTAATTTGTTAAACTGTTTTCTTCTGGCCCAATGGCTCAGTGGACGCAGCAGAGAGAGAGCAATGACGTGGGGCACATATCATCTATTTCGGGGACCACTTTTGGCACGTGATTGCTACATTCAAATCTACTGGCTAATAAGTATACCAAAGTACCGGAGAATCTCTTTCACTTGCCACTCACGGCTGACTGTTGTTCTAACATGTTTTAGTGGCGAGGCCTGCGGGGGTGTGCCTCCTATAACGGAGGTATTGATCACAGGCCAAAATGGTCTTTTTTAATTACAGGTAAAGAAATGTTGGTTTGACATATCTCTTTTGAAAGTGTTGCCCTCATGTGGTGAACACCTATCATTGCCCATGGGTAAAACTATAAATGTATGGGGCGCAGTATGCTAATCAAGCTATGTCCTTAAATGTGCATTTGTTGTCAATTGTTGACTTTTCTTGAAAGTCTACCTTTGGCATGTTTCTGATTATTGCTTCCATCCTGGTATTCATGAAAGAAAATTGAATGTCATAGAAAATCTAAGTAGGTTCGTAGACAAAGAATGGATGGCGCCAATGACAGCACCAGATGACACAGTGTCAGCAGACATTTGGCCCTCCCGAATCCCTGTAGCAAGGTGGCCTCCGAGTCCAAAACACTTTACCCATTGAGGGTTATTCCCTTTAGCTTAGCTTCCACCTAGTGGTAACACGTCTGTCCATCAGAGCTCCAATCTCATACAAGAGGTGGAAGTTGTGTCTATTGGCAGATTATAACAGGACTTCCTGTTTCATAAAAGAGATGTTGGACAGAGTGCAACATACTCTACCATCCAGGACCTATATACTACGTGGTGTCAGAGGAATGGCCCAAACAATTGTCAGACTCCAGTCACCAAAGTCATAGACTGTTCTCTCTGCTACCACACTGCAAGCGGTACCGGAGCGCCAAGTCTAGGTCCAAAAGGCTCCTTAACAGCTTCTACCTCCTTTTGTTTTTACACTGCTGCTACTCGCTGTTTATTATCTATGCATAGTCACTTCACCCTACCTACATGTACAAATTACCTCGACTAATCTGTACCCCTGCACCTTACTCATCCAGGTCGCAATTGTAAATGAGAACTTGTTCTCAACTTGCCTACCTGGTTAAATAAAAAATTATTGTTATTTTAATGTATTACTTTTTTTTATTTGTATATTTTCTTCACTGTATTTTGTTAACTGCATTGTTGGTTAAGGGTTTGTAAGTAAGCATTTCACGGTATTCGGTGCATTTTTGACTTTTTTTTTTTTTATTTGATTAAAGCAGAGGTTAGCAAACCATTTGGTGTCCCGTGTGACTTTCTAGATACTGCCTACATTCACACAAGCTGATATTTTCCCCCCTTATATACAGTATAGAGATATCTCTTAGTGATATTGTAATAAGTAAGTGGACCACTGCATTCTGAACTCAACCATGTGTATATGTCACCATCTGGTGGGGCAGCAGGAAACAGCAGCAGATATGTTTATTTTTTATTTAACCTTTATTTAACCTTTATTTAACTAGGTAAGTCAGTTAAGAACAATTTTTTATTTTTTTACAATGACTCCCTACCCGGGCCAAACCCTCCCCTAACTCGGCCAATTGTGCGCCGCCCTCTGGGAATCCCGATGACGGCCGGTTGTGATACAGCCCGGGATCAAACCAGGGTCTGTAATGACGCCTCTAGCACTGAGATGCAGTGCCTTAGACCGCTGCACCGCTGGGAAAGACAATGGGAAAGACAACAACAAAAAGACAACACTACTTACAGAAGGGCTATTCAACTGGTGGCCTGCGGGCCAGATCCGGCCCCTTTCTTAATTTCATACTGGCCCTTTGATCAATTCTGAACAATAATACAAGATCTGCTAAAAAAACACTATGGTCCTGGTCTACACTGAGTGCACTAAACATCAGCTCTCTCCATGACATAGACTGACCAGGTGAGTCCAGGTGAAAATAATGATCCATTATTGATGCCACCTGTTAAATTCACTTCAATCAGTGTAGATGAAGGGCATTAGACAGGTTAAAGGATTGTTAAACCTACGAGACAACTGAGACATGGATTGTGTATGTGTGTCATTCAGAGGATAAATGGGCAAGAGAAAATATTTAATGCATTTGAATGAGGTATGGTAGTAGGTGCCAGGGGCACTGGTTTGAGTGTGTAAAGAACTGCAACGCTGAAGGGTTTTTCACCCTCAACAGTTTCCCATGTGGTTTTTAGAGGCTTCAAGAGCCTATGTGGCATGTTTGACTAACTTTTGATTTAGTTTTGACATTTTTCTATTCAGAGGGGGGGGTAACATTTTTATTTTTATTTTTAAGAAATATAAACAAAATAACCCTGACGCATTCCCCATCCCTCCCCATCCTACACAGCAACCAAATTAGCTTTTCAGTCCCCCTCCCACCCCTCCATCTGCCCTTAAATCCCCCCCCCATACCACCTCTCGACCTTGAAAGAAACAAAATGTATGACATAAAAAAACTGAAAGAAAAAACATTGACATAATTATTCAGACGCTTTACTTTGTAGAAGCACCTTTGGATGCGATTGCAGCTTAGTCTTCTTGGGTATGACGCTACAAGCTTGGCACACCTGTATTTGGGGAGTTTCTCCCAGTCTTCTCTGCATATCCTCTCAAGTGCAGTCAGGCATTTTCAGGTCTCTCCAGAGATGTTCAATCAGGTTCAAGTCCAGGCTCTGGCTGAGCCACTCAAGAACATTCAGAGACTTGTCCTGAAGCCACTCCTGTGTTGTCTTGGTTGTGCGCGTAGGGTTGTTGTCCTGTTGGAAGGTGAACCTTCACGCCAGTCTGAGGTCCTGAGTGCTCTGGAACAGGTTTTCTTCAAGGATCTCTGTACTTTGCTCTGTTCATATTTCCCTCAATCCTGACTAATTTCCCAGTTCCTGCCGCTGAAAAACATCCCCACAGCATGATGCTTCACCATAGGGGTAGTGCCAGGTTTCCTCCAGACGTGACGCTTGGCATTCATTCCAAAGAGTTCCATCTTGGTTTCATCAGACCAGAGAATCTTGTTTCTCATGGTCTGAGAGTCTTTAGGGGCCTTTTGGCAAACACCAAGCGGGCTGTCATGTGCCTTTTACTGAGCAGTGGCTTCTGTCTGGCCGTAAAGGCCTGATTGGTGTAGTGCTGTAGAGATTGGAGAACCTTCCAGAAGGACAGAGGAACTCTGGAGCTCTGTTCTTGGTCACCTCCCTGACAGTTAATTATTATTCGCAAACATAAAAAAAAAAAAAGTTTTCACTGTCATTATGGGGTACTGTGTGTAGATTGATGAGAAAATAAGGCTGTAACGTAACAAAATGTGGAAGTCAAGGGGTCTGAATACTTTCTGAACGAACAGTGTATGTATGTATGTATGTATGTATGTATGTATGTATGTATGTATGTATGTATGTATGTATGTATGTATGTATGTATGTATGTATGTATGTATGTATGTATGTATGTATGTATGTATGTATGTATGTATGTATGTATGTATGTATGTATGTATGTATGTATGTATGTATGTATGTATGTATGTATGTATGTATGTATGTATGTATGTATGTATGTATGTATGTATGTATGTATGTATGTATGTATGTATGTATGTATGTATGTATGTATGTATGTATGTATGTATGTATGTATGTATGTATGTATGTATGCATGTATGCATGTATGCATGTATGCATGTATGCATGTATGTATGTATGCATGTATGTATGTATGTATGTATGTATGTATGTATGTATGTCGTACGTATGTACGCACGTACGTACGCACGCACGCACGCACGCACGCACGCACGCACGCACGCACGCACGCACGCACGCACGCACGCACATGTACAACTCTAAGAAACACGTACATGCATTGGTTTCCCTCTCTGATACTAATAAGAAGTTAGTGTGACCAAACACACACCTAATGACAGAGAAATTAATTCAAAGCATACTTCCTTCAGACTGGAATTTGGCAGTGTCTGATTTGACATTCAGTACCAGTCAAAAGGTTGGACACACCTACAAATTCCAGGGTTTTTCTTTATTTGTACTATTTTCACGAGGTAGTCACCTGGAATGCATTTCAATTAACAGGTGTGCCTTGTTAAAAGGTCGTGAGGAATTTATTTCCCTCTTAATGCGTTTGAGCCAATCAGTTGTGTTGTGACAAGGTAGGGTTGGTATACTGAAGAAAGCCTATATTAATGGCAAGAACAGCTCAAATAAACAAAGAGAAACGACAGTCCATCATTACTTTAAGACATGAAGGTCAGTCAATGCGGAAAATGTCAAGAACATTGAACATTTCTTCAAGTGCAGCCGCAAAAACCATCAAGCGCTGTGATGAAACTGGCTCTCACGACGACCGCCACATGAAAGGAAGACCCAGAGTTACCTCAGCAGAGGATAGCTTCATTAGAGTTAACTGCACCTCAGAATGCAGCCCAAATAAATCCTTCAGAGTTCAGGTAACATGCACATCTCAACATCAACTGTTCAGAGGAGACTGCATGAATCAGCCCTTCATGGTACAATTTCTGCAAAGAAACCACTACCAAAGGACACCAACAAAGAGACTTGCTTGGGCCAAAAAACAAGAGCAACGGACATTAGACCGGTGGAAATCTGTCCATTGTTCTGATGAGTCCAAATGTGAAATTTGTGTTTTCAACCGCCGTGTCTTTGAGAGACATAGAGTAGGTGAACGGATGATCTCCGCACTTGTGGTTCCCACCGTGAAGCATGGAGGAGGTGTGATGGTGCTTTGCTGGTGCCACAGTCAGTGATTTATTCAAGGCAAACTTAACAAGCATGGCAACCACAGCATTCTGCAGCGATACGCCATCCCGTCTGGTTTGGACTATAATTTGTTTTTCAACAGGACAATGATCCAACACACCTCCAGGCTGTGTAAGGGCTATTTAACCAAGAAGGAGAGTGATGGAGTGCTGCATCAGATGACCTGGCCTCCACAATCACCCGACCTCAACCCAATTGAGATGGTTTGGGATGAGTTGGACCGCAGAGTGAAGGAAAAGCAGTCAACAAGTGCTTAGCATACACTACCGTTCAAAAGTTTGAGGTCACTTATGTAATCTCTTCTTCGCCTCGCCTCCCTCTTCTTTCTCCTCCACCCCCTCCTCCCCCTTTTCCACTTCCTGAAACAAGAAGTGTCCTTGTTTTTGAAAGAAAAGCTACTTTTTTGTCCATTAAAATAACATCTAATTGATCCAGTGTAGACATTATTATTGTTGCAAATGACTATTGTAGCTGGAAACTGCAGATTTATGGAATATCTACATAGGCATACAGAGGCCCATTATCAGCAACCATCACTCCTGTGTTCCAATGGCACGTTGTGTTAGCTAATCCTAGTTTATCATTTTAAAAGGCTAATCTAGTTTCAGCCTCACAAGTCCTCAACTGGCAGCTTCATTACATAGTACCCCCAAAACACCCGTCTCAACGTCAACAGTGAAGAGGCGACTCCGGGATGCTGGCCTTCAAGGCAGAGTTCCTCTGTCCAGTCTCAACATCAACAGTGAAGAGGCAACTCCGGGAAGCTGGCCTTCAAGGCAGAGTTCCTCTGTCCAGTCTCAACATCAACAGTGAAGAGGCGACTCCGGGAAGCTGGCCTTCAAGGCAGAGTTCCTCTGTCCAGTCTCAACATCAACAGTGAAGAGGCGTCCACTCCGGGAAGAAGCTGGCCTTCAAGGCAGAGTTCCTCTGTCCAGTCTCAACATCAACAGTGAAGAGGCGACTCCGGGAAGCTGGCCTTCAAGGCAGAGTTCCTCTGTCCAGTCTCAACATCAACAGTGAAGAGGCGACTCCGGGAAGCTGGCCTTCAAGGCAGAGTTCCTCTGTCCAGTCTCAACATCAACAGTGAAGAGGCGACTCCGGGAAGCTGGCCTTCAAGGCAGAGTTCCTCTGTCCAGTCTCAACATCAACAGTGAAGAGGCGACTCCGGGAAGCTGGCCTTCAAGGCAGAGTTCCTCTGTCCAGTCTCAACATCAACAGTGAAGAGGCGACTCCGGGAAGCTGGCCTTCAAGGCAGAGTTCCTCTGTCCAGTCTCAACATCAACAGTGAAGAGGCGACTCCGGGAAGCTGGCCTTCAAGGCAGAGTTCCTCTGTCCAGTCTCAACATCAACAGTGAAGAGGCGACTCCGGGAAGCTGGCCTTCAAGGCAGAGTTCCTCTGTCCAGTCTCAACATCAACAGTGAAGAGGCGACTCCGGGAAGCTGGCCTTCAAGGCAGAGTTCCTCTGTCCAGTCTCAACATCAACAGTGAAGAGGCGACTCCGGGAAGCTGGCCTTCAAGGCAGAGTTCCTCTGTCCAGTCTCAACGTCAACAGTGAAGAGGCGACTCCGGGAAGCTGGCCTTCAAGGCAGAGTTCCTCTGTCCAGTCTCAACATCAACAGTGAAGAGGTGACTCCGGGAAGCTGGCCTTCAAGGCAGAGTTCCTCTGTCCAGTGTCTGTGTTCTTCTGTCCATCTTAATATTTTATTGGCCAGTCTGTGATATGGCTATTTCTTTACAACTCTGCCTAGAAGAATATAAAATATAAAATGTATTCTGATTTGTTTTAACACTTTTTTGGTTACTACATGATTCCATTTGTGTAATTTCGTAGTTTTGACATCTTCACTATTATTCTGCAATGTAGAAAATAGTAAAAATAAAGAAATATCCTTGAATGTGTGTGGCCAAACTTTTGACTGGTACTGTATCTTTGTGTTATTTATTGAGATCCTTAGTTTTCAGATTATTTTACAATGACTAAATACATTTGAGAAGTTTTTCATAGTTAAAAATGGTGAGCAAGCCTTGCGCCGTTTCCATTTCAATGACGATAAAATGTTTTGGTTGCACCTTGACTCACGTAGTTGAGGGCCCTCCACTTCTTTCCTAATCACTTTTAGCAACATTTCATTTGAAGAAAAGTACATTATGGGTGGTTGTAAGTTGCTCTTTAAAAAAATAAATAATAAAAACTGTATGTATGTTTTCAGATGAACTGATAACAGTGTGGCTTGGCTATATAAACTTTCC
This sequence comes from Oncorhynchus gorbuscha, assembly GCF_021184085.1. Classification (NCBI taxonomy): domain Eukaryota; kingdom Metazoa; phylum Chordata; class Actinopteri; order Salmoniformes; family Salmonidae; genus Oncorhynchus; species Oncorhynchus gorbuscha. Next base: position 27,014,271 of record NC_060196.1, read on the forward strand.
TGTGTGGGTCTCCTGGGTACTTTACGGTGTTCCAAGAAAAAAGGCATAGGTCCAAGATTCCATGATCGTGCAAAAGGCCTGACAATCGGGTAAGACCATGTAAGGCGGAAACAATAAACATAGTGTACCTAACTTAAAGAACGAAACCCATAGGCTACGTTCTTATGTCTTTCATTCTTGGCTACACAAAGAGTGTAGTGGTGAATTCATCACACACACACACACACACACACACACACACACACACACACACACACACACACACACACACACACACACACACACACACACACACACACACACACACACACACACACAGACTGACTTGGAGACGTTCACATTTTTGTGATCCACCCGGAAACTGGCCAATTCAACAACAACAACAAAAAGATGCCATTGTCAATGAAGAAATGTCCACAAATAAGAAATATTCCAAAAGGTGACAGATTTGAAAAAAGAACAGGTAAATAAATACGTGGTAAATATTGTAGTTGTTTCACCTGAGAAATGATTACGTAATGTTTATGGTTCAGATGACTAAGTTACTTAGAGCCACATGTCATGTATCAGGACGCTAAAGTAGACCTTGGTCATGCCTGTCTGTCTGTACATAGGTAGGAAAGTTCTGTATACAGTTGAAGTCGGAAGTTTACATACACTTAGATTGGAGTCATTAAAACTCGATTTTCAACCACTCCACTAATTTCTTGTTAACAAACTATAGTTTTGGCAAGTCAGTTAGGACATCTACTTTGTGCATGACACAAGTCATTTTTCTAACAATTGTTTACAGACAGATTATTTCACTGTATCACAATTCCAGTGGGTCAAAAGTTTAAAAACACTAAGTTGACTGTGCCTTTAAATAGCTTGGAAAATTCCAGAAAATGATGTCATGGCTTTAGAAGCTTCCGATAGGCTAATTGACGTAATTTGAGTCAATTGGAGGTGTACTTGTGAATGTATTTCAAGGCCTACCTTCAAACTCAGTGCCTCTTTGCTGGACAACATTGGAAAATCAAAAGAAATCTGCCAAGACCTCAGAAAAGAAAATGTAGACCTCCACAAGTCTGGTTCATCCTTGGGAGCAATTTCCAAACACCTGAAAGTATCACATTCTTCTGTACATACAATAGTACGCAAATATAAACAACATGGAACCCCACAGCCGTCATACTGCTCAGGAAGGAGACGTGTTCTGTCAATCCCAGAACAACAGCAAAGGACCTTGTGAAGATGCTGGAGGAAACAGGTACAAAGGTATCTATATCCACAGTAAAACAAGTTCTATATCAACATAACCTGAAAGGCCGCTCAGCAAGGAAGAAGCCACTGCTCCAAACCACCGTAAAAAAGCCAGGTTTGCAACTGCACATGGGGACAAAGATCGTACTTTTTAGAGAAATGTTCTCTGGTCTGATGAAACAAAAATAGAACAGTTTGGCCATATTGACCAACGTTATGTTTGGAGGAAATAGGGGGAAGCTTGCAAGCCAAAGAACACCATCCCAAACGTGCTTTGCTGCAGGAGGGAGTGGTGCACTTCACAAAATAGATGGCATCATGAGGAAGTAAAAGTATGTGGATATATTGAAGAAACATCTCAAGACATCAGTCAAGAAGTTAAAACTGGGTCTTCCAAATGGACAATGACCCCAAGCATACTTCCAAAGTTATGGCTTAAGGACAAGAAAGTCAAGGTATTGGAGTGGCCATCACAAAGCCCTGACCTCAATCCCATAGAAAATTTGTGGGCAGAACTGAAAAAGCATGTGCGAGCAAGGAGGCCTACAAACCTGATTCAGTTACACCAGCTCTGTCAGGAGGAATGGGCCAAAATTCACCCAACTTATTGTGGGAAGCTTGTGGAAGGCTACACAAAACGTTTGACCCAAGTTAAACAATTTAAAGACAATGCTACCAAATACTAATTGCATGCATGTAAACTTCAGACCCACTGGGAATGTGATGAAAGAAATACAAGCTGAAATAAATCATAATCTCTACTATTATTCTGACATTTCACATTCTTAAAGTAAAGTTGTGATCCTAACTGACATAAGACAGGGAATTTTTACTAGGATTAAATGTCAGGAATTGTGAAAAACTGAGTTTAAATTTGGCAAAGGTGTATGTAAACTTTGACTTCAACTGTAAATTCAATTCGTTATTATAGCTTGTTACCATAAATCACAACAGTATAAGATAAGTGTTTGCATTTCCAATAAACAACATTCCAGACACATTGCAGAGAAAACGGACATCACCATTTTCTCTATTCCACCTACTACCATACCATACACATACAATTTACTGCACAGCAGACATGACAGATCAATTAGTCCTATTGTTGTCGAGTCTCCACGTTCCCTCACACTCAGACACACGTGTTCAATCTGCGCACACACTCACTCATTTAGTATAGAACGATCACATGAAACCGCCTCCATTTCAAAACACACACATCAAGAAAAGTTAGAAGTCAGAGTAAGGACATCAGATGAAATGGAATCACTTACCCTTCTGGCTGGCTGAGGCAGTTGACTCTGTTCTTCTGTGAGTTGAGGAATGTGTCTACAGTGACTGACAGCTTCACTTCCACCTGCTCTGGCTCTGCACCGGGTCTCTCTGTGTCCTCAGTGACAAGACCGCTGGCTCCCTTCCGAAGTCTCTCGAGGATTGGGTCTCCTGTGACAGGAGGATTCACTGCCACCTGCTCTGACACTGGCTCTCCACCGGCTCCGTCTGTGTCCTGAGTAAAAATGCTGTCTGTCCACTCAGTACTGAGTGTCCCTTTGTGTTCTCCCTTTGCAGTGTATGTGTTGGACTCGGACTCAGCGCTTTGTGCGAATGTGTCTGTCGATGTCTCTTCTCTGTCTGTGTCAAGTGGGAGTCTGTTCTCACCATCTGCACTGTGTGCGACAGTGTCTACGTTTGTTTTCTGGTCAGTGAAAGATGGTGTGCTCGGTGCACCCGTGTCCTCGACAGTACGAGTGACTAAATCCACTAACTCTGTTGTATGTATGTCTAAAATCCTCTCCTCTCCTTCGGCAATGTGTGCGAGTGTGTTGTGTGTTTTGAGTGTGTCCTCTCGCCCTCTGTTGTTAGAGTGTTTATGCTCTGCGCTGCGGGACTCGTTCACTCCCTCCTGTGGCTCTTCCTGGCATGGGGTTTGTGCATTTGTACAAGTGCAGGCCTCTGTTCCCGGGCAAGCATGCGTAACCACACTCCGGTTACTCCCTGACCCCTCCTCCTCTCCATGCTGCTCTGTGGTGAAAGGTAGGGCTGGCGACTCACATTCCATGAGCGTGTGCACCTGCTGAACCGGCAGGGCTGGTTCCACCCCCTCCTCCCTATTTTCCTTCACCAGTGGCCACACTTCTCTCGCTTTTCTCTCCTCCACCTGCACTAGGCTCGCCGGGTCACTCTCGTCTTGGCACTCAATGTTTCTCTTCTCTTTGTGGGCTTCACTCTCTTGACCTCTAACCCTCGTTTCGAACATTTCTTCAGTTTCTTTCTGCGATGCCACACTCCATCCCATTTCGGTGGTTTCATTACCATTCCTCCACTGTCTGCCCGTGCCTTTCTCTTCCTCCACTTTTACCTTTTCATCTCCACTCTCCTCCATGTCATCGTCCAGGATGCTGTAATGGACCACTGATATAGTGACCTCCATGGCACTGCTGTTCTCTGGTATGGTCACATAATGTGAGCTAGCCCTGACAACTTCTGCATCACAGGGCATATGTTCCTCAATCTGTCTATTAGAATCTATGATGTTGGCCTCTTCAATCATCTCTGCTTCTTGAACTTCCTCAGTAGCAATTGTGGACACGTCATTTGATTTTTCCCTGACGATGTCAGGGTCGCAGTTCAGGATATTTTCCGCTTCCATAATCTCTACTTCTGCTTCTTGACCGGTCGCAGTTGCCATCGTTTCAGAGATTGTAGAGGAGCCGGAAGCGTCAATGGTGACTGGTTTTGTGACAAAGGATTCCCCCTGTGTGGACTCCAGAGAACTGGAATTCTCAGGCTCAGTGAGGGAGATACCTGTGTTAGGTTCGGAGGAGTCTATTTGAGGAACAGCGGGATCCTTTCTTTCAAGAGAAGAGTCCATATTATGAGGTGGAGTGTCCATCGTAGCGTCAGATGTCTCCATGTCTGGGTCAGACGTGTAACTAGGGACGGCAGATCTGTCAGATATGTGATGTGAGGGAAGACTTTCAGGAAAAAGAGAGTCATAAAGATCTTCAAATACTGGTTTTGAGTCACTAACAGTGAGGTTAGTTTTAGGGGAAGCAGTGGTGTCTGTGTAAGGATGGCTGGCAAGCATTTTGGAGACTACAATGGCAGGTATGTCCATGTCGGCGACAGGGGCGTCAGTGGCAAACCGTAATGGAGTTGATTGGGTGGTGCCACTGACACTAGCTTCAGTGTGATCAATGTCAGTTTCAGACTCCCGTTTAACCGGTTCAGGTATACATATGTCAAAGGGGTTATCCAAGGACAGGTGTGGGTCAGTGTCATAACTCATGTTTCGGTTGGTGTCAAGACCTCCCTCAGTAGAGTGAGGGTCTGATATGGCAGATTTGTGTTCCGATGTGAAACTTTGAGGAAATAGCGATTCATACAGAGTTCCATATGCCTCTTTGTTGGCAGAGGATGTGTCATTGTCGGGGACAGTGCCGGTAATGGAGTAGACCGTGCTTGCAATGGAGGCTAGCATTTCAGCTGTAGATTTGTCAGTGCTTGGAACGGGGATGACCATTTCAGCGGGAGAGGGGCCAAGATGAGGAACAGCAGTGCCGACCTCTTCAGAGGTGACGGAGGTGACAGTTTCAGGCATAGATGTACCCGTGGTAGAGACAGAGGTGTCATTGATGGAGGTGGTGCCAATGGTAGTAACAGTGTCAGCAAGGGGGTCCACATCAGTAACAGAGTTGATCGTGACAAGAGAAGAGCTGACAGTGATGAGAATAGGGGTGTCAGTGTCGTCCGCCAAAGTATCAGGATTGAGCGCAAAGCTCTCGGTTTTAACCACAGGGACAGGTGTGTCTGTTTCAGTCACAGAGGTTTCTCTATTGGGGTCCAAGGCAATGGGAGAGGGATCAGTATTAGGGGTAACAGTGCTGATATTTTCAGCAACAACAGGTTGGCCAATGGAGAAGGTAACACAGGACTCAGCTTTGGTAAGTGAGAATTCAGTAACATGAAAGACAGAATCAGAAAGACCACTACTCACAGGGTCAGAGCTGGGTAATGGGGAGTGGGAAATGTCATCTCTCTGGTTTGTGGTGTAAACTGTAGTAGGAGGAGAGCAAAAGGGTGTAGGTGGTCGAGATGGATAGCAGGGTGGTGGGATAGATGGGAAAGAGGGAGGAGTTGGGTTAAAGCGATCAACATCCATATAAGTTGTGTCAGTATGGTCTGTTGAGGCATAAGGGTTGTCACACTGAACATCCGGGCTCTCCTCTTCCTCTGAGGTCTCGTCCCACACCATCTCAGGCATAGCTAAAGGGGCTTTTCCTGTAGCCTGACCCACTTCAAAGGGAATAATCTTGTCCATCAGGGATTCCTGGGATTTTGATTGGTTGGTGACAGTCTTAGGACTGTCCATCAGGGGCTCCTGGGCGTGCGATACGTTGGGGACAGTGGCAGGAGGATAAGAGGTGCCCCGTGTCGTAGTGTTTATGTCAGGCTGAGACATAGCGAACCTCTTGTTCAGAGTACCGCCCTGGCCGATGTCCCAGAGGCTGACGTCCAAAGGCTCCTCCTCCTCTTGCCCTTTGACCTCTGGAATGGGGCTGTGGAGGACCACGACACTCTGGGATAGATCCCTGTCACTCTTCTTCTTACTCCTCTTCAAGCCGAAGGTGAAAGTGCCGAACCTCTTGGGCTTGGCACGGAGGTCCATCTCTGAGTAGCTGAGGTCCTTGGCCTGTTTGCGAGCGATAGACGGAAAGGCAGAGGGAGGGATAGTGAGTGAGACAGGGGGAGGGAGAGGGGGGACAACATGCTAAAAGAGAAAGATAGAGGCAGAAAAAGACGGGAGGGAGAAAGAGATTGGGGAGAGAAAAGAGAGACCGAACATTAGAGTATGAAATGTTCATTCCGCTGCTATCAACTGTTTCGTAGAGAGCCAATAGGCTCACGGTATAATTTGCATGCGAATAATCTCTCGATTTCATAAGAACCAAACCCCAATTACTCAGAGCTTGCAACGCTCCACTGACAACAAAAAGGCAAGAATCACTGGTATGTATAGAACAGAAGTTGTAGCATCCTGCCAGTGTTTGTTCATCGGAGTTCATCTGTCTACCCTTCAGTGAAAAAGGGAGCACGGAGCCACCCTTCCAAGGTATACTTCAAAGTGTACTCCACCCTTAGTTTGAACAGCATCAATTCCAGAGATACTTAAACCTGAGTGTGGTAATAGGAGAATGATTTCGATCTGCAGTGGTGTGTCAGATAGTGGGGATGAGATGTGAATGATTGGGAGGAGAGCCACAAAGTGTTTGGTAGCTAATAATACAAACCATATCCTATCTGCCTGGACACTGTTTTCCTATGATTATGTTTGATAAGACAAAGGTATGTTATTCTGGTGAGTGTGCCTTTGTTGAACCTTGATGACAATGGAGAATGGAATGCAACGTTTTCCATTAGGCAGTCTGTCAGACTTGAATCTGGGCAGAGTTGAAAAGAATTCCTCTGAGCGAAACGCAGAAGATGACAATAGTAGTGAAACCTGAGTCAATCTACAGTATATGGATGGAGCAACTATGTGTTATGACACAACACACACACACACACACACACACACACACACACACACACACACACACACACACACACACACACACACACACACACACACACACACACACACACACACACACACACACACACACACACACACACACACACACACACACACACACACACACACACTAAATGTGTAGAAAAAAAGTTTGTTTATTTTCCTTGCATACAAAATCTCACACAACTTTTGATGCTGCACATTATCTTTCTTGATATGCATTTCTCAGATTTGTCCCCCCCCCCTTTTTTTGGTAGCCCACAGGTATAAGAAAATGTGAATTGCAAATATGATAACTGAATATATCTGAATAAATATGATGTTGAATGTTATGGGCTTGGGAGGTATACCGGGGTATTTGGAAATAGCCACGGGATGGTTTTTCAATACCATTAATATCGTTGAAACTATTTCTTTGAAGTTGTTCAATACATTTGAATATTTGTAGCTCATGTTTATGTAAATACATACAGTCAACTTGTGCAATACGAGATAAAGCAGATCACATTCTTCATTTCACATTATTTTACATTATGAAGCTTAACATAGTTCCCCAGAACAGCTGAGCCAGTCACACAGCCAGCTACATTTCCTAATGTTTTGCTTAAAGTTCATCTTGTATTTTACAGAGAAAAGTAGGTTGTTTACACCAAGGAAAGTACCGGAGAAAAGTAGCTACACAGTCAGAGTGCGGTCTGCTGATAGAATGCCATTTGTGAATTCTCATCTGGGTGGAGAAGCGCAACTGAAGCACAAAATGTGTAATGCAGAGCAGAAATTACAATAAGAAGCATTTTACAAAAAGCGTTTACAAAACGCAGCAAGATATTAATGGTTTTATTTATTTTTCTGCGTGAACAATGTTGAATTCTGCATTAACTAGCAAGTTAAACTTTTGGGCGGCGTTATCTAAGTAAGTGGCTGAATAAACAAGGTGACGGTGCACCATATTGTGTTAGTTTTCTGCCATGTTTGAGAAGTCAAAGGTGGATTGGATTAATTATTTATAATTAATGCCACTGTCTTGATTTCCTTGTGTTTTTCTCCTGTCTGTTCTTGGCCCATCTTCTTCTCCCCCCTTTTCTTCAAGAAGAGCAGGCAGGCCCATTTCCCTAGCGACCCCAGACTCCACACAGGCACAGCGTGTACACATGCTGCTTCAGAGCCAGTACTGTTCTTCCTTCAGACAACGATGCATCCAAAACTTGGTTAATTTGCACAATGTCTTGTTCACATTCGCTTGTAAATGTCCAAACTCACCAAAAATGACATTCAGTATCTCATCCCTGCATTCGGAAAGTATTCAGACCCTTTAACTTTTTCTCACATTGTTACGTTAAATTTTGCAAAAATATACAATAAAAAAAACTAAAATATTTACGTAAGTATTCAGACCCTTAACTCAGTACTTTGTTGAATCACCTTTGGCAGGGATTACTGCCTTGAGTTTTCTTGGGTATGACGTTACAAGCTTGGCACACCTCTATTTGGGGAGTTTCTCCCATTATTCTCTGCAGATCCTCTCAAGCTCTGTCAAGTTGGATGAGTAGCGCCGTTGCACAGCTATTTTCAAGTATCTCCAGAGATGTTCGATCTGGGACACTCAAGGGCCACTCAAGGACATTAAGGGACTTGTCCCGAAGCCACTGCTGCGTTGTCTTGGCTGTGTGCTAAAGGTCGTTGTCCTGTTGGAAGGTGAATCTTCACCCCAGTCTGGAGGTCCTGAGCAGGTTTTCATCAAGGATCTCGCTGTACTTTGCGCCGTTCATCTTTACCTTGATCCAGAATAGTCTCCCAGTCCCTGCTGCTGAAAAACATCCCCACACCATGATTCTGCCACCACAGGTATAGTTCCAGGTTTCCTCCAGATGTGACTCTTGGCATTCAGGCCAAAGAGTTCAATCTTGGATTCATCAGACCAGAGAATCTTGTTTCTCATGGTCTGAGAATCGTAAGGTGCTTATTGGTAAACTTCAAGCAGGCTGTCATGTGATTTTTATTGAGGAGTGGCTTCCGTCATGGCCACTCTACCATGAAGGCCTGATTGATGAAGTGAGATGGTTCTCCCATCTCCACAGTTGCATGATTTGTTATTGTTTTGAATGTTCTCTTGTGGACCGATGCCCGAATGAACGTTCTGCTAGCTACTCAATGACATTCTCTGAGCTGCAATGTTCTGATGAAGATTTAGTCTAAAGTGCATTATAGTTACTTGGAAAAAAACAATACAATTTCTAAAAGGAGGCAAATCATTTTGCCATCACTGTAATAGAGTCAGATTGACTGGCAGAGAAGCAGCTTAACTTGTGTGCCCCTCCCCTCCGAGGTGGATGCTGGTGGTGGGTGCTGGTGGTACAAATGTTATAGCCTGGTCCCAGATCTGTTTATGCTGTCTTGATAACTACTAATGTATGATAGTTGTTATGCCATGTTACCATAGCAGCTGGCTTGGCTATACATATGAGTTGCCTTCAGAAAGTATTCAAACCCGTTGCCTTTTTCCAGATTTTGTTGTATTAAAGTCAAATCAAAGTGGGGTTTGTCTTTTTTTGTGTCAACAATCTACACAAAATACTCTAATGTCAAAGTGGATTTTTAAAAAACATTTTGTATATAAAAAGAATAATGAACACTAAAATATCTTGATTAAATAAGTATCCAGCCCCCTGAGTCAATACATCCCCTTTGGTATTGTTTACAGCTGTGAGTCTTTCTGGGTAAGTCTCAGTCTAATGCAATACACACACACACACACACTCACACACACACACACACACACACCCACACGCTTTCAGACATGCACACAAACACTAGCAGAAAACAGTGTTTACATCAAATATAAAAAGTTCCCATGTCTCCAGACTCTCTAGAACACTTTGGAGAAGTGTTCACTAATGTGCTAGAAATATAATATGTTTTTTGTTTTCATAATTTAATTGAGGTTTAACCTCTCTCTGAGGAACAATGAATCACTGATGATGACTGACAACAAAACCTATTGTATGCTTGGTGCCTGCAAACCTCATGCATGGTAACTCTGGCTCCCTCTATTGGGCAAGGGAAGGACTAACCTATTATACACTATATGGCCAAAAGTATGTAGACACCTGCTCGTCGAACATCTCATTCTAAAATCATGGGCATTAATATGGAGCTGGTCCCCCCTTTGCTGCTATAAACAGCCTCAAATCTTCTGGGAAGGCTTTCCACTCGATGCTGGAACATTGCTGTGGGGACTTGCTTCCATTCAGCCACAAGAGCATTAGTGAGGTCGGGCACTGATGTTGGGCAATTAGGTTTGGCTCGCAGTCGGCGTTCCAATTCATCCCAAAGGTATTCGATGGGGTTGAGGTCAGGGCTCTGTGTAGACCAGTCAAATTCTTCTACACCGATCAACAAACCATTTCTGTATGGACCTCGCCTTGTGCATGGGGGCATTGTCATGCTGAAAAAGGAAAGGTCCTTACCCAAACTGTTGCCACAAAGTTGGAAGCACAGAATCATCTAAAATGCCATTGTATGCTGTAGCGTTAAGATTTTCCTTCTCTGGAACTAAAGGGGCCTAACCTGAAACATGAAAAACAGCCCCAGACCATTATTCCTCCTTCACCAAACTTTGCAGTTGGCACTATGCATTGGGGCAGGTGGGGTTCTCCTGGCATCCACCAAACCCAGATTTGTCCGTCAGACTGCCAGATGGTGAAGCGTGATTCATTGCTCCAGAGTCCAAAGGCAGCGAGCTTTACACCACTCCAGCCAATGCATGGCATTGCACATGGTGATCTTAGGCTTGTGTGTGGCTGCTAGACCATGGAAACCCATTTCATAAAGCTCCTGAAGAACTGTTATTGTGCTGATGTTGTGTCCAGACGCCATTTGGAACTCAGTAGTGACAGACGATTTTTATGCGCTACGCATTTCAGCACTTGGCAGTCACATTCTGTGAGCTTGTGTGGCCTACCAATTTGCGGCTGAGCTGTTGTCGCTCCGAGATGTTTCCACTTCACAATAACAGCACTTACAGTTGATCAGGGCAGCTTTAACAGAGCAGAAATTTGACGAACTGACTTGTTGGAAAGCTGGCATCATGTGACGGTGCCACGTTGAATTGAGCTCTTGAGTAAGGCCATTCTACTGACAATTCTTGTCTATGGAGATTGCATGGCTGTGTGCTCTATATTTTTAATATACCTGTCAGCAACAGGTGTGGCTGAACTAGTCGAATCCACTAATACATATACTTTTGTATATATAGTGTGTCACTAGGCAAGTTTCCATTGACCAAGGTTTATTCAACAAAAGTAATGTTGCAATGGAAACGGCAGATATGAGACATTGTCTAAAGATTGCAAAAACAAAAATGTTTGAATGGGTGGATTTTTATTTTGTCAAACATTCTTTATTGAAATTTTTTTCATGGAAACTGTGTTTTTCTAATAAATGATGATAGACAAATACTTTTGAAGGTAAGCGGGGCACCTGATGTCAAGTATACTCCCTTTCCGGCCTCTAGGTCATCAGGCTGCTGATTATCCCGCACACCTGTCACCATCGTCTGGCGCACCTGCGCCTCATGACACTCCCCTGGACTCCATCGCCTCCTTAATTATCTTCCCTATATCTGTCACTCCCATTGGTTATTTCCTAAGGTGTTATTGAGTCTGTTTTCATGTTGGTGCGTTGTTTGTGTTTCGTGTTCATTGTCTTTTATTTATTAAAACACTCACTCCCTAAACTTGCTTCCCGACTCTCAGCGCACTCGTTACAGAATAACACCTCACCTAAGGGAAGCATCCGGGAGTGTTTAAAAAATAAATAAAACTGTTTGTGTCAGAGTCATGATGTCGGGTCCGGGAACTGCTCCAGGTTCTCATGCCTCAACCAGATCGTCAGGCTTCCCTGCCTCAGCCGGATCGTCAGGCTTTCAGCCGGATCGTCAGGCTTAAACGATCTGTTTGGTTCCAGCGCACCAGCTGACTCGACAGGTTCTCGAGCATCAGCTGTCGTGACCGGTCACCTCCTGATCCCCGGTTCCGTCCCCTTTGACGGCGTCTTGCGGCGGGAGCCGCGCGTCAGGGAGGGGTTACTGTCACGTATACTCCCTCTCCGGCCTCTAGGTCATCAGGCTGCTGATTATCCCCGCACCTGCGCCTCATGACACTCACCTGGACTCCATCACCTCCTTAATTACCTCCCCTATATCTGTCACTCCCCTTGGTTCTTTCCTCAGGTGTTATTGACTCTGTTTTCATATCGGTGCGTTGTTTGTGTTACGTGTTCATTGTTTCATGTTTTTAAACTAAAACACTCACTCCCTGAACTTGCTGCCCGACTCTCAACTCACTCGTTACACCTGATGTCACTGCACAAATATTAAGCACCACTCCACACTTAATTCTAAATCCCTCCTGCTTGAAAAAAAAAGAAGATTGTCCAGACTTTCAAGAATACATGAATTGCTTCACCTTGCTTTTCTAGTTGCCTGGCAAGTTTAACAATCCAATTACTTCAGATCTACAGGAGTGCACGTATGACCATGGAGATAAATTGGCACATGAGAATTATTCAAATGTGGCAAATATTAATCAATTATTACCCATTTAGGAAAATTGAATGTAAACACTTCAACATTTCTATCGAACACTGTATTCAATGGAAGCTCACCCACCATTGTCTCATCTATTTTATATGCAGACTTTATACATTTTACCTCCCCCCCACCCCTAAAAAAAAAAGCACTGGACAGGTTTATGGAAACATAACTGTCACGACCATCCCTGAAATGCTGGCAGTAGAAGTTGTCCCTAACCACAGATCTAGGAACAGATCACCCTACTCTGAAATCCTATCATTAACCTTAAGGTAGATAAAATAACATCTGGATCTGGATCAGCAGTTTGCATGGCAACTTTCCCTAATCCCTCTGAGCAAGTCTAGAAATTTAGCAACAGGAAATAGCCTACTGTACATTCAACCAAAATCCATCAGAGGATTAAGCTGCAATGCTACACCAGACCGGAGTTCAAATACTATTTAGGGTATTTGAATTATTTTCAAAGACATTTCAAAGTAAGTATTTGGATATTTATTTTTAGACTATTGGAATATATTTGGAAATACATGTAGAGAGTATTGGCATGTTTGGAAAAAAAAATGAAATACACATTGTATTTTCAAATACAAATATTTAAATACTCCATGCATTTACACTGTTTGATCCTAGGGGAATTTGAAATACTGTATTTGGAAAAACGAGTATGAAAATGGTTTCAAAAAGTAGGCTATTTATAGGAAATTATTTGAAAATAACCTCCCTCTAGTGTGGAATAGCAGATCCTGATAACGTCATAGTTTACCCAAGTTACTTAAGCCTTTTTAAATAAGTGCTACACAGATCAATGTGAGGAGTCTACGTGGGTGGGTGTAAACTATTTGGCCATGGTTTGCACTGAGAACTGCCAGAGGGAGAGGGGGACACCGACTGGCATGCTACTGTTAGAAAAAGGGCCACACACACTAAACTTTAAAAGACAATATGCATTTTCAAACACAAACAAAAATAAGCCCCAGAGTATATTCCTGCTCTGAAAAGCCTTGAGAAAACTAAGAGAAATACCGTTTCTCAATTAAAATTAACACCAACAAAAGCAGTAGTTGCCCTTATGAGATTAGACATTCTCAAACAGACACTGACCAGTTAGGAGTGAGCTATAGTCATACTACAGTAAAGCACATTAAAATGGATACCATACACATGAAAGCTGAAAAGGAAAGATATTGCACACAAAAAAACTTTATAGAATTGTAACTGTGTGATTAGAGACCAAATGTCCACTTTAATAATGGAACACTAGTCACCTTAATAATGTTTACATACTACTTTAATCATCTCATATGTATATACACTGTAGTCTATTCTACTGTATTTTAGTCAATACCACTCAGACATTGCTCGCCCTAATATGTATATTTCTCTTAATTCCATTATTTTACTTTAAGATGTGCGTATTGTTGTGAATTGTTAGATATTACTGCACTGTTGGAGCTAGAAACAAGCATTTCACTACACCCGCAATAACATCTTCTAAATATGTGTGTAACCAATAAAATTTGATTTAGAAGTTAGGTTCGGGTTTGATAATTTAAAATAATCACAGTTTTCGGTTTGAACATTTTTTTAAACATGAAATACATTATGAAATAATGACATTACAATGATTTTAGAGCTTTTAATGGCAATTTCAAAGCCAAAAATGTTGAATATTCCATTGCTAAAACACATACCATTGTCTCGGTCAGGTACACATTGGGTAGACGTCAATAGAAAAAGTAGGAAGTGACTATGAAATAATAAAATATTTCAATTGTGTATATTACTTTGTTTTTATTTGATGACTATTTTTTATTCCTTAAAGTAATCATTTCTGTCCAGGCAGTAGCAGCCAGCCAGCCCACCTAACATTTGGTGCTCTCCATATATTTTTTTTTTTTCCCCCACCAGGTAAGCAGGTTGAGAACAAGTTCTCATTTACAATTGCGACCTGGCCAAGATAAAGCAAAGCAGTTCGACACATACAACAACACAGAGTAAAACAAACATACAGTCAATAATACAGTAGAAAAATAAGTCTATATACAATGTGAGCAAATTATGTGAGATAAGGGGGGGTAAAGGCAACAAAAAGGCCATGGTGGCAAAGTAAATACAATATAGAAAGTAAAACACTGGAATGGTAGATTTGCAGTGGAAGAATGTGCAAAGTAGAGATAGAAATAATGGGGTGCAAAGGAGCAAAATAAATCAATAAATAAATACAGTAGGGGAAGAGGTAGTTGTTTGGGCTAAATTATAGATGGGCTATGTACAGGTGCAGTAATCTGTGAGCTGCTCTGACAGCTGGTGCTTAAAGCTAGTGAGGGAGATAAGCATTTCCAGTTTCAGAGATTTTTGTAGTTCATTCCAGTCATTGGCAGCAGAGAACTGGAAGGAGAGGCAGCCAAAGGAATAATTGGTTTTTGGGGTGACCAGAGAGCTATACATGCTGGAGCGCGTGCTACAGGTGGGTGCTGCTATGGTGAACAACGAGCTGAGATAAGGGGGGACTTTACCTAGCAGGGTCTTGTAGATGACCTGGAGCCAGTGGGTTTGGCGACGAGTATGAAGTGTGGGCCAGCCAACGAGAGTGTACAGGTCCCAGTGGTGGGTAGTATATGAGTCTTTGGTGACAAAATGGATGGCACTGTGATAGACTGCATCCAATTTATTGAGTAGGGTATTGGAGGCTATTTTGTAAATGACATCGCCGATGTCGAGGATTGGTAGGATGGTCAGTTTTACGAGGGTGTTTGGCAGCATGAGTGGAGGATACTTTGTTGTGAAATAGGAAGCCAATTCTAGATTTAACTTTGGATTGGAGATGTTTGATGTGAGTCTGGAAGGAGAGTTTACAGTCTAACCAGACACCAAGGTATTTGTAGTTGTCCACATATTCTAAGTCAGAACCGTCCAGAGTAGTGATGTTGGATGGGCGGGCAGGTGCGGGCAGCGATCGGTTGAAGAGCATGCATTTAGTTTTACTTGTATTTAAGAGCAATTGGAGGCCACGGAAGGAGAGTTGTATGGCATTGAAGCTCCTCTGGAGGTTAGTTAACACAGTGTCCAAAAAAGAGCCAGAAGTATACAGAATGTTGTCGTCGGCGTAGAGGTGCATCAGAGACTCACCAGCAGCAAGAGCGACATCATTGATGTATACAGAGAAGAGAGTCGGCCCAAGAATTGAACCCTGCGGCACCCCCATAGAGACTGCCAGAGGCCCATACTGTACTGTTTTGAGTCATCCCATTTTGCTAGCCTGCCTAAGTATGCTGCAGAGCTGTCTGACAAAATCATTTGACTAAATCTCAAAGTAGATAAGGCATACTTGTTTTTGGAATGATCTTGGTGAGAGCGAAACCTCTCACTTCGCCTTATCCTCTGATCCGTCTCTGTCTGAGCCGGAAAAATCCACAAAGGATTATGGACATTGTAGTTAATTACCAAGTTTCTGCGCTGAACTAGGTTGAATATTTGCTCAATGAAAACTACAACTCCCATCAGCCCAGCATCCCACATAGTTCTTGACTTGATTTATTTGATTTCTCTCTAGATAAAAAGGGCACAGGGCATTGGCTCACAAAAAAAACCTGAACTAAATGGAATTCAAGCAATTGATCTGACGTCTGTCAATTAGTTGTTTAATAACTAATAAAAAAAGAAATGTCAGTTAATCGCTCAGCACTGGAAAGTAAAATATTTTATATAGCCTACTACTTGAAACTGTTTCCAAATACATACCACTAAGACCAAACAGATGTTTTTGTTGTACTGTATGTGTGTTTATAGTTTTGTTTAATGTTGTGTTAGTGTATGTGAGTAAGTTGTTTGGTCTGAAACGTTGTTCCCCCTGCAGCTATTGGACCAGGTCTCTATTGGAAAAGAGATGTTGTCTCAATGAGAAAAACCTGTATAAATAAAAGGTATAAAAATAGAAAAGAAAACAAATTGACCTGGGTTCAAATGCATTGGTATTTTAAATATTTATATTTTCAAATGCATGCTAATACTTTCAAAGTGTATTTCTAAATACAGTATATTCCAATACCTCTACTTCCAAATAAAAAAATATTTAAAAAAACACTTCCTATGAAATGCATGTGAAAGCTATTGAAGGAGTATTTGAACCCAGGTCTGGAGCACGCCACGTTCCCAGTTATCTCCAAAAGGACTGACGGGGGTCAAGGAGTCCAACTGACCTTTGACCTGGGAGCAGTCAGAGATCTGGTCTTCTTGGTGTGATTAACATCAGGCCAGTCTTCAGCATCCCTCCCCTGGGCATCGCCACCAGATCCATTGGTCTCAGCAGCACTGGTGAACACACAAACACATCCATATTCCACTCGCTCTAGCACTTAAACCACTTGAGCTATTTAACACTAAATCAACTTTAAAAATGTGCAGACTGACCGTATTCAGGTTGCTTGAGAAAATGTTTGAAAAGTATTTCTACTTTCTGTACTTCAACCATATTTGCATAAAACTAAATGCAAGTCAATAGACTTGAATGGTAAAAAAAGAATGTAAATAAATTAATCCTCTTTCACCATTTAAGGCATGCTATCAACACCATCCAACGTTGGGGTGTTTAGAATGCTTGTCAAAGACTGATATAACAAATTAAAATACGCAATATTTACATCAGTCAATGCCGACCATGAGAGGTAGATATTCACACTGCTTTCTAACTATTCCAGCTAGAAACTCTAGTCTAAACCCAACTGCAGGATGATGGAAACACTTCATATATTCTTTCAGTCCTCTATCCTTTAATCAGTTAACAATGGGCAGACATTTTCATATTAGAGCAAACGCAACAGCACTGTAACCGTATAAGCTAGAAACACAAAATGTTTAAATTGTGCAGACTGTCCCAACTTAGAATTCTTGAGAAAATGTTTTGGATAGCATCTATACTTTTTGTACTACAACCATATTTTTAAAAATGAGCCACCATTGCCACGCATTTCAATGACAATAA
Organism: Oncorhynchus gorbuscha; assembly: GCF_021184085.1. Taxonomy (NCBI): domain Eukaryota; kingdom Metazoa; phylum Chordata; class Actinopteri; order Salmoniformes; family Salmonidae; genus Oncorhynchus; species Oncorhynchus gorbuscha. Next base: position 27,031,665 of record NC_060196.1, read on the forward strand.
AAGGGCCATAGACTTGGATTGGGGGATCATTTGGCCGTGCTACTCCTCTTGAAGCGTTTAGGTGATCAACTCTAAACCGATGCCGAAATGTGCACACTGACTCAACATATATTGCTTGCATACAGCCTTTAGGTACTATTTATACTTTTGGAACTATAACCATTTTAAATGCACATAAATTAAGATAGGTTTGAATGAGAACCAAAAGGAGTACAGTGGTAGCAATGTAAAAAATAAAAATAAAATAAAAACAAATGTAAAAATGTTCTGACTTAACCTATCCCGACTTCACATTTCTAAAACTTTTCATTTACATACAACTTCATGGATTCAATGCCAATCATATGAACATAGTGCAGCCATTTCAAATGCTACTGCTTTTAAACCATTTCAGCTACACACATTAAAAATACTAACAGATTCAAAATATTATTCATTACAACTATTCAAATTTGAATAAATGAGCCCACTAACAGTAATGATCAGTATTATCGTTCAAGCTAGAGACACCAAGGCAACTTCCACATGTTCAGGCGATCCTATCAACCAACCAACCCATCCATATACCTACTTTTCAAACTATAACCAGTCACTACTTATTTCAAAAACCATACATACTTTAAATCAAGCTAGCAAGCACACCACAATTCTTTCAGGAAATGTACTTCTCTACTTACTATTTGTTTTGTATGCGTTGCCGAAAGTATCAAGGGTAGCATGGTTCCAGGTCTGTTTGTGCTGTCTTGCCAGAAACATATCTAGGACCAGGCTATACCAAAGGCACTTCTCTGTATGAAAGAGGAGTGAGTAAATAAAGCCGACATGTTTTTAAAATCAGCAGCATAGTTCTGGCTCAGAAACTGGAAGTACAGTTGGAGAGCATCGTTCAATATCCACTAGAGCACTTGAGGACATGGTTACATACTTTTGAGTAAATAGCGTCTGCACATTCCAACTGAAGCATACGTCAATGCACAAACAAAACATTTTAATGCTGTACATACATCAATTCATCCGACAAGTAGAGAATGCAGAGTATTTCCAAATGCACAGCAGGCTTAACAGCACTGCATGTTCTCCTTGGAAACGCTGCATGTAAAGATACTTCTGCACAGGCAGAGGATCTCATCAACAAGGGTGTCCCTGCAGTTCTGCATTGTCTTTGAAACCGTGCATGGTGAATGATCGGGATCATAAGGCTGAAGTGATAACCTTGATATCGTGCGATTGCAGGATCCAACCAAAATCTAAACCCTGACAATCGCTATAAAGTGGAGTTGGAGTTCGTACGGAAAGGTTTCAGGTACACCGAAGTGGGACAAAATGTCCCTTTAACAGGCAAAAAGAAAAATCAACACAATACTGCACAATCTCTCTGAATCGGGTTTCATTTTTTTCCTTTTCTACTGACAATTATTACAGTGAATGACAAATGGCCCCTTCCTCAATAACGCTGCCAGTGGGTCCAGTGTGTGGCTGTAAACAGAGTGGCCTCCTCCATAAGCAGCTGTCATCACAGCAGAGCTCTCCAAAGAAGGAGCGCCACAAAAGCCTCTTTCAACACAGGTAGAATGTCTTTACTTTGCTGAATGAAAAAGGGTTGAGGTAAGCTGCAAGCAAATGAAGCTACAGAAAAACGTAGCTCTCTCTTTGTCACGACGAAGCATCGCATGTGAAGGGAGTGAGGTTGAATGATCGTGAGATGGATGATCCAATGAAATTGTCAACTTCCTTATTTTTACCTCAAGGGGAACAGCATTACTCCCTAAAAATACAGTATAAGTTTGCTGTTTAGGAGAGACTGTCAGGCGCTATATATATATATGTATAAAAAAGAGAATCAGACCAGTCCAGTGGCTTCTACACACACAAACAAACCCCAAGCAACTCACTTCCGGGTTTCTACTCTGTCACCTAAAGTGCTCGGCCTGTCAATCATTCTGTCCATCCATCATCACACAGAGAAGACAAACATGGTGTCCCTCTAGCCCAGAGGGAGGAGTGCTGATGCATTGTAAACGGGTCACGTCCTCTTCCGTGATCCTTCACTAGCGACATGTGTACACACGGACAGAAGCACAACGTCTTGCTTGTGTCAGGCTTCAAAGACTTCATGTAAAAAGGCTCAGACTTACGCAGCTTCTTATCTAAGACATGATTTGGATGCAGTTCAACCGGGCATTCCTAAAGAGCAGGTGACAGGTGCCTCCTTCAGATTCACAAGCAGAAATATATGGAGGGAGGGAGGGAGGGAGGGAGGGAGGGAGGGAGGGAGGGAGGGAGGGAGGGAGGGGGAGGGAGGGAGGGAGGGAGCGCCTCAGTGCAACAAGACAGGGTGCTTTAACAGAGCAGGATTTGCATAGAGATGTTGGCTGTCATTCACAGCTAGCCAAGCCACCTGGTTTTTCCTATTCAAATGATTTAATATACTGTAAGGCTCACTTTAGAGACTCTTCGTCAGAATTTCAATTTGAGATTGTCAAAGTGCTGCGCGAATGGTGAGTTATGCCAAGTGGAAATGTTAATACAAGCACGCGCATACAGTGCATTCGGAAAGTATTCAGACCCCTTTGATTTTTCCAAATTTTGTTATGTTACAGCCTTATTCTAAAATTGATGAAATACATTTTTTTTCCCTCATCAATCTACACACAATACCCCAAAAATGACAAAAGCAAAACAGTTTTTTAGATTTACTAAAAATTTAAAACAGAAATACCCGACTTAGATAAAAATTTAGACCCTTTGCTATGGGACTCAAAATTGAGCGCAGGTGCATCCTGTTTCCATTGATCATCATCGAGATGTTTCTACAACTTGATTGGACATTCATTTATTGGACATGACTTGGAAAGGATCACACCTGTCCACAGTTGGCAGTGCATGTTAGAGAGAAGGAAAAAAACAAGCCATGAGCTCGAAGGAATTGTTCATAGAGCTCCGAGACAGGATTACGTCGAGGCACAGATCTGGGGAAGGGTAACAACAACAAAAAAATGACTGCAGCATTGAAGGTCCCCAAGAACACTGTGGCCTCCATAATTGTTAAAGAAAGTTTGGTACCTCCAAGACACTTCTTTCATGAAAAAAAAACACTTTTCACTTCCTCACAATTGTATCCATTTTAGAATAAGGTTGTATTGTAAAATAAAATGTGGGAAATTGCCTAATGAAGGTTGACAACTGAAACTAGTACCAGGGGGAGATTGGCATTGACCCACATGTGCAAGCATGCATGTATATTATGGAGTGCTGTTAGAGTCTAGGGAGTTTTAACCAGAGCCTGAGGGATGAAGCATACCTGTGTAGCTCCTAGTTATTGTGTACAGTATGTGAGAGACCTGGGCCACACCTTGGTAAAGGTGCTGTAGACCTTATTGCACAACGTTTGAGTTGTTTTTCAATAAATACAGTGTTATAAAAACACACATTTTATAGAGTAAACTACTATTGACAATAGGCTAAACATAAACAATAGAAGGTAACGCAACATGCAGAGATGGGAGAAGGTAAGACGCTGTTATTAGGTTAAAAAAAAGTGACGTGTTGTTTTTTCACTATTGATTTAGCTATGAAGCTAAATCATTGCTAAATGAAGAGGAGAGCATAGAGGAAGTCGTATGTGGAGAAAACTGTACGCTGAAGTAGGATGACCGTTCTCATATTGGGTTTCAGTTGATGCTTTCATGTATCATGAAACCAACAGAGCAAAAAGTATATACTGTGTAATGTATGGAGGGGACACCTGTGCTGAGTAATAACGCTCAACAATCCAGGCCCAAACTCACATCTAAGAGAGAGGAATCATATCACACTGAATTTGTAATCTGGCAGATATTAGAATAATAATTGAAGATAATATTAAATTGTTTTTGTACGTCTCGATATGGACAGCACATTCTTAATATGCAGACAATTTTTTTTCTAAAAACGGTAAATGTTTCAAATAAACTTCACGAGCTACATATTGTCAGATACATCATTCGCTTCACTTCAACTGAATCCTACTATAACTTTTACTAAAACGAGCATAGATGCCCCCTGGGAACAATAACATGTAGAGGAAATGCAGAGGAAAGACATCTGGAATGACAGGTTCCTCTTCGTGTCCCTTCGCTTAGCTAAGACACAAATAAGTCCTTAGACAGTCCTCCTCGGATACAGATACTGTAGCTCAAATTCTGGCTAGAAGAAGGATGGCTGTGAATAAGCTACGCTAATGCACAAGGACTGAACGGAGTGGGACGCGTCTCGAGTTGTGGTCAAGGCCGATTTGATCTTTAAAAATTGGCAAAAAGGGGTTATGCTGGGGCCAGGTTGCCTCGTCACACAACGCTCTGAGCACCTCGCGATAAGTTCAGTTCACACTCCACGTGTGGAAGTAACCTGTTTGGTTTTGGCAATGCTGACTGGGTATCGTAAAGGTCTTTCATGTAGTTCTATGAGTCAGATTCTCATGCCAAGCCACTCTGACATACGGGATAAATGTCAGTTTTATTTATGTATTTTTTTTTACAACGATTATCTACCATTGAAGAGATTCAGACAGTGAGTTTACATTTTCATGGAGACGTGTACTTGAGCCTTTTCCCTCACCACTCCCTATTGAAGAAATAAAGGTGATTTAACTAGAATGCCCTATATATAGGGTGTCCAATCAAAAACTAAAATAATGTTAATTGTGACGAGAATCCTCTAAGAAAACCAAATGGTCCAATGGCCAGAATTAGGGTGAATAAATCAACAAAGGCAAGAGAAAAAAAACGTGGTCAAAAAAATAATAAAATCGGGAAAATTGCATCACGTCAGCAAATAATCCCTTGTTTCAAATAAAACGCTGGGTCTAAATGAATTGTTTACTAGGTTTAATGCTTGATTTGTTAAGTTAAATTATTCGATAATGACTCGAAAGTATTATGGGAACAATTATTTTTTTATTTCCAGTAAGAAAATGCTAGCCATTGGCTGCTAACAGCGGAGAACTGCTAGCTAACCAGCAACCACAAAAACATCCAACAACTTCGGGATTACAGACCCCTAACAATCGTCCAATCGCCATCTAGTGGCAAGAGTAAGAACTGCTGAAAAAGCACAGGTCTCCAAAGTGGCACGGTGATCTAAGGTACTGCATCTCAGTGCAAGATGCTTCACTACACTCCCTGGTTCGAAACCAGGCTGAATGCCAGCGTCATCTGGGTTTGGCGTCATTGTAAATAAAGATTTGTTCCCAACTCACTTGCCTCATAAATATATATATATTTTAACATATATATTTGTTAAAGGAGAATAATTATTCTGTCAAGGATTTTTTGTTAAAAAATGTATTATGTCATACTAAGACAAAATAATCGTGACAGTGTGTAAATGATAACACTGAAGGAAATTAAGAAATTTATTAAAATGCTGGAAGTGAATGCTGGAATGAAATGATTAACTATGCAAATGAGCAAAAGCTGTATGCATTAAGGAATTAAGACACCTGGCTCAATTAGATGCCTTGGGCAGATACAACCATGAATAAGTGCATGTTGTGTTCAGTGATTTAAATGGTAATCATATATGTCTTGGTAAATTGTATTTTAGAACTTCAGGAAGTTACATCATCACCAAAGCACATTTTCACCCACGCTGGGAAGGGTGGGTGGACACCCTACCCTATACTAAATAGTCACAAACATGCCAACTACCCTTGATAGCCTGGAATAAGCGAACACCAAAACAAACATTGAATAAACCTCTAACTCGTGTTTTACTGGTTTGAACCTCCTGCCTTTGAATGAAATATTCTATGAAAAGGAGAAGTTTACTCTTGCTGTTGATCCAGGCATTGAGGTGTATAGTTTTTCACGCTTCAATTAAGGCGAACTGGTGTATCGGAGCCTATAAAAATCAGATGTCAACAGCCGCTTTCCAAAAGGACAAACCACATGATTGTTATGTCATGTGCTATGCTACTGATTCAACGGTTTGCTCATGTTCAACCAGTAAATTAGGGCCAACGTATCTGCTGCTCATTCATACGTGCATTCTCTAGTATACCTTGAATGTCAAGGAATTTAATCACCGTATTGGATACCTAAATAAAGCCACTGAGAATGTTGTAGGATCGACAGAAACATAGATATTCAATGTTCGGGCTACCCTCAGACGAGCATACAACGTGCATAGTTTGAAGCAGTGGCTCTTGCATCCTGTCTAGCGTGTAACACCCTGCAGTGTGTGTATGGTTTCAATCAGATTCTCGATGCATGCTTAATACAGGTTACTACTTCCATCCAGTGTAGTGTAGATCTTGTTTTTGCAACGGTATCTTCTGAATCAGAGAGCCTATTTGTTGCCTAATTGTTAGACTAGCTTAACTGTTCCCACTTTAAGAGATGCATTAACAACTAGAACAAACGTGTGTGAATTAATTTCAAGTCACGCACAACATAAATAAAGTGCGCTATTCAAAGTCCGTGGACTACAGTAGAACATTCTAATGGTATCACGACCATCAGTTCAAATAGAAAACTAAGACACATTGTTGCAACAAGAAGCCTGGAACTTTTCCAGTATTTGGCATATAGCTGCCTACCTGAAGTCCACTTGCTTATCTTCAGCTTTGCCGTGTTTCGTATTTTTCTTGAATTTGAAGAGTTTGAACTTTTTTCCTCCACGTTCATCTTTCTCCTTCTCCACGGTCAATTTGGCTTCGCTTTTAGAAAACAAGCTTTTGAATACCTTATTGGATCTACTCTTTTTCGCCATCTTTACGTCTATTCCAAACATAAATGGCAAGTCACCAAATTCAAAGTTTCACTTGTCACGAATCTTGACATGAAAAACACTGCAAGGTCCTCAGAACCTGCAGACATCAACCGGACAGCTGATCCTCGCCCTCCACTTTCTCTCCGGCATGCGCCGTCGCACACAGGTGAGTGACACGCCCTAGAGTAGCTTTGGGCACGTCAGGAGTCTGTGCATTGATTGGACTCTGATTTGTGCATCGTTATGGTGGGTATTCACAGAAAATAACCCTACCACAATATAGCCGGCTTCACGTTTCCAGTCAACGAAGGTATATGTACTGTAATTGTCAAACAATCACGTCAAAGGGCTTCTTTAACTAGGATCCCCCGCGCACCTTCTTCCATTGGCATCATATTTCCAGCCTCCAACCAGTGGTGAATGTAAAGAGACATCCTGGTACACAAAACACAAAAAGCCTAATGACATTGGTGATTATTTATTAGGCCAGAATGTAGGCCTGTACATCCGAGCGCGTCTCGGGTGTCCACCACCCATCTCTGCCTTGGCAACGTTTCAGTGTTTTTATCGAACCACATCAAATTTTGGAGTTCAGGCTATGCCACCCGTTTTCAAATCCATTCGCTCATTTTTTTTTATGACGAGGCCCACACAGTATTGAATTAACCGGGATTCTATGTGTAATTATATGATTAGGCCCATAACTCAAACCATTACACAGACTCCCGATTTTGTGTCCCAAAGCTCACACTTGCGATGAGTTAGCCAAGCATCTTAAGGAAATCCACATGCATGCAGATGCACATGTCGCTAAAATAGACACAAACAAAGCCAAACGACTGATAGCCAGATTTTCGGACAAATATAACATGCTTTTTGGCTAGATAGCCTAATCTCATATCCGTGCGTTGGGAGACAACTGACAGCTAAAAATATATTTTTTAAACTCCGACTGGGAAAAATCTGGGGATCCCGCTGCATTCAAGACAACTGGGAACTCGGATATCTCCGACCTCTGACTTCAGCACGCTCAAGAAAACTGGGAACTCGGAAATAAACTAGCTCCGACTGGGAAAATCGGTTTGAAAGGTCATCCAAATCGGAAACTCAAGCATCTTTCTAGCTTCCGAGTGGTGCAGCGGTCTCAGGCAATACATCTCAGTGCTAGAGGCGTGACTACAGACCCAGGTTCGATCCCAGGCTGTGATTGGGAGTCCCATAGGGCGGCGCACAATTGGCCTAGCGTCATCCGGGCTAGGGGAGGGTTTGGCGACTTTCCAACCTGAAGGTCACTGATGGTAGTGGGAAGCAGGGGTCCGTTGGCGGTCCGCCTGTTGTCGATACCTGGAGGTGGTCTTGAGAAGAGTGGCCCGGACTCTCTTCCAGGTACTGAAAATATCTGGGAAGATGGTACACTGACCTCTTCCTCTTGCTCTGGGAAGAGCAGGGCTGTACAGATGTGAGAGTGTGTCAGGTTTCACATTCTTGGACCCCGGGCGGTAGGACATAGTGAAATGGAAACGAGTGAATAACAGGGCCCATTCCGCCTGCCTGGAGTTGAGGTGCTGGGTGCTGAGGAGATATTCCAGGTTCTTATGGTCCGCCCACACCAAGAATTGATGTTCTGCCCCTTCTAACCAGTGCCTCCACTCCACCAACGCCATCTTAACTGCAAGTAATTCTTGATTTCCCACGTCACATTTCCTCTCAGCGGGGTTAAGTCGATGTGAAAGGAAGGCGCAGGGTAGCAGCTACTGGTCCGGGGCAGAATGCTGGAACAGGACAGCCCCCACTCTGACGTCTGAGGCGTCGACCTCCACCAAGAAAAGACGGTACGGGTATGGATAGATTAAGATGGGAGCTGTAGTCAATCGCTGCTTGAGGTCTGAGAACGCCAATCAGCTGCTGGAGACCATATGAACGGAACCCTGGGAGAGGTGAGTGCAGAAAGGGGAAAGCAAGGTTGCTGTAACCCCAGATGAAACAACGGTAGAAATTAGCAAACCCCAGGAAAAGTTGCAGCTAAACTCTGGATGTGAGTTGAGGCCAATCCACCACTACTCACACCTTGTCAGGGTCCATCAATATTCCATGCAGCGATGATGTATCCTAGGAAGGAGATGGTGGAGCGATGGAACTCAAATTTTGCCACTTTCACGAAAAAAAGCTGGTTCTCCAGGAGATGCTGGAGGACCTGTCGGACATGGAGGATGTTCTCTTGAGCTGGCAGGTAATAAATGAGCATGTAGTCGAGGTAGACAAACACAAATTGGTTCAACATGTCACAGAGCACATCATTGACCAGGGCCTGGAACACTGCAGGTGCTTTGGTCAGTCCAAACGGCATCACCAAGTACTCGTAGTACCCGATAGCCACCATTCGCCTCCTTCCCGTATCTGAACCAGATGGTATGTATTCTGAAGGTCCAAGAAGATGATGGCCCGTTGGAGAAGCTCAAAAGCCAAGCTGATGAGTGGTAGCGGGTAACGGTTTTGAACCGTAATGTCATTAAGGCCCCGGTAGTTGATACACGGATACAGGGTCTTGTCTTTCTTCTCCACAAAGAAGAACCCTTTACCGGTGGGGGTGGCAGTTGGACGTATAATCCCTGCAGCGAGGGAGTCCTCAATGTACCCCTCCATCGCTTTGGTCTCCGGACCCGACAGGGAATAATGTCACCCCCCGAGGCGGTGTGGTGCCGGTGAGAAGGTTGATTGCACAGTTTTAGGGCCAATGCGGAGGAAGAGATGTGGTGCGGGCAGAGTTGAAAACCTCCTGTAAGTCCTAGTACTCCGCGGGAACAGCGGAGAGATCCGAGGCTTTACCCAAGCCCGCCAGGAAACGTCCCGGGACAGGTTGCGCCGACTTCAGACTATGTGCATGGCAAAATGGACTCCAACCCATGATGGAACCCGTAACCCAGTTGGTTAGGGGGTTGTGCCTCTAGAGCCATGAAAACCCCAAAACCATGGGTACATAGGAGACTCGAGGAGCAGAAACTGCATAGCCTTACTGTGGTTGCCTGACACTCTCAGGTTGATAGGAACCGTATTGTGGGTGACTCTGCCAATAGTTTGCCCATCCAGTGCTCTGACGTCCATTGGGATGGAAAGGGGATGATTGGAGATACCCAGCTCCGACACCAGGGTAGTGTCCATAAAGCTCTCGTTGGCCCCAGAGTCAATGAGCACCAGGATGGATTTGGACTGGTCTCCCCACAACAGGGAAGCATAGAGGGGGTTACGAGTAGTGAGAGTTTGGAAACTCCCCATACAACTCAACAGTGTACTCATATCTACTGATGAGCATGGTCTTTTAATGGGCAGGTAGATAGGAAATGTCCTGGAGCTCCACAATACAGACTGCTATTCAGTCTGCGTAAGCGATCAGCAGGAGACAATATAGCCCTGCCGAGTTGCTTGGGCTCCGGAGGAGGCGAGTCGACAGTCCTCAGTGATTTCCGAGGATGACACCGGATTCTCTCGGAAATGAAGACTTTGGGGATGGAGATGATCATACCTTGGTGCGAAAAGTGCAAATCAATCCCAGAACAACAGCAAAGGACCGATGTTGGAGAAAACAGGTGAAAAAGTATCTATAGCCACAGTAAAACGAGTCCTATATCAACATAACCTGAAAGTCCACTCAGCAAGGAAGAAGCCACGGCTCCAAAATCGCCATAAAAAGCCAGACTACGGTTTGCAACTGCACATGGGGACATCGATCGTACCTTTTGGAAAAATGTCCTCTGGTCTGATGAAACAAAAATAGAACTGTTTGGCAATAATGACCATCGTTATGTTTGGAGGAAAAAGGGGGAGGCTTGCAAGCTGAAGAAAACCATCCCAACCGTGAAGCACGGAAGTGGCAGTATCATGTTGTGGGGATGCTTTGCTGCAGGAGGGTCTGGTGCACTTCACAAAATAGATGGCATCAAATTATGTAGATATATTGAAGTAGCATCTCAAGACATCAGTTAAAGCTTGGTCGCAAATTAATCTTCCAAATGGACAATGACCCCAAGCATACTTCCAAAGTTGTGGCAAAATGGCTTAAGGACAACAAAGTCAAGGTATTGGAGTGGCCATCACAAAGCCCTGACCTGAATCCTATAGACAATTTGTGGGCAGAACTGAAAAAGCGTGTGTGAGCAAAGAGGCCTACAAACCTGACTCAGATACACCAGCTCTCGATGGTGCAACTGTAGAAGTTTTTGAGGATCTGGGGACCCATGTCAAATCTTTTCTGTCTCCTGAGGGGATAAATATGTTGTTGTGCCCTCTTCACGACTGTCTTGGTGTGTTTGGACCATGATAGTTTGTTGGTGATGTGGAGACCAAGGAATTTGAAACTCTTGACCCGCTCCACTACAGCCCCGTCAATACTAATGGGGGCCTGTTTGGCCCACCTTTTCCTGTAGTCCACGATCATCTTCTTTGTCTTGCTTGAGGGAGAGTTTGTTTGTCGTCTCCACACCATTGCAAAATGTGTTTAAATACAGGAAGTTAGTAGTTCTCCGTCCAGCCTGTGCAGCACAGCTGGTAGGGGAAACCACTCAAGTCACACAAAATGGAATATAGCTTTGCGGATAAAGACGGAATTACACAATTTTACATGTACAACAGCTAAAGACTTACATCACTATAATGAGAGATTAAGGCCCCCAAAAGGCTAGAACGGGCCCTGCCCATAATGCATAATGAGCTGTGAGGAAGCCTATTGCAGCCGTGTAGACACTGGGGAGCCCACCCAATCCGTTCTACTTGTCAGCGTTCCAATCGGGACATTCTTTGTATGTTTACCTAAACATGCAAATACCATATCAGATATAATTCATAGCAAGCAGTGCACTGGAATGACATTGACTCTCATGGGATGGGTGGCCAAAAATAATTAACAGAACAAAGAACCATCTAAAAGCACAGCCAAATTACAATGGAAAAACAATGTTTTATTTTTGGTTTCGTTGTCATCTTAGATGTGTTATCGCTGCGCTTGCAAACATTTAAAAGCACAACGAAGTTCAAATGGGAATACAATATCAGATATTTTGTATGTAAGGGAAAGGGTAAGGGACAGCAACCTTTCGGTTACTGGCGGCAACACTCAACCACTAGTATGCAACAACTCAATGTGTTATCGCAGTGCTTCATTTAATAGCACAGCCTAGTGATCTGGATTGCAGTTAAGATTACATAAAAATTACATAGTGCAAATTGATCAATGCTGATCATAGCAATTATGAAAATCTCCTCAGATCTGCGACCTTTGCATGCTATCTTGAACATGCACACTTTCCATGATTACATAAGAGGAGATTTAGGGAGTGAATCTTATTTATATTGAGGGCTACTGAATTTAATTGGATTTATTTGAAATGGAAACGGATGGAAAATGTATTTTTAACTGGCCCTCCCGTGTGTTTGAAACAAAAACATGTAACCCTGCCCCTCCAACATGATCATTAAAACGAAATAGCAGGAAATATTACATCACTTTTTATTAGGCTATCAATGCTATCAAATCAATCCGTGGTGAGAACCACTGCTGTATTCATACCATATTCATGTTGTCCACTAGAGGGAGGCATTTACCAATTTAATCTTTAAGGACGATAACTACCAATACATTATACATAACTATAAAACGTTGGTGAGCATCCACACCAGAGAAACGTTTACCGTTCTACAGTAGCCTACACCTGTCAATCAACTGATCAACGCATCCTACTGCACGCTGTAGGCCTATTGATAATGTAGTAACACAGACCATTCAGTGCTCCAGGTTGTGTTCATTGTCATAGTGACAACTGCAAATAACACTTCAATGTAGACTACATGTAGCCTAATGAAAAATAATATAGACACTCGTAGGCCTAATTCATTTAATGTAAAAATTCAACAACAAAAGCTGTTGAGCCTGTGCACCTTTTACATCATGTAATTGCTTGCCTCATTGCTAGGACAAAAAGGCCTCTCAACAGTTTTTACCCCCAAGCCATAAGAGTCCTGAACAGGAAAACAAATGCCCCCCCCCCCCAAACCCTCTTTTTACACTGCTGCTACTCCCTGTTTATCATATATGCATGGTCACTTTAACCATATCTACATGTACATACCACCTCAATCAGCCTCACTAATTGGTGTCTCGCTACTTTTATAGCATCGCTACCTCGCTACTGCCTATTGTTCACCTAACACCTTTTTTGCGCCATTGGTTAGAGCCTGTAAGTAAGCATTTCACTGTAAGGTCAACCTACACCTGTTGTATTCGGCGCACGTGACAAATACGCTTTGATTTGATTTGAAGTGGTTTGCTTTCAATTTCCATTTTTCGTTTGGATTTTCTTTTTCACTGTGCTCGTCACTGTCTGTCCTCTGCAACCATGTAATACCTGGTTATCTAGGGCTCAGTTGAAAGAAACAACAGAAAGCTGCAGACACTAGGCCCTCCACGGAATGAGTTCGACACCCTGCTATTGCATATTGCGCACGGGAATAGCTGAAAAGGAGGTTAGAGTTGTGGAGCCAAAGAAGCTAAATATTAGCTCGAAATTAGGCCACTCATTAGCTAAATAGTAGGGCTATAAATATTTGCCTGTCAAAGTGCATTCGGCCACGCAAAGCTCCACTATTGATTCGGGTCTACGTTTTTAGAGAATAACATTATTATGCCTAAACTACAACCACACAGTGCAATGAGGAATGTATTGTTGATTATTGTTATCAAGTGACGCAATTATTGGATTAGGGCTGTAAACTGCAGTGATGTAGGTTAATTATATATACATATATTGGGTGTGTATTTTATTAGGATTCCCTTTATGGACTGAACACTATTTATAATTTTAATGAGGGATACCTGGAGAAAATCGTACCTTTTCTAAGATGAAAATGGATGTCCCTCGTTTAAAAAAAAATCTGAGAGGATGCAGTCGAACCGATCAGTTTCGATTTCTATGCGGGGTATTGTTAAAGGCAGAGGATAGTCTTATGTTTGGAACCGTGCGAAAGTTCAACGGTTAAAAAGGTGTTGTTTAACACAGCATCTGCATATCATCAGTAGAAGCCTATAGGCACTTGTAACTTTTGTCATTTGGGAAACTATTATTTTCTAATTGATTCTATTTTATTACATGATATTGTTGTTACAAAATAGATTTGTGTGGACTGTGATTACGGCATAGGAAAACAAGATCATCTGCGAGGCTAAATGAACAAACTAGGCATGTATAGCTCACGGCGTGATCCTCAAACCAAAGACTGGCCAAACTCGTGTTTCTGAAAGTGAATTCAAAGGCACTGTAGAATGACTGTATAGTTTAATATTTACACAGCTTAATTGCTAAATGTATAGGCATGCTGTTGAAGTGCTGTTGTTGATGTGTTGGTGAAATGCTGAGCACTTCTGCCAGCCTGTATATTTCAACATGTATTTCTTAAATGGCAGACTATAGCCTTAAACTAATAATAGTAAAACCTAAATAATTCATTTTCGTTCATTTTCTATTGGGTTTTTCTATTTATTACAGAAGGGTATCATATCACTCTAACTTGCCTTTTGAAAGTCACCAGAAACACTTTGTCTAGTTCAGTTGCAGGTAGAAAATATTTGTGTTGTTGTTGCTAAATAACCTAGAATAATAGTGAACAGAGCATGAGGTAAACGCCCGCATACAGTCTGGTATGACTCTCCCAGATCAGTTGAATATGGATGCAGCGCTATGACATCCTAAGAATGAGCACTTCACAAGCGCTGTTTAAATGAATAAGCATGTTTTATCTGTACCTTTAGACCCGGGTTACTGTAGCTGAGCGCCTGTATCTCTCATTCAGTTTATCACTGTCTGCACTCTGCCCTACATATGTCGTCAGAGATGGTGTGTAATGGAAAGACAAACAGCCAAGGACAGTGACGAATGGACCAGGGTTGAACACCAAGATAACATTTCTCTGTGTTTCATTTTTGATCCAAGTCCATAGTCCCCCCCCTTTAAAAAAAGTTATATTTGTGTTCTTTTTTAATGCCTTATTGGCTAGAGAAGAGACAGTGGGAAAGATGGGAACCCATGCTGCAGCAATATATGTGATTGAGTTTAGACTGCTACACTACCCTAGGCCATCAATCAATCAATCAAATGTATTTATAAAGCCCTTTTTTTTACATCAGCCGATGTCACAAAGTGCTGTACAGAAACCCAGCCTAAAACCCCAAACAGCAAGCAATACAGGCATAGAAGCACAGTGACTAGGAAAAACTCCCTCGGAAGGCCAGAACCTAGGAAGAAACCTAGAGAGGAACCAGGCTCTGAGGGGTGACCAGTCGTCTTCTGGCTGTGCCAGGTGGAGATTATAACAGTACATGGCCAATATGTTCAAACGTTCATAGATGACCAGCAGGGTCAAATAATAATAATCACAGTGGTAGTAGAGGGTGCAACAGGTTAGTAGCCCATGTGCCGCACCCTAATCATTTGGTCTATTTTCCCCTCTTAATTTTGCCTACTGTTCTGACTTGGTGGTGCACATGTAGCCATTTTGTCATTTGTTTATATTAGGATCCCCATTAGCTAACTCCGTAACGCTAGCTAATCTTCCTGGGGTCCAACACCAATTAACAAGAAATTACAAACAACCACAAATCAAGACTTCACAAACATTCAACTAGTAGATAATACAGACAATTAAAATACCTCTTTCTCTTTCTACTTGATGAAATTCTAACATGCATTGCCCCTCCTTCATGATACATGATTCATTCTATAAGGGTATATGACATGGAGCCATTACTTGGAATCATAGCATTCCTCAATGTGTCCACTTTGCCTGTAAAATATGAATTCAAGTAGTTTTTGGTGTCATATGGTTTTGAAATAAATATACCCTCTGGATTCAACAAAAGAGGTGGACATGTTCAAATTCCTACCCATAACAGTGTTCAACGTTATCCACAGTTTTTTCCCCATCAACCTTTACTTCATCAATGTTGTGCTGATAGAATCCCTCCTTCTTTCCTTCAGCTTGGTCACACGATTTTCTTCATTTACAATAACTTTGCTTATCAAAGTGTGCCAGATTTATCTGCTACTTCTTTGCCATTGTAATGTTGAATCATTGAATCATTCAATTTCTCAGCAATTTCTCATCTCAGCTGAAAGTGCATTTTCTTAAAGGGGCCTGCTTATCAGCTATACTCATAAACAAACTTAGTGACATTTCAGGATCATCCTTCCTACACACGTCTAACCATTGCACATTCTTAATCTCATCCACAAATGAGTCCTGATTGAACCCTCTGTAGGACCTTCGGTAGATTACCTTAGCCTTTGGTATTTTAGTTTTCCTAATGAGTGCAACCAAGTTATGATCACAATAGTGAACCTAGTGCCACTGATACAGCTTTAGAACAATGTTCAGCCATGTTAGTAAAAATTGGATCGATACAAGTTGATGATGTGATACCGAACCTATTAGTGAACGTTCTGGTTGGTAATGTCACAACTTGGGTCAGGTTACATACACTGGCAACAGAAATATGTTTCTTTCTCATTGGACAGTTGGTGTTTAAAAAAAAATCAATATTCATATCTCCCCAAAAATAAATGTCCCTATTTTCATCAGACACCTTATCCAACATTTTGCAAATTACATCAAGATATTTCACATCAGCATTTAGTGGCCTATAGCAGCAACCAACCAGTATAGGTTTCAAATGTGGTCAATGCACCTGTACCCATAGTGTCTCTAATCCATTCAACATTAAGTCCGTACCTTGTATTGCTGGAATATGACTCTGGATGTAAACTGCAACTCCACCCCCAGATCTATTTCTGTCCCTCCTGAACAAATTGTATCCAGAGAGCTCAAAAGGAGAGTCCATGTGAGTCTCTGATATTGCCAATAGATTAATATTGTTTGACTGCACTAGACAGCATATTTCATTAATTTCGTTCCTTAAACTGCATATATTCAAGTGAGCAATTACCAGACCTTTCTTTGGTTGGGTAATTGGGGGGGGGGGGGGGGGGGGGACTGGAATTTCTTGTGTCTGTCGCTCCTCCGAACTCCTTGAGAGGGAGAGTGAACAATCAGTTTGTCATACCTCAAATATGCTACATGTCACCTTGTTCCCTTGCAGTCTTCATAGCTGGTATTAGTTCCTTCCTTCTTTGACGGACTGCATCTGAGAAATCCTCATTGATGAAGACGAAGGACCCTTTAAGGCATTTGCCTTTTTCAAGGACTGCAAGCTTATCCTTGAACCGGAGGAATTTCACTACCATTGGCCTGGTTCTGGTTCCATTGGCATCACCATTGGCACCACCTGTGACCCCTGGTTTCCCAGACCGGTGAACACGTTCCAGCTCAACCTGTTGATCCAATTGTAGCTCCTCAGAAAACAGCTTTCGAACTTTGTCCTCTGATTCAGCCCATGTCTCACTTTGGCTCTCCTGGATACCATCTATTACAAGATTATTTCTCCTCGATTGTCCATCCGGGTAATCAGCTTTCCCAGACATGTTCTGGAGGCCCTCCTTGACTGTGGTGATTTCATTCTGCCTTCCCAGACATGTTCTGGAGGCCCTCCCCGACGGTGGTGATTTCATTCTGCCTTCCCAGACATGTTCTGGAGGCCCCCCCCCCGACGGTGGTGATTTCATTCTGCCTTCCCAGACATGTTCTGGAGGCCCCCCCCGACGGTGGTGATTTCATTCTGCCTTCCCAGACATGTTCTGGAGGCCCCCCCGACGGTGGTGATTTCATTCTGCCTTCCCAGACATGTTCTGGAGGCCCCCCCCGACGGTGGTGATTTCATTCTGCCTTCCCAGACATGTTCTGGAGGCCCCCCCCCCGACGGTGGTGATTTCATTCTGCCTTCCCAGACATGTTCTGGAGGCCCTCCCCCCCGACGGTGGTGATTTCATTCTGCCTTCCCAGACATGTTCTGGAGGCCCCCCCCCCGACGGTGGTGATTTCATTCCGCATAGAGGAACAGTTTCTGGAAAGTGTATCCTGTGTGGTCCTCAATACATCCACATCCTTCTGTGTGAACTGAAGGCTTGTTTTAATGTCTTGTACATCTTTAGTCAGGTCGTCCAGCCGTTTGTTGGTCGACTCCATGATCATCTATATGAAGCTTTTAAAGTTATTTTCCGGCTGAAGTATCATTTCCTTATAGAAAACTTTCTGCTTCTCCCATAATTCATGTACTTGCCCAGCAGATATGTGGGCAAGTACATAAATTATTTGTTGTCTTTTTTTTGGAGGCATGACAGTACTAATAGTAGGATGAGCCTGCTATTCACTCCGTGAAATGAGAAACTCTGGAAATCGGTAGTCCTAAAACTGAGACAAATAGAAGTGCTGCCCTAGCTACAAGGGCTAACCGCTTAGCGCGCTTGGTTTCTGGCAATAGTAGACCAGGTTGCCTAGCTTGATAGGCTAGCTTCTTCGCCAACGTAGTACCACCTTGTTTGAGCACGGATCCCGGGACACACATCAGTGGCCCCAGCGTTAACGCTAACTGCGTCCCAGGATCCAGATATGAATAGGAAAACTATTGTAAACTTTTATCTAACTAGGTAGTTAGATTTTAAACTGTTTAAGAGAAATGTAATCATTGAATATTGTAAGAGCTTTCAATGTCTGCTTATATGACCTCTTTATTTATCCTATGGTTCTGACTTGATGTACAGGGATAATTCTGTAAGAATGGCCCATGTTCTGAATTCTGTCGCTGTAATTTCTAAAAGTGCTGAACAAAGTTATATTTACTACGTCCGTCCTAGTTTGCTCATTAATGTCTTAATCTAAATTACGGATTGCCTCTTATCCGCTCGCCGTCCCCTTATGCCATAGTTTGTACATCTTAATTGTCAGTTGAAACGACAGTTGTTTAAGCAAGTCAGCCGTATCAGATATGTTTTTTTTAAAGGCAGTAAATGAGGCTGAATGAACTGTTTTGCTGCCAAACAAGGCTCCGCTGATACGCAGGTGTAGCAGTGATAAGGTGTTGGGACTGCTTTTGGGACTCTGCTGTTGGGACAGCTTTATGTAGGCACCGTTTATCACCATTATAGTGTAATTCATGTTTTGTTTAGTGTTGTGTAGTGGCTTTGCTGGCATGAGTCACACATTTTTAGGGGGGTTTGCCCCACCAAGATTTACATGCTAAAAATCGCCACTGATTACCCGTGCTTGCTCTCAAAGGCCAAGGCAAACAAGACAGGCTCATCAGCAGTGGTGGAAAAAGTACTCAATTGTCATACTTGAGTAAAAGTAAAGATATCTTAATAGAAAATGACTCAACTCAATGACCCATTAAAATACTCTTTGAGTAAAAGTCTAAAAGTATTTGGTTTTAAATTGACAGATAGCCAGGAGCAAACTCCAACACTCAGACATAATTAACAAATGAAGCATTTGTGTTTAGTGAGTCTGCCAGATCAGAGGCGTTAGGGATGACCAGGGAAATTATCTTGAGTGAATTGGACCATTTTCCTGTCAAAATGTAACGAGTACTTTTGGGTGTCAGGGAAAATGTATGGAGTAAAAAGTATATTATTTTCTTTAGGAATGTACAGTAGGGAAGTAAAAGTAAAAGTTGGTAAAAATATAAATAGTAAAGTACAGATACCCCCAAAAAAACTACTGAAGGGGTATTTAAAATGATTTTTACTTAAGTACTTTACACCACTGCTCATCAGTGTAGTGTATTACCTGTGCTTGCTCTCAGAGGCCGAGGCAAACAGGACAGGCTCATCAGTGTAGTGTATTACCTGTGCTTGCTCTCAGAGGCCGAGGCAAACAGGACAGGCTCATCAGTGTAGTGTATTACCTGTGCTTGCTCTCAGAGGCCGAGGCAAACAGGACAGGCTCATCAGTGTAGTGTATTACCTGTGCTTGCTCTCAGAGGCCGAGGCAAACAGGACAGGCTCATCAGTGTAGTGTATAACCTGTGCTTGCTCTCAGAGGCCGAGGCAAACAGGACAGGCTCATCAGTGTAGTGTATTACCTGTGCTTGCTCTCAGAGGCCGAGGCAAACAGGACAGGCTCATCAGTGTAGTGTATTACCTGTGCTTGCTCTCAGAGGCCGAGGCAAACAGGACAGGCTCATCAGTGTAGTGTATTACCTGTGCTTGCTCTCAGAGGCCGAGGCAAACAGGACAGGCTCATCAGTGTAGTGTATTACCTGTGCTTGCTCTCAGAGGCCGAGGCAAACAGGACAGGCTCATCAGTGTAGTGTATTACCTGTGCTTGCTCTCAGAGGCCGAGGCAAACAGGACAGGCTCATCAGTGTAGTGTATTACCTGTGCTTGCTCTCAGAGGCCGAGGCAAACAGGACAGGCTCATCAGTGTAGTGTATTACCTGTGCTTGCTCTCAGAGGCCGAGGCAAACAGGACAGGCTCATCAGTGTAGTGTATTACCTGTGCTTGCTCTCAGAGGCCGAGGCAAACAGGACAGGCTCATCAGTGTAGTGTATTACCTGTGCTTGCTCTCAGAGGCCGAGGCAAACAGGACAGGCTCATCAGGGAAATTTGATGACATCATATGGCGCCTCAAACTACAAAATAAAGCCCTCCTGATAAGAAGCCAGTTGTTAACTCAATCCCAATGTGGCAGGACTGTGGTGTCAACCTAATGACTATTATTCTATGAATCAATCAAAGTAGGAAACATGTAAGGTGCCATGGATTTCCCTTTATCTAAAAAGGAAGTCTGTTGGCATAGAGCTCACACACACACACACACACACACACACACACACACACACACACACACACACACACACACACACACACACACACACACACACACACACACACACACACACACACACACACACACACACACACACACACACACACACACACACACACACACACACGGGGCTAGGATATAGAGGTTTATGGCTGATTTTATTAGTGTGCCTTTACTTTTAACATCTCTAATGAAATGGTCTTTTGAGGTGAGGAGTGATGTCATTGATGCAACACCCTGGAATTTACAGGAGACGATCTCTATCAGGGTTGTCAGAGAAGGGTAAGTGTTCACACACCCACATACATTTATGAACACACACACACTTCTACGGAACACATCCAGAACAGTTTCTTCAGAGGAAAAGTAAAGAACTAGTTGTAGTTTGACTTTCTCAGTTCCATGCAAATAGGCACGCAGAGTTATGAGTGATGGGTTATGGTGCCGGAGTAATGTTGTTGCCATTTTTATTTTCAACCGCTTTGATGCTATTTTCACAAGAATGTGGTGAAATTTCAAAACTCCTAGTACAAAACTCCAAACTGGTAGCACTTATAACGCAGCAAGTCATTTTTCACCATAGACCCATTGATTCAAATTGTACATTTATTGTGAAATATCTTGAGAACATTGATCTAATCCAACAGCAAAAAATGCAATAAACATGTTTCAAAAATGCCCTATGAATGTAATATTTTATCACATTTACACTTGCAATACAATTGCACGAGCAATCAAACTTAACCCATCAAAACTTTCTAGCCCATGTGTGATCAATGGTGTGGCCATTGAAGACATCTTTCACAATCATTGATGAATAAATATATTGTTCAGATATAACTACAACATAGGTGTACTGTAATCAAATGAAAGTCATGTGGGCAACACATCTAACACATCTAACACACAAACACATCTAACATCCAACACATCTATTATCTCACACACCAAGACATCTAACATCCAACACATCTATTATCTCACACACCAAGACATCTATTATCCAACACATCTATTATCTCACACACCAAGACATCTAACATCCAACACATCTATTATCTCACACACCAAGACATCTAACATCCAACACATCTATTATCTCACACACCAAGACATCTAACATCCAACACATCTATTATCTCACACACCAAGACATCTAACATCCAACACATCTATTATCTCACACACCAAGACATCTAACATCCAACACATCTATTATCTCACACACCAAGACATCTAACATCCAACACATCTATTATCTCACACACCAAGACATCTAACATCCAACACATCTATTATCTCACACACCAAGACATCTAACATCCAACACATCTATTATCTCACACACCAAGACATCTAACATCCAACACATCTATTATCTCACACATCTAATATCTAACACACCAAGACATCCAACACATCTATTATCTCACACACCAAGACATCTAACATCCAACACATCTAACATCCAACACATCTAATATCTCACACACCAAGACATCCAACATCTCACATACCAAGACATCTAACATCCAACACATCTAATATCTCACACACCAAGACATCTAACATACAACACATCTAATATCTAACACACCAAGACATCCAACACATCTAACATCTCACACACCAAGACATCTAACATCCAACACATCTAATATCTAACACACCAAGACATCTAACATCTCACACACCAAGACATCTAACATCCAACACATCTAATATCTAACACATCCAACACATCTAACACACAAACGCATGTAACATACAACACATCTAATATCTCACACACCAAGACATCTAACATCCAACACATCTAATATCTCACACACCAAGACATCTAACATCCAATACATCTAATATCTAACTCACCAAGACATACAACACATCTAATATCTCACACACCAAGACATCTAACATCCAACACATCTAATATCTAACACACCAAGACATCCAACACATCTAACATACGACACATCTAATATCTCACACACCAAGACATCTAACATCCAACACATCTAATATCTAACACACCAAGACATCCAACACATCTAACATACGACACATCTAATATCTCACACACCAAGACATCTAACATACAACACATCTAATATCTCACACACCAAGACATCTAACATCCAACACATCTAATATCTCACACACCAAGACATCTAACATCCAATACATCTAATATCTAACTCACCAAGACATACAACACATCTAATATCTCACACACCAAGACATCTAACATCCAACACATCTAATATCTAACACACCAAGACATCCAACACATCTAACATACGACACATCTAATATCTCACACACCAAGACATCTAACATCCAACACATCTAATATCTCACACATCCAACACATCTAACACACAAACGCATCTAACATACAACACATCTAATATCTCACACACCAAGACATCTAACATCCAACACATCTAATCTCACACACCAAGACATCCAACACATCTAATATCTCACACACCAAGACATCTAACATCCAATACATCTAATATCTAACACACCAAGACATACAACACATCTAATATCTCACACACCAAGACATCTAACATCCAACACATCTAATATCTAACACACCAAGACATCCAACACATCTAACATCTCACACACCAAGACATCTAACATCCAACACATCTAACATCTCACACACCAACACATCTAACATCCAACCCATCTAACATCCAACCCATCTAACATCCAACACATCTAACATCCAACACATCTAATATCTAACACACCAAGACATCCGACGCATCTAACATCCAACACATCTAACACCCAACACATTTAACACATCTAACACCCAACACATTTAACACATCTAACACCCAACACATTTAACACATCTAACACCCAACACATTTAACACATCTAACACCCAACACATTTAACACATCTAACACCCAACACATCTAACACCCAACACATCTAGCACCCCACACATCTAACACCCAACACATCTAACACCCAACACATCTAACACCCAACACATCTAACACCCAACACATCTAACACATCAATGGCTTGTGAAAGTATTCACCCCCCTTTGATATTTTTCCTATTTTGACTTACAACCTGGAATTAAATGGACAGATACTCCAATCTCCACTGTGGAGCTTTGCAGCTCCTTCAGGGTTATCTTTGGTCTCTTTGTTGCCTCTCTGATTAATGCCCTCCTTGCCTGGTCCATGACTTTTGGTGGGAGGCCCTCTCTTGGTAGGTTTGTTGTGGTGCCATATTCTTTCATTTTTTTAATATTGGATTTAATGGCGCTCCGTAGGATGTTCAAAGTTTCAAAAAAATATATATAACCCATCCCTGATTTGTACTTCTCTAGAACTTTGTCCCTGACCTATTTGGATAGCTTCTTGGTCTTCATGGTGCTGCTTGCTTGGTGGTGCCCCTTGCTTAGTGGTGTTGCAGACTCTGGGGCCTTTCAGAACAGGTGTATATATACTGAGATCATGTGACATATCATGTGACACTTGGATCCCACAAAGGTAGACTTTATATATTTAATTATGTGACTTCTGAAGGTAATTGATTGCACCAGATCTTATTTAGGGACTTCATATACACACAACACTTTTCCATATATGTTTTTGCTGAATTTTATTAAACAAGTTATTTTTTCAATTTCACTTAACCAATTTGGACTATTTTGTGTATGTCCATTACATGAAATCCAAATAAAAATCAATTTAAATTACAGTTTGTAATGCAACAAAATAGGAAAAAAGCCAAGGGGGATCAATACACTAAAACACCAACAGACCTAACACACCAACACATCTAACATCTAACACATCTAACACACCAACACAACTAACATATCAACACATCTAACAACTAACACATCTAACACACCAACACAACTAACATATCAACACATCTAACACACCAGCACATCCAACACACCAGCACATCTAACATCTAAAACACCAACACACCTAACACACCAACACATTTAACATCTAAAACACCACCACACCCAACACACCAGCGCATCTAACACACCAGCACATCTAACATCTAAAACACCACCACACCCAACACACCAACACATCCAACACACCAGCACATCTAACACACCAACACATTTAACATCTAACACACCAACACAACTAACACACCAACACATCTAACACACCAACACAACTAACATACAAACAAATCTAACACACCAACACATCTAACATCTAAAACACCAACACACCAACACATTTAACATCTAACACATCTAACACACCAACACAACTAACATACCAACACATCTAACACACCAACACAACTAACACACCAACACATCTAACATCTAAAACACCAACACACCAACACATTTAACATCTAACACATCTAACACACCAACACAACTAACACACCAACACATCTAACATCTAAAACACCAACACACCAACACATTTAACATCTAACACATCTAACACACCAACACAACTAACATACCAACACATCTAACACACCAACACAACTAACACACCAACACATCTAACACACCAACACAACTAACATACAAACAAATCTAACACACCAACACATCTAACATCTAAAACACCAACACACCAACACATTTAACATCTAACACATCTAACACACCAACACAACTAACATACCAACACATCTAACACACCAACACATCTAACATCTAAAACACCAACACACCAACACTTCTAACATACCAACACATCTAACATACCAATACATTTAACACACCAACACATCCAACGCATCTAACATCCAACACATCTAACACACCAACACACCTAACACACCTAACACACCAACACATTTAACATCTAACACATCTAACACACCAACACAACTAACACACCAACACATCTAACACACCAACGCATCTAACATCAAAAACAACAACACACCAACACATTTAACATCTAACACATCTAACACACCAACACAACTAACATACCAACACATCTAACACACCAACACATCTAACATCTAACACACCAACACAACGGACATACCAACACATCTAACACACCAACACATCTAAAGCACACACACATCTAACACACCAACACATCTAAAGCACACACACATCTAACACACCAACACATCTAAAGCACACACACATCTAACACACCAGCACATCTAAAGCACACACACATCTAACACACCAGCACATCTAACATCTAAAACACCAACACACCTAACACACCAACACATTTAACATCCAACACAACAACACATCTAAAACACTAACACACCAACACATTTAACATCTAACACATCTAACACACCAACACACCTAACACACCAGCACATCTAACATCTAAAACACCACCACACCCAACACACCAGCACATCTAACACACCAGCACATCTAACATCTAAAACACCACCACACCCAACACACCAACACATCCAACACACCAGCACATCTAACACACCAACACATTTAACATCTAACGCACCAACACAACTAACACATCTAACACACCAACACATCTAACACACCAACACAACTAACATACCAACACATCTAACATATCTAACATCTAAAACACCAACACACCAACACATTTAACATCTAACACATCTAACATTCCACACATCTAACACACCAACACATCTAACACACCAACACACCTAACACACCAACACATCCAACACACCAGCACATCTAACATCTAAAACACCAACACACCTAACACACCAACACATTTAACATCTAACACATCTAACACACCAACACAACTAACACACCAACACATCTAACACACCAATGCATCTAACATCTAAAACAACAACACACCTAACACACCAACACATTTAACATCTAACACATCTAACACACCAACACAACTAACATACCAACACATCTAACACACCAACACATTTAACATCTAACACACCAACACATTTAACATCTAACACATCTAACACACCAACACAACTAACATACCAACACATCTAACACACCAACACATTTAACATCTAACACACCAACACATTTAACATCTAACACACCAACACAATGGACATACCAACACATCTAACACACCAACACATCTAACGCACCAACACATCTAACGCACCAACACATCTAACACACCAACACATCTAACATCCAACACATCTAACATCCAACATATTTACACATCCAACACATCTAACATCCAACACATCTAACATCCAACATATTTACACACCAACACATCTAACATCCAACACATCTAACATCAACACATCTAACATCCAACATATTTACACACCAACACATCTAACATCCAACACATCTAACATCCAACACATCTAACATCCAACATATTTACACACCAACACATCTAACATCCAACACATCTAACATCCAACACATCTAGCATCCAATACATCTAACATCCAACTCACCAACACATCTAACATACCAACACATCTAACACACCAACACATCTAACATCTAACACACCAACACATCCAACACACCAGCACATCTAACATCTAAAACACCAACACACCTAACACACCAACACATTTAACATCTAACACATCTAACACACCAACACAACAACACATCTAACACACCAACGCATCTAACATCTAAAACACCAACAGACCTAACACACCAACACATTTAACATCTAACACATCTAACACACCAACACAACTACCATACCAACACATCTAACACACCAACGCATCTAACATCTAAAACAACAACACACCTAACACACCAACACATTTAACATCTAACACATCTAACACACCAACACAACTAACATACCAAACACACCAACACATTTAACATCTAACACACCAACACAACGGACATACCAACACATCTAACACACCAACACATCTAACGCACCAACACATCTAACACACCAACACATCTAAAGCACACACACATCTAACACACCAACACATCTAAAGCACACACACATCTAACACACCAGCACATCTAACATCTAAAACACCAACACACCTAACACACCAACACATTTAACATCTAACACACCAACACAACTAACATACCAACACATTTAACACAACAACACATCTAACACACCAACACATTTAACATCTAACACATCTAACACACCAACACAACTAACATACCAACACATCTAACACACCAACACATCTAACACACCAACACATCTAACACACCAACACATTTAACATCTAACACATCTAACACACCAACACAACTAACATACCAACACATCTAACGCACCAACACATCTAACGCACCAACACATCTAACATCCAACATCCAACACATCTAACACACCAACACATCTAACGCACCAACACATCTAACGCACCAACACATCTAACGCACCAACACTTCTAACATACCAACACATCTAACATACCAATACATCTAACATCCAACACATCTAACATCCAACATATTTACACATCCAACATATTTACACACCAACACATCTAACATCCAACACATCTAACATCCAACACATCTAACATCCAACACATCTAGCATCCAATACATCTAACATCCAACTCACCAACACATCTAACATCCAACATATTTACACACCAACACATCTTGCATCCAACACGTCTAACATCCAACACATCTAACACACCAACACATCTAACACACCAACACATCTTGCATCCAACACATCTAACATCTAATACACCAACACATCTAGCATCCAACACATCTAGCATCCAACACATCTAACATCTAATACTCCAACACATCTAGCATCCAACACATCTAGCATCCAACACATCTAACACACCAACACATCTCTGATGTCATATCAGATTGTTTTCATAATCACATTACAGTACTTCATACTTTATATGTTTCTACTTTACAAACATATATTTTCATTCTGTAGTTCTTAAAATCTGTAGGAGACAAACCAGTAGCACATCCTGTCAAATCTATAAGTTTAACTAAGAGCAGTCGGAATAGTGTCTTTTAACAGATTAGAAGAAGAAGAATTTGAGCATTTATTTGTGAGAGGCAATTACTTTATATGAATATGTATTGCAATGTGAAACATTTATTTTTTAGATGAAACTGATTAATTTTGTACTTAGTCAATTGAAATGTGCTTACAATGTTGAAACAACTGCCTTTTTCATGATCTGTTTTGTACTAAGAGTTGTGAAAATATACCACATTCTTGTGAAAAGTGCACCAAAGCGATTGAAAAATAAACTGTAACTAGCAATTTCCAATTCACCAGTATATACCATCACCAGTAGATTCCATCTCGTCATAAAACCAAATGAACTCTTGAATGAATATGGTTTAATGGCCTGTTGAATCCCACTCCAATACGGAGTCAACAGAAAGACATCCATGGGGTGTCAAAGTAACTGTTTGGTTTCTTGCTAGGCTAACAATGAATATGATTAACTCAGAATAACAGGTTTCTTGCCGCACACCTAATGCCAGTCTTTTCTCTTTCACTCCCTTTACTCTGTCATAGTTGTTCTGTTCAGTGAAGAAGGTCCTGGTGGTATAGTTCCCAGCTACCGACAGGAACTAGGGTGCAGGGTGTTGAAGAAATTAAAGAGTAAACAGGAAATTGGCCCTGTTTCGATCAGCTAATGAGCTAGTTTCTCACTGGTATTTCATTGGTTTAGTTGATGACTGCTGAACTGGAAGGCTAAAAGATTGACTGACTAAAAAAACTAACAGAATAGTGAACAATGCATAAAAATCCTTTGTGCAAAAAAACTTGCAGAAGTAATCAAGGCATTTTTATGTAGTGAGAAAAGCCTTTTATTGTCTATGTCTTATGCCTGGCAAGAATACCAAAAATTCAGAAATTTACTGGCTGGCTAAATGATATATATAAGTAGGGCAAAAAAGTATTTGGTCAGACACCAATTGTGCAAGTTCTCCCACATGAGAGAGGCCTGTAATTTTCATCATAGGTACACTTCAACTATGACAGACAAAACGAGGGGAAAAAATCCAGAAAATCCCATTGTAGGAATTTAATGAATTTATTTGCAAATGATGGTGGAAAATAAGTATTTACTCAATAACAAAAGTTTTTCTCAATACTTTCTTATATACCCTTTGTTGGCAATGACAGAGTTTTCACACACTGTTGCTGGTATTTTGGCCCATTCCTCCATGCAGATCTCCTCTAGAGCAGTGATGTTTTGGGGCTGTTGCTGGGCAACACGGACTTTCAACTCCCTCCAAAGATTTTCTATGGGGTTGAGATCTGGAGATTGGCTCGGCCACTCCAGGACCTTGAAATGCTTCTTACGAAGCCACTCCTTCGTTGCCCGGGCGGTGTGTTTGGGATCATTGTCATGTTGAAAGACCCAGCCACATTTCGTCTTCAATGCCCTTGCTGATGGAAGGAGGTTTTCACTCAAAATCTCACGATACATGGCCTCATTCATTCTTTCCTTTACACGGATCAGTCGTCCTGGTCCTTTTGCAGAAAAACAGCCCCAAAGCATGATGTTTCCACCCCCATGCTTCACAGTAGGTATGGTGTTCTTTGGATGCAACTCAGCATTCTTTGTCCTCCAAACACGACGAGTTGAGTTTTTACCAAAAAGTTATATTTTGGTTTCAACTGACCATATGACATTCTCCCAATCTTCTTCTGAATCATCCAAATGCTCTCTAGCAAACTTCAGACGGGCATGGACATGTACTGGCTTAAGCAGGGGGACACGTCTGGCACTGCAGGATTTGAGTCCCTGGCGGCATAGTGTGTTACTGATGGTAGGCTTTGTTACTTTGGTCCCAGCTCTCTGCAAGTCATTCACTAGGTCCCCCCGTGTGGTTCTGGGATTTTTGCTCACCGTTCTTGTGATCATTTTGACTCCACGGGGTGAGATCTTGCGTGGAGCCCCAGATCGAGGGAGATTATCAGTGGTCTTGTATGTCTTCCATTTCCTAATAATTGCTCCCACAGTTGATTTATTCAAACCAAGCTGCCTACCTATTGCAGATTCAGTCTTCCCAGCCTGGTGCAGGTCTACAATTTTGTTTCTGGTGTCCCTTGACAGTTCTTTGGTCTTGGCCATAGTGGAATTTGGAGTGTGACTCTTTGAGGTTGTGGACAGGTGTATTTTATACTGATAACAAGTTCAAACAGGAGCCATTAATACAGGTAACGAGTGGAGGACAGAGGAGCCTCTTAAAGAAGAAGTTACAGGTCTGTGAGAGCCAGAAATTTTGCTTGCTTGTAAAAAATAAATACTTTTTGCCCCACTGTATGCATGTGTGTGTGGGGGGGGAGCTCACGCAAACACCCTGAGAGAGGAGAGACACCACCAGAGAAAGAATGGGAGGGAGGGAAAAAATAAAGAGATTTTACCGTAATAGTAGTGGCTCAGCTTACTGTAACTAACAGTTTTGTTGACTGAAAGTGTGGTTTAATGTCAGGAGGTTCATCATCACATTGTGTTTCACCTTTCGCCTGTGCCAGTACTCAGTCAGTCATCAACACACGTAAATCTAAAAATGTATTTGCGGCAGCGTGGTATTTGATCAACATTTCAAATTACGTTCTGGTATGATGTATTCATAGAAATCCTATTGAATTAAAATATGATTAGAAATTGTATGTGTATGTTAAAAGGTGATAACAATAGCTTGTCAGATTTTCAAAAGAGCTGAATATCCCAAAAGCTTACATCTTCTGAGAAGACATAATCCACATTCAATGTTGCAATCATTATTAGTGCATTAGTATCGTCTGATGGTAAGTGATGCTGATTCTAGTTAACATCAGTGCATACTCTCAGTTCCTCTATTGTCAAAGAAAGTGAACTCAAAGAAGAGTATTGAGTGAGAGGTTGTGTGGGACTTTCTAGAGTTGGGTTATGAGTAAGAGAGGCGAGAGTATGTGGGGGATTTGTGAGGGGGTGTCTGTGTGTGCGTGCATGTAAGCATGGATATACAATTATGGAATTTATGAAGAGAGAAAAGAGTATTCAAAACACATCCAATTTTGAGAAACAATATGTTTAATGTGAGACATTTACTATGAAAGTATCATCAAAATACTGTACAAAAACTACAAATATGTGTTTATAAAAAATCTATTCACGACTCACTCAGAGTAGTAACAATGTTATAACTATTCCACGATTTTTGTTTTAGGTAAAAGAAACCTTGGTGCACATGGATCTAGTTCCGGGCTTTTTCCAGTGCTACTTGTGTCGATAGTTTTGGTAAAATAACAAGAGACTAGAGCCATTCACCTGAGTATATATACAGTAATACTAGGAGCAGACTGAGTTAAGGGGTATGTGCAATACAGACTACAGTACATTTGGTTCTGGCTCACATCTACCACCAGTATAGAGGACGAATTAAATAAAGCTTTATCGACAGTCGGTAGATAACAACTGAATCAAAGAGAAAGAGCTAGAAACACAATGCTATATCAGTATATATTCAGGAACACAATGAAAAAAAAACAGAACTGTTAAAAATGTCTTACAAATATAAATGCAATATAAATGTTTTAACATACAAAAATACCAAGAAAAAAAATTGATAAAACAAACAAAAAAAATGTTATTTTTGCAAGTTTCTGTGCAAAAGTATGCACCTCCAATACATCGCTAGATGACTCACAGGAAGTCCTTAGAAGCTATTTGCATCGAACCGGAACGTTATAACATTCTGACTACATTTAGTTTGCTTTTTTTCCTCCATTTTGCTACATTACATTAGAACACACTATTTAAGTAAACAAAAATTGTTATGCTACATAAGCCCCGTTTATCCTCATATTTTCTTTGATTCTTGTTGTTTTTTGGCAAATACATTCACATAGTTTCAAGCTCTCTGGTCTGCCCTTTGAGCATTAAATAAATAAATACACACAAAGACTTGTCCACTAATAAAACATGAAATATCCCAGTAATAGTTCCTGGCAATGGTCCAGGGGTTTTCCAAGGAATAAGCCTCCTTGGAAGTATCAAGACATGTAACATTACGCAAACAATTAAAATAATCACTCAACTGAACAAATATAGCTGACAAGCACTCATACAAAAAAGGAGGGTACAGCAAACTCTTTCACACATCCCATGTCAATTACACCTGTAAACCTGAGTGAAAACGGTCGCGAGCACATCACTGCTAATAAGAAGACACCATGTCTTTGGAATGATCTTTGTTTTGGTGCTGCTCTCTTATTGGCTTTTAATAGTCTCTCTTCCCCTTGGGGAAATACTTTTTTTTTTTTTGGCGACAACTTTATCGATTGTTCTCTAGCTTAGCAACATTAAATGGCCTTCGTTCAGGAGGTAGACCCTAAAAATGTCTCTCTTATTCCCTCCCCACAAGGGTCCGTCCACTTTGCCCTACTGCCCTTGCATCTTCACCATTGGCCGGTTGTAGAAGCGTACCACGCTGGCCCTCTCCTGATAGGCTGAAGTAGGGCTTTGAGATGAGGTGGTGGGAGGAGCTGGGGTGTTAATGGCCGCCGTGAGGGCCTTGAGCAGCAGGGTGGCTTCACTCTGGTCCTCCTTGCCGTCTCGCCCTTCCAAGCTCCGGGCCACCCAGCGCTCCACTGCAGCTTCCACCTGGGCCGGCCCTGCCCCTTCAGGCAGCGTGTCCGCCTCGGGGCTGGTGTCAAAGCGCTCAACCAGATCACAGATGTGGGCGTGGGCATGGGGTTTAGCGTGGGCCTGGGAAGCGGGACAGCAGCTGTGCTGGTGGATGCGCAGCGAGAAGCGGTGGAGGAAGGCGTGGGCGCAGAGCAGGCAGTGGTAGGGGCGGTCGCGGGCGCTATGCAGGCGTCGGTGCAGCTTGAGGTGAATGTACTGGGTGAACTTGGTGCTACACAGCTTACACTCGTAGGGCTTCTCACCCGAGTGGAGCCGCAGGTGGGTCTTGAGGTTGCTGGTGCTGCTGAAGCGCTTGTCACACACCTATATGAATAGGAACAGATAGATAGGAGAGTTCAGGATAGGATGATGCTGTGATAGTAATATCATTAGAACAACTGGGTGAGACCAGGCTCCTGGTTTCTATATTATCAGACAGGGCCTTCCCTGGTTGTGTGCCAGCAGGGTATGACCCTAGACTGGTTATTTTCAGTGGGAGAACCCTACTAGGAAAATAAACATAGGACTGACACCTTGATCACACCCACATAAACTCAGCAAAAAAAGAAATGTCCCTTTTTCAGGACCCCTGTCTTTCAAAGATAATGCGTAAAAATCAAAATAACTTCGCAGATCTTCATTGTAAAGGGTTTAAACACTGTTTCCCATGCTTGTTCAATGAACCATAAACAATTCATGAACATACACCTGTGGAACGGTCGTTAAGACACTAACAACTTACAGAGGCCTTTCTATTGACTCTGAAAAACACCAAAAGAAAGATGTCCAGGATCCCTGCTCATCTGCGTGAACATGCCTTAGGCATGCTGCAAGGAGGCATGAGGACTACAGATGTGGCCAGGGCAATAAATTGCAATGTCCGTACTGTGAGACGCCTTAGAC
This sequence comes from Oncorhynchus gorbuscha, assembly GCF_021184085.1. Taxonomy (NCBI): domain Eukaryota; kingdom Metazoa; phylum Chordata; class Actinopteri; order Salmoniformes; family Salmonidae; genus Oncorhynchus; species Oncorhynchus gorbuscha. The sequence continues at coordinate 27,065,680 of NC_060196.1, forward strand.
CATGCTACAAGGAGACAGGACTGACAGCTGATTATCCTCGCATTAGCAGACCACGTGTAACACCTGCACAGGATTGGTACACCCGAACATCACACCTGCGGGACAGGTACAGGATGGCAACAACAACTCCCCGAGTTACACCAGGAACACACAATCCTTCCATCAGTGCTCAGACTGTCCGCAATAGGCTGAGAGAGGCTGGACTGAGGGCTTGTAGGCCTGTTGTAAGGCAGGCATCACTGGCAACAACGTCGCCTATGGGCACAAACCCACAGTCGCTGGACCAGACAGGACTGGCAAAAAGTGCTCTTCACTGACGAGTCGCGGTTTTGTCTCAGCAGGGGTGATGGTCGGATTCGCATTTATTGCAGAAGGAATCAGCGTTACACCGAGGCCTGTACTCTGGATTGATTTGGAGGTGGAGGATCCGTCATGGTCTGGGGCGGTGTGTCACTACATCATGGGACTGAGCTTGTTGTCATTGCTGGCAATATCAGTGCCGTGCGTTACATCCTCCTCCCTCATGTGGTACCCTTGCTGCATCCTTGCATCCCTGCATCCTTGCTCATCCTGACATGACCCTCCAGCATGACAATGCCACCAGCCATACTGCTCGTTCTGTACGTGATTTCCTGCAATACATGAATGTCAGTGTTCTGCCATGGGCAGCGAAGGGCCCGGATTTCAATCCCATTGAGCACATCTGGGACCTGTTGGATCGAAGAGTGAGGGCTAAGGCCATTCCCCCCAGAAATGTCCGGGAACTTGCAGGTGCCTTGGTGGAAGAGTGGGGTAACATCTCACAGCAAGAACTGGCAAATCTGGTGCAGTCCATGAGGATGAGATGCACTGCATTATTTAGTACAGCTGGTGGCCACACCAGATACTGACTGTTACTTTAGATTTTGTCTCAGTTGTTGAATCTTGTTATGTTCATACAAATATTTACACATTACGTTTGCTTAAAATAAACGCAGTTGACAGTGAGATGACATTTCATTTTTTGCTGAGTTTAGTTACAATATAGTGTTCAACAAAAGCCTAGGGATTCCTTATATCACAGGGGCAGGGCAGGGATTTGTGTGTGTGTGTGTGTTTTGTCTTGTATGTGTGTGATTGTGTCTTTTGTGTGTGATTGTGTCGTTTGTGTGTGTCCTAGAGGCCAAGTAGACTGGAGAAAGCGGATGAAAACACAGACATACCGTGCACTCGTGTGGTTTCTCTCCTGTGTGGACCAGGTGGTGCTTCTGCAGGTGGGCTAGCTGGGTGAAGCTCTTCTGACACAGGTGACACTGGAAGGGCCTCTCTCCACTGTGAACTCTCAGATGCACCTAAAAGAAAAATGCCTAGATTAGTTAGGAACCCACAATGACAGACAATAATAGATTTGGCCACCAAAAAACCACCTATGTCTTCTGAAATCCTCACCTTGAGGTTGGACAGCTGTCCGAAAGTCTTGAGGCAGACGTTGCACTCGTACTTGATCTTTCCGTCCTGTTTCTTCAGGGGGTAGGGTTGGGATTTGTACCGAGGGGCAGCGGGTGGCGAGGGGCTGCTCTTTGGCATGTCCAGGCTGAGGTTCATGGCCTCCTCACAGCCAGAGGGTGACTGCAGGGGCATCTGGTGCTCTTGCTTGGGCGGGGGGGAGAGCTCTGGGGTGGCTGGGGCTCCATGAGGAGGTGACATATTTGGGGTCCTCTCTTTCAGCCCTCCCTGAGTAGCTCCGGGGTAGGGCAGAGGCACTGGGAGCAGACCAGGCTGGTAAGTCATGGAGGGGTATGGAAGTCCATCGCTACCCAGGTAGCTACTGTGCTGCAGGTGGCCTCTGGAAGGGAGCATCCCAGGGAAAGGTGGGGAGTACTGGGGGAGGAGGTAGGGGTAGTGGGGCCTGCTGTATGTGGGGAGAAGCTGATGGGTGGATTGAAGGGGTCTGGAGGGGTAGTAGAGGGGGTAGGAGGACACTAGGCCCTCTCTGTGGCTGTAGAGCCCGTGGAGGTGGAGGGGGAGGTCACGGTGCGGGGAGGGGGCAATAGGGTGGTGCTCAGGGAAACCGTAGTCGTGAGATGCCAGGTTGGGTTCTCTCTGGTCGTGTTGAGGAGAGGGTATGGCTCCCCGGTGGTCCTGGGTTACCTCCTCCTTCTCCATCTTCTGGCTGAAATCCATGATTTGGTCGTCTGGCGTGTCGGGTGGAGTGTCTCTCTCCAGCACCTCTACGTCGATTCTCTCCTCTCCTTCATCTTCTCTCTCGTCCTTCATATCGTCCTTTTTCAGGAGCCAGGTCGGCTGAGGTAGGTGTTGTTTGGTGAACTCAGATTCTCTGACATCTCTGCATATGTGTTCTATGGATGAAAAGAAGACACTAGGTCAGACGTAGTGTCAACCTACTCAATCCACACAATAATACAACTTCAACCCTTCCTTCAATAGGCGAGTACTGATTGACAAACACAAAGGTTCACAGTCTTAATGAGGTGAGAAGTGACTAAAGACACACCGCACTCTGCACACTCACATCCTCCCTGGCACTCCCTCTTATGGTAAATGAAGATAATGTTTTCAGTTTTTAGATGACACTTCAAAGATAGTATTTTTTTTTTCATTTTGAGAAAGGTGTGTGTGTTTAATGTGTGGGTGTATGTGGGTATGTGTCATGTAGGCTTGATAGTAAAACCAAGAGCTTTCATTTTTGGGACGTTTCTGTCGCAAGGTGTGAATTTCCCTACAAGTGTATTTTTTCTCCGAACCCGCAGGAAGAAAGACATTTGGAAATGCAGCTTCAGACTACTGACATTTAATTGGGAACCTTGTGGTAAAAAAACAGGAATTGCCTGTGCGCATGGAACGCGAGGTACACACCATAGGCACAGGGCAAAGAAAAAAAATGTTGTTTACTGGCTTGTGGTCATAGAAAAACGGCTGCTGATTTATGTGAGTAGCTGTGTACCTTAACTGACGCATGACATATTGTTTAACAGGAATCGCCTTACAACCCGGATTAAAGGGAAAGTCAAACCACTGTAGGCTACAGTAGTGAATTAAACCATGCATTCCAGTGACAATACAGAGCTTAGGCATGACGTTTCCATTTTCACCTGTTCCAGTGCCAACCTGTTCAGTGCCAACCTGTTCAGTACCAACCGGTTCAGTGAGAAAAAAAAAGAATCAGCCATTTATTAGGCCTAGAAATTGGTCATTGGATAGACTAATTCAATTGAGGCTACTTTTATCCTATATTTCTACGTTTAATCTTAGAAGCCTAGCCTATTTGCTCTAGTCTTTATCAGGGGTTGCCAAGTGTGTGGAGTACATAGTAAAAGGACTGTATAAATGCGGTTGCCATTGTAGCCTAGTCAACATTAGTCAACAGGTTGAATGACTGTGCAATGTAATTGTAGTGTAATAGGGTATGCCTCATTGCAGAGTTTCTGGCAACAAAACTATTTGTCATGTAATGCACGGACACCTTGCCATACCTGAAAATACAGCTGACTATGACTCATGGACTTTACCAGGCATTGTTGAGAAGACTTTCCTACTTCCTTTGAGATTTCCCCTGTGTTGCGTCAAAAAGAGTGACTGTGTGTGTGGGTGGGTGAGGTGTCTTCTACATTAAGTCAGGTGCAGTCGTCTATTGTGTTTTGACAGTAAATGACCCAACCATGACAATAGCAATGCCACCCGCTCCAGAAAGTAAATGATACAGGAAACAGTTTCCGTCACACTCAGTCCCATTGTCTACCATCTGATAAACCCTTGAGAACTTTTCAACGTGAGAAAGGCACTTCATGCTAGCTTTGAAGACGACAATCATGAAAGTCTGATCAGACCCCCCCCAAAAAATGTGCTCACTTGTGTCATTTCATCGAGCAGACAGATTTAAATCAGATTTAAATCTGCTCCAGGTATGAAAAGAAAAATCAGTGTACGTCACACCTGACTGTCTTGTACTACATTGTCCTCTCACCCACTGACAGATTGTCATTGAGTTCAAGTGCCATGACAAAGGAGAGTGCTGCATTGTAGTAAGATATATTAAAAAAAAGAGAGAATTAGAGAGTAGATGGAAGGAGCAATTAAATGAGAGCACAGAAAGAAAGATGAGTGGAGAAAAGAGTGGAGGGTGGGCAAGAAAGAAGGGGAGGACTCGAGGAGAGTGAACAGGTGAGAGGAGGGCAAAATAATCAAAGACGGTACTCACTTTGTTTGAGCTCGTCTCCCGGTTGGCTGCACAGTCTCCCGGCGAACTCTTGGCTGTACCACACCAGCAGCTCCTGATTGGCCTCCACAGGCCGGATGGTGTAGAAGTAGACGTCTCGTCCATTCTGACACGCCACCAGGTTCTGTTCGGACAGCGAGCGCGCCGGGTTGACGTAGCGCATCCAGTTGCTGCTCCGCACGTCATAGCCGTCGATGAAGTGGTATAGCCGCCCTCTGTTATAGATCTGAGAGGGAAAAGAGGAGGGGGATTAGAATACAAAATAATAATAATACAATCAAGTAATAGCACACACACACACACACACACACACACACACACACACACACACACACACACACACACACACACACACACACACACACACACACACACACACACACACACACACACACGTATTTAAACGCAGTGTAACATCAGACACACCACATTAGTAGATGAGTTAGTACACAACTTTGTAACTGACTGATTTCTACTTTGTTGCATTCACTCATGACTGAAACAGTCATTGTAGTTGACAGCCATTGACACCAGTTATCAAAGTGTGTATATATATATATGAAAGAGAAAGAATAGTTCACCTCTGCCATGGGCAGAATAGACTCCGATATCCTCTTCCAATGAGCTGGTTATTGTTCCACTTGTGTTGTGTCCTGAGTGTGTCTTCCTGAGCTACTGTCTGGTGTGAAATCAGCGCTGTCACTGCTTTTATCAGCTGCTACATTATACTGACAGAGAGGGGGGCGGGGCAAAGAGCTTTTTTTCTTTTCTCTCTCTCACTCTGGTTGGGGGGTTTCTCTCAATATGCTCAGACCTGAATGGCTGCTTCCCACCAGGAGATACATCACAATACTGTCAACCCTCCACGTCAGAATACTGTCAACTCTCCACATTTCCATTACATTTCCTCACTTCTCAATAATGTATTAAATATTGGGAGCACTGTAATTGTTTTTACTGGCATCTCCTGAGGAAATGTACAGTGGCTGTCTTGGCAGACTCTCAAACACACACATACTGTACTGTAGCTAGTGGCATGTGCTCACAGGCACACAGACACACGTCAGGCAGGTCTACACCTGCCTGGCGAGAGAGCGTTGGCACACTCTCGGCAAGTCCGACTTTCAGTATTGCAGTAGTAGGACGGGACGGGTCTGGCTTACAGGAGGAAATGCCAGAAGAAAGGTGAAAACGTAGGACAAGAAAGCCTTAATGGGGAAACGACACAGAGAAAACTCCTGAATGACATAAGTCACTGCCGTGAGACAGAGGGGACGAGGGCGTGTGGGAATGAGAAGAAAGTGTGTGAGAGAGAGAGAGAACGGGACACTAACAATCACTTCCTGTATCTCAAACTTGTTGAAAGGGACTTGAGCTCTGGGAAAGCAGTTAGTGTTACTGTGAAGGACGCTAGACGTATGTGAAAAGATCCACAACTTCCTCAAAAATCTGTTCAAAAGCCCTGAATACCTCTGGGCTTCTGTGCAATGCATTTTGGTTTCCTTTTAGATGGGAACTGACTGACTTGGTGTGAAACTGTTTAACCACTTTTGCTTCTTCTTCTAAGAATAATTGGAGAATAAAACTAGGACCAAATTCTAGTCAAACTTCTTTGCCCGTCTCTTTCGAGAAACAGTTCCCATAGATTGTTGTTCGATAAGGCATTGAGATTTCCCCCCTAGAAACCACAGTGTAATTTTATTCACGTGGTTTCATGGCTGTATTTACAGTATGTCTTGATATACAACTCCAGCTGACTGAGAGCAAGTCATAACTACTTTTTGTTAATCCTGTTTCATTTGAGTGTGCCAACTCTCGTTTGTTGCTGCCAGAATCCTGCTAGGATAAGATAGGAAGAGCTATGAACTTTAATGAGGAACCACGATTAAAAAACAAACCGTGTGTGTGTGAACTTGAACGGTTATTCTGCCTGCTCACCCGCCAGAAGTATTTCCTGTTGGCCTGTTTGGGGACGTTGTCTTTGTTGTATATGTCACCTTGCAGGGGCCCGAAGCGAGTTCCTTGGGGAATGTACTCTTTGCTGAAAACGCCTGTCACCTAGAACACAAGAAAATACATCAATCACTAATCCATGCTACTAATTATGCTGGCGAGGTAGAGTACAACAGTGAGAATGATCTTCACCAGTCTCTCTGTAGTGCCTGGACTTTTTCGGTACATGTTCAATGTCTACACTCTGAGTCAGAGTTTACGAAAGTTACACCCATGAAGTAAAGAAAAAAATATGCATCCACAGTTATCTTGAGAGCTGGGACAAGGAAACGGAAATAGCTATCGTAGAACTCTGCCCTGAGCCCTGACGGCCAGGAATAGCAGCCTGACTCGCACTTCAATATGAATTATTGAGGATGTACTGGAAGTTTGAATAAGGCACAAATCAAGTATGATGACACCCAAGCTTGGCATGGGAGCATCTGTGGGACGCACACATAGCGTGGGGGTCTTACGGGGTTTTGTCTTGAACCCCCCTTTTCCAAGAAGGAGATACAGGGCAACCCGTCCCTCAGGATTGAATTTAAAATGAAGAAATTGACTTTTTTTTGCCATAAGTTAAGGCCATTTACATGTAAACACAATGAGAGAACCAATAATACTTCTCAGATCATCTTTCAGATACAAAACCTCCAGTTACTATGAATGGAAAATGTTCTGTGATAAGTGGGTACAAAAGGGGCAGACAAGGAGAAGAGAGTGAAGGAAGGGGGGATGAAGGGAGGGAGGGAAAGGAGAAGATCTGTTGCGTCCTGGCCAGGGGGTGACGGGGGAGAGACGAGAGCGGGTGTGACAGGGATGTTGTGCGGCCCCGGTGTAGCGGGACTAATGAATGAGTTGCAACATGGCTGCTGGTTAACGACCGCTCAGCCAGGTTAATAAGAAGAGCAGGAAGGAGGGAGGGGGGGGGTGACGCTCGCTTCTTGACTGGCCCACGCCACCACTCTCCCTCCCACTTTCCCCTTAGCTGTCCCTGCTCAGAATAGGTCCTCTCACAGCCAGGAAATGCGGCCCGTGACGATGCCTGCCCTGCACCCCAAACGAAAGTTAATCGTTGGAGCTTAACCTACTTACCTCCCCCCCCACACACAAACTGCTCAGCCCTTCTCTCTTGGCACACCCCACGCCCCATCTGCCACGTGTACCCTCGCACCCCCAGCACGCTTCGGGGTTACGAAGGAATGGTCCAACCAATCCAAATCAGCTTACTTTATATTCTCCTAAAATAAGTACATCATAACTAAAAAAGGAACCCCCCCCCCAAAAATACAGTAACATGAAAATTAACTTAAATTTCTCTTGCTCAATAATAACTTTGAACAACCTGAGTGTCCCAGTCAATCGCCATGACTAAACAATAACTGGTAACAAACAATGTCTGGCAAGGATGATTAAGTACATGTAGGCAGTGCATAGGTTTTAATTTTTATTTCAATTGTTATGTGTCCGTTTCCTGCTGACTCACACAACCTCTGGTATTGTGACATTTGCTGGGAAACACACACACACACACACACACACACACACACACACACACACACACACACACACACACACACACACACACACACACACACACACACACACACACACACACACACACACACACACACACACACACACACACACAAAAGAGCCACAGGTCATATGGATTACCAAAGCAAATTTCCAACGAATCAGGGGAGAAATCACCATGATGCAGTTATAGAAAGGGGAGCTACTCTGAGAAAAAAGACAACCTTACCAAAAGACAAGCTGTAACATTGAAATGTTGTATTTTACATGTGTGTGTTTCAGTGAGACACTCATATAAAAAAGTTGTGCTTGGAAGTGCAAGTACTGCATCTGTCTTTCTTGCAATGACGCAGTAGAGTTGAGGGTCACTTTGCCTCTGGTGAAACAGGAACAGACTTCTCACAACCCCTTGGTGTGAAAGGGAAGTCTTGCACTGTGCAACATGCTGCATCTGGTTTGGCTGATGTCTGTGTTTGTGAGGGTGGAAGGTGACTAACAAAGTCATATAAAGCCTCAACATGAGTTCATAACCACAGTTTTCACACCTCGCAGGCCCAGGCAGAAAAAGCAGCAGAGAGGATGAAAAGACTGAGACAAAGAGGAACGAAGAGTATGCTCACTCAACCACAGGAAAAGTGAAGAATGACCAAGTGAGAAGTGTGCTAGAGAGAACAGTGGCCTTTGTTTTTCAAGAAGAAAATGGTGGCTTTTCGACCACAATTTCAAGGTCACTTTGCATTACAGCAAATATTGCAGAAAACGTCTAGTATGGTGTCCACTTTAGGATACCCTCAGTCTCAAACGTCATGCTCTGGCAGATACCTTCTCAGGTGAGTCATAGGGTTATAAAGCAAGCCAGTAAGTGGATTTCCTGACACACATAGCCTTGGGATTTTGTGTGTGTGTGTGTGTGTGTGTGTGTGTGTGGTGTGTGGACCCAGAGACATGACTGTCACACTGACCTAGAGACATGGTAACAGTAAAGAGGTTTAGGCCTTTTACCCGAGCTCCCGCGTGTTGGCCATTGTGACACGCTAAACAGACCAGACATAGGAATGGAATGGAGCAACTTTTTCTTGCACCGAACACAATCCTTACCCTCTGGCTGTCCCAGATGAATTTAGACTTAATGAATTCACTCAGACTGATAGAGTATGCAAGACATTCATTATTCTCTACAAACTACACGAGCATATAGACAGACCGACCAAAAATGATTGTGTATCACAGAATATGCCAATGCACAGACATGTCACTCGTACTGCATTCCCATCAGACTTTCTAAATCTGGCACATAGAAATGCTACTGAATGGGGTTTGTATTACGTCAAGTACCTACCTCATTCTCTGTGTTGTACTCAAAGGTGAGGTTGCGGGGTATGGACATCATGGCTTTGGGCAGGCCAATGCTGGGGGCTGACATCTGGTCAGGGACAATGTAGGTGCAGTTGAGGGCAAAGTCGTCCTCTTGCCACTCACTCATATCTGGGGCTGTCTCCAGCTTCATCTTGATACTCTTTGTTGTTGATTCGCTCTCCCTCACTGGACTTGGTTTGGTAAGGTGTTACCTTGGTGATAATTTGGTTCACTTTAAGGGCCGGACCCTTTCTTTAGGTATGTTGGTTAAAACTAGAGTTCTGGAAGAGAGAAGGGAGAGATGGGGTGTTATGTTGCATGAATTCACTGGTGGCATCCATTTGCCTTGCGTGTTGTTGTCACTAGTAGTTGTCTCTTGATAAGCAGTGTGTTTTGAATTGACTGAAACGGTCTTAATCCCACTGCATGATGAGGTGTGGACAATGTTTGCAGTTGTCAATACAATCCATGGAGCAGAAATGGATGACAAAATTATAAGCAATATAATTCATCCAAAACAACCCCAAGTTCTCGTTCAATACCGGAACTGTGAATCAAGTCATTGTGTCATTTCACCAAAAAATCTATCCAGATTTTCCATTCAACCCAGCAAAAATATTTAACATATTCCAAGCCAAAATATTATTCTGAATGTCACCACGGATCATCAAATCCAAATCCCAGTCCATCAAGTAAGTGTAAATGAGTCATTTCTCAACCACTGTTGTTGACCATGAGCTATTATCCCAATCCAAACTCAATTAGACCAAGTCTATTCAGTGCTGTTCATTCACTCAGCATTGATTCAAATAGAACATTTCACAATGCACTTTACTTGATATATTGCATCAACAACTTCCTTCTAAAACAGTGGATGTCATACGTGTTGAAAATAGGAAGCAGTTGACTTACTGTTAGTCATTTAGTTGTGGGATCATCATCTCTCTGCTTGGGTCATCACTTCCTCTCTTTTACTTCTCTTCCACTATTTCCCGTGTCACTCTCTCTTTGTTTTCTGTTTTTTTTTACAGGGAACTCCTCCCTGTAACATCCTTTGGGTATCCGTGCTGTGCCCACTTTGCCTCTGCCACCAAAACTCCCGAGACACCGTTGGGTCAGGATTTTTTACCCCATCCCCTCATCCAATGAGAAGCTACCGTTGGCCATGTGACTGAGAAGATTAGTTTGGACGTGCGCCAACTGGCTTTGGACAATGGCATGAATGTACACTTTTGACCGCAAGTGGCCATGCACACACGCGTACACATGCGCACACCCAAATGAACACCCTCAGCCCATGGAAGACATCTGAATGAATAAAAGAAGAGCAGATGGCTGGCTTGTGGCCACTGAAAAACACAGATAGACTTTTGCTTGGTTTGGTCCTTAACGAGCAATCTGGTCTGGTGGTACAACCTCCTCAGCCCCTCTCCTTGACCTACATCTTGGCCTGCAACATCTTGCTCTCCTTAATCCCCCACATCACACACGCATACCATTTTTGTTGTATTCATAATTAAACATTTAGGTGCAAAGGTCCCGAAACAGTCATGGTCAAACACACATGTACACACAGACACAGATACACACACACACTTGATATCTTTTATTTGGATTCACAATAAAACACAGAGGTGCAAAGCATCCTCAATAGTCTCATATACTTTCAGAGGGTGAGTGTCAGAAGAACCATCCAAGTTCAGCCATGCGTGCACAAACACAAAACCTGCCCATGGCATGAGAGAGAGAGAGAGAACGACAAAGAGGAAGAGACCGAGAGAGAGAGAGAGAGAGAGAGAGAGAGAGACTTGGCCAGTGCCTTAGACACCTGTCGGATGAGCTTCCCTTTCGTCTCAGTCTACTTTCAACTACTTTGCACAAATTTCCCCTGTTTAGAGAGTTAGGTCACTTAAGATCCACACTAGCCAGGACAGGAGAGTAACATAAGAAAGCTGAAAAGAAAGGGGAATTGGAATTTTCCAAGTCGGTCAATTGAATCGACACAAATGTGGTAAAAAAAGTTAGGGGGCCTGTGACATCACATTGCTGTTAACCAACATCCATCGCATGGTGAAATGACTGTATATCAATGTACGATATTACTGGATAATTGGAAGGGGAGAGTTCATGACAAATGAAATGCCTCTAGTTGGATTAATCTGGAAAGTAAACAAAGATAAAATAAGCTACAAAAGTAAACTTTTTTACACACTTTTTTGGGGGAGTGGGGAACTAAGTAGTTAGTACATCTTGTGCTGAAATATACATGGTTAAATATTTATTTATAGTTAATAAATAGTTTATTCATGTTTATTTATATACTAATTACATTCCGTATTTTATTAATATTTTGCGTAAATGTGTTGTGTTTGGCTATTGGGCGTGTGTGCATATATTTCGAAAGCATTTATCTGCTTGCAGAACATTTGACTTCACTATAAATATACAGTGCCTTGCGAAAGTATTCGGCCCCCTTTAACTTTGCGACCTTTTGCCACATTTCAGGTTTCAAACATAAAGATATAAAACTGTATTTTTTTGTGAAGAATCAACAACAAGTGGGACACAATCATGAAGTGGAACGACATTTATTGGATATTTCAAACTTTAACAAATCAAAAACTAAAAAATTGGGCGTGCAAAATTATTCAGCCCCTTTACTTTCAGTGCAGCAAACTCTCTCCAGAAGTTCAGTGAGGATCTCTGAATGATCCAATGTTGACCTAAATGACTATTGATGATAAATACAATCCACCTGTGTGTAATCAAGTCTCCGTATAAATGCACCTGCACTGTGATAGTCTCAGAGGTCTGTTAAAAGTGCAGAGAGCATCATGAAGAACAAGGAACACACCAGGCAGGTCCGAGATACTGCTGTGAAGAAGTTTAAAGCCAGATTTGGATACAAAAATATTTCCCAAGCTTTAAACATCCCAAGGAGCACTGTGCAAGCGATAATATTGAAATGGAAGGAGTATCAGACCACTGCAAATCTACCAAGACCTGGCCGTCCCTCTAAACTTTCAGCTCATACAAGGAGAAGACTGATCAGAGATGCAGCCAAGAGGCCCATGATCACTCTGGATGAACTGCAGAGATCTACAGCTGAGGTGGGAGACTCTGACAATAGGACAACAATCAGTCGTATATTGCACAAATCTGGCCTTTATGGAAGAGTGGCAAGAAGAAAGCCATTTCTTAAAGATATCCATAAAAAGTGTCGTTTAAAGTTTGCCACAAGCCACCTGGGAGATACACCAAACATGTGGAAGAAGGTGCTCTGGTCAGATGAAACCAAAATGGAACTTTTTGGCAACAATGCAAAACGTTATGTTTGGCGTAAAAGCAACACCCTGAACACACCATCCCCACTGTCAAACATGGTGATGGCAGCATCATGGTTTGGGCCTGCTTTTCTTCAGCAGGGACAGGGAAGATGGTTAAAATTGATGGGAAGATGGATAGAGCTAAATACAGGACCATTCTGGAAGAAAACCTGATGGAGTCTGCAAAAGACCTGAGACTGGGTCGGAGATTTGTCTTCCAACAAGACAATGATCCAAAACATAAAGCAAAATCTACAATGGAATGGTTCAAAAATAAACATATCCAGGTGTTAGAATGGCCAAGTCAAAGTCCAGACCTGAATCCAATCGAGAATCTGTGGAAAGAACTGAAAACTGCTGTTCAGAAATGCTCACCATCCAACCTCACTGAGCTTGAGCTGTTTTGCAAGGAGGAATGGGAAAAAATTTCAGTCTCTCAATGTGCAAAACTGATAGAGACATACCCCAAGCGACTTACCAAGCTGTAATTGCAGCAAAAGGTGGCGCCACAAAGTATTAACTTAAGGGGGCTGAATAATTTTGCACACCCAATTTCAGTTTTTGATTTGTTAAAAAAAGTTTGAAATATCCAATAAATGTCGTTCCACTTCGTGATTGTGTCCCAATTGTTGTTGATTCTTTACAAAAAAATACAGTTTTATAACTTTATGTTTGAACCCTGAAATGTGGCAAAAGGTCGCAAAGTTCAAGGGGGCCGAATACTTTCGCAAGGCACTGTATATATTTATAAACAGATTTGTGTTTCTTTGTCCTGCATGTCACTGTCTGTCTGTCTGTCTAGCACCCCCACCTCCCTGTCCTGTCCTTAACTTGCCCAGTGAAACGGTAGCTAAATTGACTGCCATCTGGCACAACTTCTATTCCAGGAGTGCTGGGCGCTTCACTGGTGTGTGTGTGTGTGTGTGTGTGTGTGTTTGTGTGGCGAAGGGGGGGCCTAAAGCTCTCTGTGCTTCTTTCACTCTGCAGCTAATTTCTCTAATAAGCAGAATGTCTGGGATGAGGCTCAGAACTGGGAGGCTCAGCGGGCTGCTTGGCTGATCTCGCTCTCTTTCGCCCTCCTTCCTTCCCTCCCTCTCCTGTCTGGGGTGATGCTCCAGTGTTGCACTTTTCCAAGAGTAGGAGAGTTGCCTACCTCCTAGGGAACTGGGCTGGGGGAGGAAGGGAGGAAGCTGTGGCAGGCAACACTAAAAGGATAAGTAGAGAAGATCTGAGGTCGGATTTAGAAGGACACTGTCTGAGACATGCGGGAAAATAAGTTACGGTAATGTGGCCTGAAATGTAGAACGGCCACGGCCCACACAACAGTTTGAAACAGGTGAAAGGCAACAGTGTGAGAAAGCTGCAAGGATGTTTCACTTATTAATAATTAGCACCTGACTAACAGTTGGCAATAATGAACATAACGTGCTGGACTTAACAAGGTTGTTTAACAGAGACAGTTGCACACTGGAGAGTACCCTCTTTATCTGCTTTGGTAAAACATTTCAATGGAATTCATCACAACTGAACCTTTTGTACAGTAAAGTTTAGGGGACTATAGGGTAGGCTTGGGGTGCCGCTGCCCCCAGCCCAGACGTTACAAAAAAACACTGAAGGTAATTAACGTGTAACTCGGAAATTAATCACATTTTGTTATCCATCTAACCCCTAACCCTCTCCAAAACTATCCCCCAACAACCTAACCCATGCCCCCCGTCACCATCTCGACTCTAACCGTATAGGTCATCCAGAAGGTCCACAGCAGGGGGGAGTTCAGCCACGGGTCACTAAAGTGCCTCACCCCGACCCACACTTGCAAAAGTACAAGCATGTATACACACTCAACGAAGCACACACTGTTGCGTAAAGCACACAAAGACTCTCACAGATGCAAAACAATGAACAGAGGTTCTTGCCAAAAAATAAACCCACAGATATTGCTTCAGCTGAACTGGAGGCAACATGTCAGCACAGCTAACGTGAATGTAGGATGACTTGGAAAATGTGAAAAATATTCCATTGTCTCCTATCATCTCTCCCTTTGTGATTTAGGTTGTTCACCTTTCACTCATTCTCTCCATCTGTTGGTTTTATCAGATCACTGAATCAGTGTGGCGAACAATGGGATGAACACGCCTCCTGCCAAACCACCATGACAACATAGTCTTAAAATACACTATATCTTTCCAATATGCTTCACGAGTCAATATTTTATTTAATCCTTATTTTACTAGGTAAGTTGACTGAGAACACATTCTCATTTACAGCTACGACCTGGGAAATAGTTACAGGGGAGAGGAGGGGGGGTATGATTAGGTGACCATAATGGTATGAGGGACAGATTGGGAATTTAGCCAGGACACCAGGGTAAACACCCCTACTCTTACAATAAGTGCCATGGGATCTTTAGTGACCACAGAGAGTCAGGGCATCCATTTAACGTCCTATTCAAAAGACAGCACCCTACACAGGGCAATGTCCCCAATCATTGCCGTGGGGCAAAAGGTCCGGCGCCGACAGAGATGGCCGCCTCGCTTCGCGTTCCTAGGAAACTATGCAGTTTGTTTTTTTTACGTGTTATTTCTTACATTAGTACCCCAGGTCATCTTAGGTTTCATTACATACAGTCGAGAAGAACTACTGAATATAAGATCAGCGTCAACTCACCATCAGTACGACCAAGAATATGTTTTCCGCGACGCGGATCCTGTGTTCTGCCTTACAAACAGGACAACGGAATGGATCGCATGCAGCGACCCAAAAAAAACGACTCCGAAAAAGAGGGAAACGTAGCGGTCTTCTGGTCAGACTCCGGACAAGGGCACATCGCGCACCACTCCCCAGCATTCTTCTTGCCAATGTCCAGTCTCTTGAAAACAAGGTTGACGAAATCCGACCAAGGGTAGCATTCCAGAGGGACATCAGAGACTGCAACGTTCTCTGCTTCACGGAAACATGGCTTACTGGGAAGACGCTATCCGATGCGGTGCAGCCAACGGGTTTCTCCACGCATCGCGCCGACAGAAACAAACATCTTTCTGGTAAGAAGAGTGGCGGGGGCGTATGCCTCATGACTAACGAGACATGGTGTGATGAAAGAAAAATACAGGAACTCAAATCCTTCTGTTCACCTGATTTAGAATTCCTCACAATCAAATGTAGACCGCATTATCTTCCAAGAGAATTCTCTTCGATTATAATCACAGCCGTATATATCCCCCCCAAGCAGACACATCGATGGCTCTGAACGAACTTTATTTAACTCTTTACAAACTGGAAACCATTTATCCGGAGGCTGCATTCATTGTAGCTGGGGATTTTAACAAAGCTAATCTGAAAACAAGACTCCCTAAATTTTATCAGCATATCGATTGCGCAACCAGGGGTGGTAAAACCTTGGATCATTGTTACTCTAACTTCCGCGACGCATATAAGGCCCTGCCCCGCCCCCCTTTCAGAAAAGCTGACCACGACTCCATTTTGTTGATCCCTGCCTACAGGCAGAAACTTAAACAAGAGGCTCCCACGCTGAGGTCTGTCCAACGCTGGTCCGACCAAGCGGACTCCACACTCCAAGACTGCTTCCATCACGTGGACTGGGACATGTTTCGTATTGCGTCAGATAAAAATATTGACGAATACGCTGATTCGGTGTGCGAGTTCATTAGAACGTGCGTTGAAGATGTCGTTCCCATAGCAACAATAAAAACATTCCCTAACCAGAAACCGTGGATTGAAGGCAGCATTCGCGTGAAACTGAAAGCGCGAACCACTGCTTTTAATCAGGGCAAGGTGTCTGGCAACATGACCGAATACAAACAGTGCAGCTATTCCCTCCGCAAGGCTATTAAACAAGCTAAGCGTCAGTACAGAGACAAAGTAGAATCTCAATTCAACGGCTCAGACACAAGAGGCATGTGGCAGGGTCTACAGTCAATCACAGACTACAAGAAGAAACCCAGCCCAGTCACGGACCAGGATGTCTTGCTCCCAGGCAGACTAAATAACTTTTTTGCCCACTTTGAGGACAATACAGTGCCACTGACATGGCCTGCAACGAAAACATGCAGTCTCCCCTTCACTGCAGCCGAGGTGAGTAAGACATTTAAATGTGTTAACCCTCGCAAGGCTGCAGGCCCAGACGGCATCCCCAGCCGCGCCCTCAGAGCATGCGCAGACCAGCTGGCCGGTGTGTTTACGAACATATTCAATCAATCCCTATACCAGTCTGCTGTTCCCACATGCTTCAAGAGGGCCACCATTGTTCCTGTTCCCAAGAAAGCTAAGGTAACTGAGCTAAACGACTACCGCCCCGTAGCACTCACTTCCGTCATCATGAAGTGCTTTGAGAGACTAGTCAAGGACCATATCACCTCCACCCTACCTGACACCCTAGACCCACTCCAATTTGCTTACCGCCCAAATAGGTCCACAGACGATGCAATCTCAACCACACTGCACACTGCCCTAACCCACCTGGACAAGAGGAATACCTATGTGAGAATGCTGTTCATCGACTACAGCTCGGCATTCAACACCATAGTACCCTCCAAGCTCGTCATCAAGCTCAAGACCCTGGGTCTCGACCCCGCCCTGTGCAACTGGGTACTGGACTTCCTGACGGGCCGCCCCCAGGTGGTGAGGGTAGGCAACAACATCTCCGCTGATCCTCAACACGGGGGCCCCACAAGGGTGCGTTCTGAGCCCTCTCCTGTACTCCCTGTTCACCCACGACTGCGTGGCCACGCACGCCTCCAACTCAATCATCAAGTTTGCAGACGACACAACAGTGGTAGGCTTGATTACCAACAACGACGAGACGGCCTACAGGGAGGAGGTGAGGGCCCTCGAGAGTGTGTTGTCAGGAAAATAACCTTACACTCAACGTCAACAAAACTAAGGAGATGATTGTGGACTTCAGGAAACAGCAGAGGGAACACCCCCCTATCCACATCGATGGAACAGTAGTGGAGAGGGTAGCAAGTTTTAAGTTCCTCGGCATACACATCACAGACAAACTGAATTGGTCCACTCACACTGACAGCGTCGTGAAGAAGGCGCAGCAGCGCCTCTTCAACCTCAGGAGGCTGAAGAAATTCAGCTTGTCACCAAAAGCACTCACAAACTTCTACAGATGCACAATCGAGAGCATCCTGGCGGGCTGTATCACCGCCTGGTACGGCAACTGCTCCGCCCTCAACCGTAAGGCTCTCCAGAGGGTAGTGAGGTCTGCACAACGCATCACCGGGGGCAAACGACCTGCCCTCCAGGACACCTGCACCACCCGATGTTACAGGAAGGCCATAAAGATCATCAAGGACATCAACCACCCGAGCCACTGCCTGTTCACCCCGCTATCATCCAGAAGGCGAGGTCAGTACAGGTGCATCAAAGCTGGGACCGAGAGACTGAAAAACAGCTTCTATCTCAAGGCCATCAGACTGTTAAACAGCCACCACTAACACTGAGTGGCTGCTGCCAACACACTGTCATTGACACTGACCCAACTCCAGCCACTCTAATAATGGGAATTGATGGGAAATGTAAATATATCACTAGCCACTTTAAACAATACTACCTTATATAATGTTACTTACCCTACATTATTCATCTCATATGCATACGTATATACTGTACTCTACATCATCGACTGCATCCTTATGTAATACATGTATCACTAGCCACTTTAACTATGCCACTTTGTTTACTTTGTCTACATACTCATCTCATATGTATATACTGTACTCGATACCATCTACTGTATGCTGCTCTGTACCATCACTCATTCATATATCCTTATGTACATATTCTTTATCCCCTTACACTGTGTATAAGACAGTAGTTTTGGAATTGTTAGTTTGATTACTTGTTGGTTATCACTGCATTGTCGGACCTAGAAGCACAAGCATTTCGCTACACTCGCATTAACATCTGCTAACCATGTGTATGTGACAAATAAAATTTGATTTGATTTGGGATGTTTCTTTAGACCAGAGGAAAGGTTGCCTCCTACTGGCCCTCCAACACCACTTCCAGCAGCATCTCCCATCCAGGACTGACAAGGACCAACCCTGCTTAGCTTCAGAAGCAAGCTAGCAGTGGGATGCAGGGTGGTATGCTGCTGGCAGTAGTAATGGAATAAAAAAACCTATGGGACTTTTCCTATGCAAAGGGGAATTACAGTACCAGTCAAAAGCTTGGACACACCTTCTCATTCAAGGGTTTTCCTTTATTTTTACCATTTTCGACATTGTAGTATAATAGTGAAAACATCAAAACTATGAAAACGTGAACTTGTTAGGGAGTTATATGAGCTCAAGCTCATTACCATAACGCACAATGCGCAAAAATATTCCTAAAAATATTTAACCTCCACACATTAACAAGTAAAATAGCTCAAATGAAAGACAAACAAGTTGTTTATCTAGCCAGCAAGTCAGATTTCTAAAATGTTTTACGGCGAAAACATAGCACATATTTATGTCAAACCACCACCGCAGACATAGCTCATTAGCATAGCCAAGTAGGAAAAAATATGCAATCAACAAACGCAGGATTAAAAGAAAAATCATTTCACTAACCTTTTGAAATCTTCATCAGATGACAGTAATATAACATGTTACACAGTACATTCATTTTTTTTTCAATAATATGCTATATATATCCATAAATCTCTGTTTACAATGATGCATCGTTCAAAAAATGCTACTAAAATGTCCGGAGAAATTAAATAGCCCCGGCAGATAACGTCAGCTAACAAGGAATACACATCATAAACTTTGACTAAATATGCATGTTTTACATATGTATAGGAAGATACACTTCTAAATGCAAACGCTGTGTTACTTTTATTTATAACATTACATTTTGCTTTCACTAGGCTATAATAGGGAGTCGGCGCTCCCACATTAGCATAATGACTCCTCTATCTTGGAGTCGACAGAAACCCAAAATTAATACATAAATATTCCCTTACCTTTGCTGTTCTTCCATCAGAAGACCTGTAAGGGATTATACTCACCAAATTAGCGTTCAGTTTTCAAGTCTGCGTCTTTCGGTTCTCAAAATAGCCTGATTTTGGTAAAAATGTAGGCAAAATTGAAGTGGTTGCGCACCAAAACGTCGAAAGTATATATAATATGTCGAGTAAACTTGTCAAACTATGTTCATAATTAAGCTTTAACATGTTATAAAGGTCTACAGCAATTGTGAGGACGAAGCGAAACACACACGTCTTTTAATCGATCCTGAGGGAAAGAGAGAAAATGTGCAGAGCGCGCATTCAGGGCACTGTTTTTTTGGCGTGACCGAGACCTTTCGGCATGCTCAACATCTCGTGAGCGCGCGATTCACACACGGACAAGCCCCATAGAAGGCAGCCTTCACGCTGAACACGTAGAAACTGTTCCCAGAGCGGTAGCCTTTTGGGAAGTGCGTTAAAGATGACGTCAAAGCAGAGGCAACTTTTTCCATTACAAGAGAGATTTTGGGAGAATGCATGCCCTGACACTTCTGCTTTACATAGAGACAAAATTTAAACGGATTTAGAATTGTTAGAGTGTTTTCTATTCGATAATATTTTTTATATGCAAATATTAGCAACTTTTGAAAAAAATTATCCTGTTTTATATGGGTACCCAAATCCTCCAGAAGGGGCAGTAAACCGTGGTATCCTGAACAGGTTAAATCAATCAAAATATATTTTATAGTTGAGATTCTTCAAAGTAGCCACCCTTTGCCTTGATGACAGATTTGCACACTCTTGGCATTCTCTCAACCAGCTTCATGAGGTAGTCACCTGGAATGCATTTCAATTAATACAAGTTCATTTGTGAAATTTCTTTCCATCTTAATGCTTTGGAGCCAATCAGTTGTGTTTTGACAAGGTAGGGGTGGTATACAGAAGATAGACAAAGAACAGCTCAAATAAGCAAAGAGAAATGACAGTTCATCATTGTTTTAAGACATGAAGATCGGTCAATTACGGGAAATGTCAAGTGCAGTCGCAAAAACCATCAAGTGCTATGATGAAACTGGCTCTCATGAGGACCGCCACAGGAAAGGAAGACCCAGAGTTACCTCTGCTGCAGAGGATAAGTTCATTAGAGTTACCAGCCTCAGAAATTGCTACCCAAATAAATGCTTCGCAGAGTTCAAGTAACAGACACATCTCAACATCAACTGTTCAGAGGAAACTGTGTGAATCAGGCCTTCATGGTCGAATTGCTGCAAAGAAGCCACTACTAAAGGACACCATTAAGAAGAAGAGACTTGCTTCAGCCAAGAAACAAGAGCAATGGACATTAGACCAGTGGTAATCTGTCTTTTGGCCTGATGAGTGCATATTTGAGATTTTTGGTTCCAAGCACTGTGTCTTTGTGAGATGCAGAGTAGGTTAACGGATGATCTCTGCATGTGTGGTTCCCACTGTCAAACATGGAGGAGGAGGTGTGATTGTGTGGGGGTGCTTTGCTGATGACACTGTCAGTGATTTATTTTGAATTCGAGGCACATTTTAACTAGCATGGCTACCACAATATTCTGCCCGATATGACATCCCATCTATTTTGCGCTTAGTGGGACTATCATTTGTTTTTCAACAGGACAATGACCCAACACACCTCCAGGCTGTGTAAGGGCTATTTGACCAAGAAGGAGAGTGATGAGTGCTGCATCAGATGACCTGGCCTCCACAATCACCCAACCTCAATCCAATTGAGATGGTTTGGGATGAGTTGGACCGCAGAGTAAGGAAAAGCAGCCAACAAGTTCTCAGCATATTTGGGAACTCCTTCAAGACTGTTGGAAAAGCATCCCAGGTGAAGCTGGTTGAGAGAATGCCAAGAGTGTGCAAAGTTGTCATCAAGGCAAGGGTGGCTACTTCTAAGATTTGAAAATATTAAATATGTTTTGATTTAACACTTTTTGGGTTATTACACGATTCCATGTCTTATTTCATAGTTTTGATGTCTTCACTATTATTCTACAATGTAGAAAATAGTAAAAAATAAAGAAAAACATTTGAATGAGTAGTTGGTGTTCAAACGTTTGACTGGTACTGTATGTCATTTTTAAACCAGGTGAACAATCAACAAACAGTTTCTCAAAAGTTTCAGTTGAATTTGCGTGTTGGTACACTGTGTATGACGCTTGACTTGATTCATCAGATAACCTTAGATGGGCGATACTTGTGCTATGGCAAAGACTCATGGCATTGTCGCGTCACTACAACAAACAATTGGGTAGTTCCTAACAATGTGTAGGTGGTTTTCTTTTGCTGTAAAAATGAAGGGGAAGTAAACTAGTGATGACATGAGTGGCTGTGACTGTCGCCAGCTTTGGGGATGGTCATGGGCTTCATCACGAGTCTGTATTGTCTTTCTATTACCAAAGACAACCAAATGGGCTATCATCATAAATCTCTATGCAAGCTTGCTCACTGCACCAACCAGTCATGAGTACATTGGTAAACGGGTAAATGGGCAAATGAGAATCCTGTCTAAAATATATCCCTCTTCAATGCCTCCTCCTGTCCCCCTACTTCCATCCCTAAATCCCAACTCCTCTATTTATTCATCCCCCCCAGGAAAATGGACTGTCATTTCCCATACTGTACACGCCTATACTGAGGGAACAGAACATTAAGGACACCTGCTCTCTCCATCACACATACTGACCAGTTGTATGCAGGTGAAAGCTATGATCCCTTATTGATGTCACTTGTCACATCCACTTCGGTCAGTGTAGATGAAGGCGAGGAGACAGGTTGAAGAAGGATTTGTAAGCATTGAGACAATTTAGACATGGATTGTGTATGTGTGCCATTCAGAGGGTGAATGGGGTACGGTAGTAGGTGCCAAGCGCACCGGTTTGTGTCAAGATCTGCAGCCCGGCAGAGTTTTTCACGCTCGACAGTTTCCCATGTGTATCAAGAATGGTCCTCCACACAAAGGACATTCAGGCAAATTGACACAACTGTGGGAAGCATTGGAGTCAACATGAGCCAGCATCCCTCTGGAATGGTTTCGACACCTTGCAGAGTCCATGCCCCGACGAATTGAGGCTCTTCCTAAAGCCAAAGCGGATGGAACTCAATATTAGGAGGGCTTTCCTAATGTTTGATAAACTCAGTGTATACCTGTGTAGGAAATGATGCATTATCAACACATTCTAACAGCAAGGCATATAAAGAAAAGGCAATAAACATGTTTGGATGTTGGGCAAAAGGAGAGAACATACTGTGTCTTCTCTTGTCTTTCACTTCTGTTAAGAGTGATGGAAAACAAAATGGTAGATTATGCGCATTAACACAACATCAATCCACTATATCCAATGAGGTGTCTAAGGTAAAAAAATATATGGAATTGAGGATCAACTCCCCCTTTTAGCCAGTTCTTCCTGCTCCAGATGTTCTTTCAAGCATTGCACCAATCACAAGACTCCAATCCTTCAACAACAGAGTCTCCCATTGGCTTACGCCAATACCACATCCTTCAGAGAGGGTTACTGAGACTTAAGAAAATGGGGGGGGGGGCACAATAAGAGAATGGAGGGGGATTTGCGTAGAAGAAAACAATTCTTAGCACATGATTCCAATCTTATGCCAGATGGATAACTAATGACTGTTGTTTTGTTTGCTAGCCCCTTACGCAACTGGACAACACGTCTTGCGCTGGTTGTTTGCCTGTTTTGAAGGGTTGACAGGGATTAAATGTAAAGCCTAAGATTGTTTTAGTTTGCTTCTGAAGTTACATCTAGCATAGATTATGTGTGAGATGACCCAATGACCTTCATGGTTGACATAAGAAGAGGTAAACATCAGCGACAGTTCAATTTGCTCAGAGAGGGTGTACTGTTCACTGCTGTTTTCCATTTCAAATGAGCATGCCAAGTTGACAAGTTGTGGATAACTAGCATGCTACATTAAAAGTTTTTAATGAAAAAAAAAAGTTTTCTGAGATAAGGTGTGTAATGTTTATCTGCTTGACTATATGAGGAAGTGAAGTTGTTAAGAAGCAATAAACTTGATATAATTAATTAATTATGAAATCACCCAAAGGAAGAAAAAAAAGGATAGAGAATAATTGAATTATACTTCAAGCTACACTGGCCCTCATTTGAGTGATACACCTTATGTAGGCCCCTGCTTAGGCGATGGACCCAAATTGGCCTATTCTGTATCATCAAGATTGCCACACTAATACAAACCTTCTATGGAGGGTGCAAGATGAGAGGGGGGAAACACCATCAACCAGAAAAACAGCAGGCCTCACAAACAAAGAACGTCATAAAAGATATCCCAGGGAAAACAATCCCATTGCACTTTAGTGATGAAAAAGGGAATAAAGCAATCATATATATATTTAAGGTTAGATGGGGGGATAATCTCCCCGGTAAAAGGGATCTGAGGGCGCACTAAACCGGCCAGAGACGGTAAACAAAGTAGTACCCCCAAAAATGTTGTCACGACAGCAATCTCCATTGTGACCTCCTACAGCTCAACCCCATTCCAATACTCTGACAGGATGGTCTGAAGGCCCGTAACACAGTAGGCGGGGCCGTTGCCGGGTTATCTCTGAGGAACAATGCATAAACAGATAAATTAATCCTCTTTCCCAGTAAAACCAGTATGTGGAACCCAGCTTAGCTATTTACTGTTTACTACGGTGAAACGCACAGTAAAAAGGAGAAAACAAGATAAGAGAAAAGAAGGGAAGGGAGGGAGAGTCAATGAGGGAGATGGAGGAGGAATGAAGAGAAATAGAGTGGAAATACACTTAATGTACAAAACCTTAAGTACACCTGCTCTTTCCATAACATTGACTGATCAGGTGAATCCAGGTGAAAACTACGATGCATTATTGATGTCACCTGATAAATCCACTTCAATGCAACTAGTGTAGATGAAGGGGAACCTTAAGACAACTGAGACATGGATTGTGAATGTATGCCATTCAGAAGGTGAACGGGCAAGACAAATGATTTAAGGTCCTTTGGGCAGGGCAAGGTAGTAGATGCCAGGCGCACCTGTTTGTGTCAGGTCCACAGACTCCAATGGTTTAAACGAAGGCTCACTCAATGTGGAACCGTACCATAAGAGGATGAGACCCCGGGGTATAGCCGTCAATCCCTACATGAAACGCAGAGATCCCTACATGACACACAAGGCCCTGCTCAAAATAATCTTGCAAGAACATCAAAATGCTCACCAAAGAGCTCTGAAAAGAAGGTACCCCTTAAATAAATCCCTCTAGAGTCTAAGCCCTTTCTAAGTCGGGAGGGGGGGTTGTGTTGAGATGGTCATCATTTAGCTATTCAATTTTTTATTTTAAGCCCCCTTAAGGTATCAAAAAAAGATATATAATTCGATGAAGCGTTGAATTTGGCCTGACTGCTATTAGCCCATAGAATGAATTGAATAACAGATTTACTGCATGGAACAACATATATTTTATTTACTATCAAAAGGAAGTTTGTTGTGAAGTGTCGGTCCTACATCTGAGAGATATAAGAAATAAATGAAAATTTGGACACCTATTTAAACCCTTATTTTAGCCACTAAACTACTTCCATATTTACTTCCATAATTTTTAAAACTTGTAGCTGTCACGCCTTGGTCTTAGTATTTTGTGTTTTCTTTAATTATTTGTTCAGGCCAGGGTGTGACATGGGGTTATTGTATTGTCTTTTTGGGGTTTGTAGTATTTGGGATTGCGGCTGAGTAGGGGTGTTGTATAGGCTTGGCTGCCTGAGGCGGTTCTCAATAAGAGTCAGGTGATTCTCGTTGTCTCTGATTGGGATCCGTATTTAGGTAGCCGGGGTTTCTCTGTGTATTTCGTGAGTGATTGTTCCTGTCTCTGTGTAGTCTCTGTAATTAGGTTTCACGTTCCGTTTGTTGTTTTTGTATTTGTATAGTTATTTCATGTGTCACTTTTTTCATTAAAGTCATGAGTAACCACCACGCTGCATTTCGGTCCGACTCTCTTTCGACAAACGAAGAACGATGTTACAGTAGCTTCAGACGAGTCTTGTGAGACTTGTGTTCGTCCCAGGAAAACAACCAACATGTAAGTGTTCGTGAGGGCCTCACCTTTCCACAGAGGAGTCATATTAGTGTGTAGCCCAAACTGTTTGGACAATACAGACAGAAATGGGCAGATCCGTGGGGGCCATAGAACAAAACGGAGAACACCATCGTGTTCATGAGAGTCACATCTTTCCATAGAGGTGTTTTGTAGGCCAAACAGTTCAGGCACCACATACTTTTTGTGAGAAGACCGATTTTCAGGATGTCTCATGGTCTTACAAACATTGCTGTAGCTCTGCCACCTTTCACCGAGGTGCGGAAGGGTTACGTCGATGGATGCTGTGGATTGAGACGCATCCACGATGTCACCCTTAAGCTCGATATCTCTAGCTTAAACAGGCAGGTTTTGATGGGGATTTTGTATTATGCTAATTAGAATTCAGCTCTATGGGGTGTGAACCTGACACCAGACCTCAAACGCCACTTCTATGTATACACACGCACCAACTGTGTAGACGTAATCACGTTTGAGGGCAAACCCCTAGCTGTCAAATTCAACCTTTCAGGGGCCAAACCCACCAATCCATATCGGCGGTCCAACAACAGACCCTCCTAATGGACCCTCCCCTCCACATTTGCCTGAATCAGGTTCACCAGAGGAAACGCATAGAGCAGGGTTCGAGGCCACTGATATCCCAAAACATTTGTTCCCAACAGAATGCACAGATCCTTGATTGAGAATAACAGACAACGTTGCGTGTTTTCTCGCAATATGTAAAGATCTACGTAGGCCCTGCTGAAGCAGTCCCACATCTGTGCAACCACAGAGGGGTGCAGTCTCCTCTTTGTAGAGATAGGACCCCCCTGGAAAGTAGATCCCCGCACCCACATTGAGTGATCCAGGAAAATACATTGACCAGAGCGACAGGCAATGAGCACTGCTCCATACGAACAGATACCCGGCCAGGTTCAGGAGTCACCCCCCTGTCTGTTGATGTACGCCACGGCCCTCCTGTTGTCAGACATTACTAAAATATGCTGGCCCTCCAACATCAGAAGGAAATGCCTCAACGCTAGCAAAACAGTTATTAGCTCTAGGTAATTGATATGCAGTGCCCTTTGTGCTGTTGACCAAATCGCTCTTTCACAGCACTCCTCATCTCAGTAAGGATACATCTGTGGTGATCACCCTGCAGGACACTCCCCGTCTTGTGAGAACCCCCTGCAACAACAGTGGCGGGTCCCTCCAAGGAGTCAACGCCCTTACGCACGCCGGGTATACCTTGAGCCACTGATTGCAGTGGTGAGATGCGTTCAGACGCATCGACCAAAGTCCCAGAGGCAGCACAGCTATCAAAGAGGCGAACAGGCCCAATAACCGCAGCCACAAGTGAAAAGGCACCGAATTCCCCGGCTGAAACCGTGACAGATAGAGCCGGAATGCGACCTTCCTCTGTTTGGGACAAAAACTCAGAACTGAATACAGAACGAGACCCAGAAACTGAACTTTGCTGAGTCGGAGTCAAACAACTCCTCTTGTGATTCACTATGAGACTGAGACTGAATATGGGAAATCAGTGTTTCAGTGTGGAGCTTCACCAGGGCGTCATGGTACCGTGGCAGTTATTTAAGATACTCTACAAAGAGGTAGGGTTTAAGATGTGACATTATGACATTATCACTGCAAACAATTACAAGTAATACAACAATGGTCTGCGATAGCAAAGCTGTGATTGGGATGTATGTATCACTCATGTTGCCCATCTACAGCTAAATGCTTGGAAACAGCATGGCACAAGTTCATTCACTTACATTTTTATAATAGACCTGGGCCCAGATTCACAAAACCTTCTTAATTAAGAAGACATTTCTTCATAACTGCCAGGTCTAGATTTAAGAAGAAAGTTAAGCAAAGTTTCTATTCCTTAAAAAGGTTATTGGAATTTTTCTTGTGCTATTTCTTATATTTCTCTTTAAGCAAAAAGTGAAGAAGGAATTAGATTCTTGAAGTTATTGGAAATGTGCTTAATTCCAATATAGCTAAACCCTTGTCTTAAAGTGAGAGAAAAAGCTCATGAAAGCAATTGAACATGTTTAATTCACTCGCAAACTTAATCTGAACGTTTCCGTATTAATTATTTTAAACACAATAACACGTTTTAGAACAGTAATCCTGTTAAGAAATATGCTAACATGATTGACATTGCTAGCTAGATAACTAGCTAAAACGGTTGCTTGACAACACACATCTTAAGAAGATTTTGTAAGAAGATATTTGAGAAGTTCGTAAGAAAAAAAAAAAACTTAGGATGTTGTTGAGGAATTGCACTTACGAACTATCTTATGAATTTCTTATTTTCTTTCTTGTGTGAGAAGTGTTTTGTGAATCTGGGCCCTGTAACTCTAACGTTGTGATACTGTGGCTTCCAGGCTCCCAGACTAAACTCATACAGGTAGATAATGAATATCTCCTGTTTTTATTCAGGAACTTCTACCAGCACCTGTACCTGTATGTACAGTGTATCACGCTACTGACTGCCTTGTGGGATACTTCTGAGAAGAGAGGTGTAAACCAGCTTTTAAAGGGGATATCTTCAAAGAGACTGAGCTAAAGTCTGAACGATCTGATTTTGAGTCTGTGAATCTATCCGAGATGTAAAATTCTCTCAACTCTCGAATAATTATTTTAGTACATAGGAAGTAGTGGCAGGGGATGTTGCATGCTGTCTGTGCCCTGGACTGTGGTTAGCTCACACTTGCTACTGTAGAATTTTTTGTTAGCTGGCTAGCACACACTACCAACACGAGTTAAAACCATTAGGCCTAGATTTTTGGTAGCTTAGGCAAGCACACGGTAACTTGCTATCTAACTTTAATTCTTTATTGATGTGAACCATTACATTTGCGTTTAATGTAACTAGCATGCTCAGTCTAGCTAACTTTCCTTGTTTTTACTATGTTTATTCTGTTTTGGTTAGCTGGAGCATGCACATACTAATACAAGCTCCTTAACTTCTTGTTTTGTGTTAGCTGGGGCCAGCACTTACTAACTCATGATAGCAATTTTATTTTTAAGTTGAGACAAGCTAGCTTTTTAATTTGACTATAGATCCACATTATTCGATTTTTGGGAAGATTTGTCATCATGACAGTTGTAGCTTATCCCCACACTAATTAGAAAACATGCTCAATTCCACAATCGACAAACACAGGCTTTATCCACATGCCACATACGTACCACCTCCAAAATACCCCCTCAATAGTGGATGAGGGTTGTTACACTGTCTGCGTGGGCTAGGGGTTAACAGGTGGGCTCGTCTACAGGGGCGCCCACCAAAACCCCCCAGAGCGACTTTGCCACAGATCCGTCTACCAGACATGGAGGATTTGGGCCCAAATCCCACGGATCAATAAAAGTGTCTGCTAATTACGCTGGTAGCGAGAGGGGAAAAAGAATGAGAGGAGGAGGAGGAAGAGTGGAGTAAAAACAAATAGAACATCCTATGCTGATTCAGTGGTGTCTAGACAGTGGAAAAAACCCAGACAGACACGCCCAGAGAGCAAAGCAGGAGAAGTACAGTGGATGAGGTTACTTGACTCACACACCAATAGGCAATAACATATCTCTTAGTCCCATTATAGTCTCTCTCTCTCTCTCTCTCTCTCTCTCTCTCTCTCTCTCTCTCTCTCTCTCTCTCTCTCTCTCTCTCTCTCTCTCTCTCTCTCTCTCTCTCTCTCTCTCTCTCTCTCTCTCTCATTACATAACAATGTACATATTGCCAAAGCTTACTATTGATGTTTTCAATATGAAATAGTAAGAATCAAAATTGTCAACTGGCAACAGTAACAACAATAACCAAGGGTCAAAATAACCATACATTGAACAATAACAATAAGCATACAGTAGAGGACATGGCCCTTATCTGTCCCTCTTCTTATGACAGGCAGCAATGTAGTGCGCTGCCAACCCACAGCTCTCTGCGTCCTCCCCCAACAGGACGGGTAGTCTACTCTCATCAGAGAGGTCTTTGAAACCTTGAAAAGGGTTTCACATTTTGGGAAATGACAGTCTCTAACTGTTTTATATTTTGTACATTTTATCAGGAAATCTCTCTCTCTCTCCACTTATTTCTTGGCACTCTTCAGTTCAGTGTTACCGCAATCGGTTTCTCTGACCTCAACCCCCCCCCACCTCCTCCTACTCCCGCCTTCTTCTATCCATCATCATCACTTTGACCTAATTCTCCATATTTAATCTGCTTTTGCTCCCCTTTCTGACAACAATCAACCCCCTAATTGTCTTTAATCCTGCTAGTCTTTAACTGTCCCTCTAGGCCCTACGTGTGCTCTGCCGTGGGGATGGAAAACAAATATGATAACACGACTGTATATCTGGTATATTGCCACCACCACCACTTCCTCTTCATCCCATCTATTACAACTGATTCATAATACATGGGAATTGGACCGGCGTATTTCATGTAATGCAAGAAGCGGGAGGAGATGGCTAATACTTCGCGTATAATAACATTTTAGTGGTGTTTCGATCGATTTTGTGATTTGACAGGAATAGAAATGTATGAGAATATGGGAACATTTTTTGATAGAGTGGTAAAATGTCATGAATTATTTCAAGTGTGTATTCCGTGGCAGTCATGAGTGAGATGATGTGAAAAGGAGGTGAGATATATCATTCAAATCAAGCTCTTGGTACTAAAAAAGGCAGAACGTTGTATTGAAGAGAAAAACAGAATTATCATAGCAGTAAGGTAAGGAATAATAAATGTACCTTCTGTTGTAGTAATGGACATCTAATGTATGGCATGTCTGCCAACGTCCATGAAATGTAACAATAAGCCTAACCAGATGTAAACACATTCATAAATACTCCCAAGCCTGACTTTATATGATCTCTAAAGGCTACAAATCTGCACATTGTCAATTTCTATATGAGGAGTTCCTAAAAGCACCACGCTCAATTGTAATATGGCTTAAAATCTAGCATTTCTGAGCCAAACATATTATCTTTGACTACTAAGCAGATGATCACCAATGGAAAGGTTTGTGAGGTACATCCGATTTTGAATTTACAACCACAATGATAATCAAAATATTCTATATAATATGTAATCACAGATTATCACTTGTCAGTCCCTCATCCTCCTACACCATCTGTTGAGGAGGGGGTTGATCACAATGCTCCCCTCACAGTGTGTGTGTTTGAGTTATGCTATTACCTGACAATGTATTGAGGGAACGCATCATATATGCTCTGAGCTCTTTCTGTCCCTCTCTCTTTATCTATGTGTGTCTTTTTCAGTGCCATAACAAGGTCTCCACATCATCCCTTAATTTGGCAGTGAACAGAGAGCAAGCAAGTACAGTTCCAGCCACCACCAAGTCCTCTCCCTCTCAGGCTGTCTGCACACTGTGCACTGTACACTGGGGCAGTCTCGTAGCTTCTCTATAATCTGACGGGCTAATCCCAGTGCAAATTGGTAGGCTACCTGACTGTATGTGTTAGTCAATTAGCCCATATGCACGGAGGGAGGGAGGACCACTGTCTCATCGGCCTGTCTGGCTCTGGCTGCTTTCATTTACCACCCATCTGTCTGTGGCCTGGTCTGCTTTCCTTCCCACCACACTTTAGTTAGAGCAGGCCAGGTAGGGCTGCATGCGAGCTGACTGATCGATCAATCAGCTCACAGAGTTACAGTATGGTGGTAAGGTAATGGATAGGAGATGCTGCTGTCCTAAGTGCTTAAGTCCCAAGTCGTGTTGGCGTTGTCATCATCATCACCATTCGTCAGATTCATTGCTCTCATGTTTATCTCCACTGATGTATCATATCATTGCATTTAACAGTTCATACTTATCATCATCATCATCATGCTCATCGTCCTCTTTTTTGGGGTTCAATCTTTGTTTTCTTACATGGCAAAGATAAGTGTACTTGAAATGTTCTGTCTTTTCTGTCAATCCCTGCCATCTACATTTATAAATGGGCATTACTGATGCAAAAAGGTTGATGTTCCACTATTTCAAGCTTCCCTTGTCTGGGGCTGTGTCCCAAATGGTACCCTCTGTGAAAAAAGGGTTCCAAAAGGTTCTTCGGCTGTCCCCATAGGAGAATCCTTTTTTGTTCCAGGGATAACCCTTGTTGTTCACAGGTAGAGCCTATTTTGGGTTCCATGTAGAACCCTCTGTGTAAAGTGTTTTACATGGAACCCAGAAGGGTTCTACTTGGAACCAAAAAGGGTTCTTCAAAGGTTTCTCCTATCGGGACAGCTGAATAACTCTTTTAGGTCCTAGATAGCACCTTTTTTTCTAAGAGTGTATTCCTATGGGCCCTGGTCAAAAGTAATGCACTATATAGGAAATAGGGTGCCATTTTGGGACACAGTCTTGCTTTTCACTGCAACACTAATTAGACCAGAATTAGCCTTCTGTATGACTGAATGAGTATCTTCCCTCACCCCTCCCTCCCTCCTTCTCCAAGTCATTTTCACAGCTTTATGGATTAGACAGATTAAAACGTCTGAAACTCAAAACCTTTTTTTGTTCTCTGCAACTTTAGGGCTAATCCATGATGCGCTACGGCTGCGCCATATCACAACAAATGTCTGTTTACACAAAACCCTTTTATTCCTCAGTCAATTAATATATGAAACCGCAATAGAGAAATAACAGTACATTGTGGAGGCTCACAGCCTCACATTCACACTAAGCTGAAAAAGAGTTGGTGTAAAGTATGCACTCTTGTGACTCAAATGATGTTACTCCAAAAGTTTAACTGTTAACAGCATCTTGTTTTTTAATGTTTACAGAATCTTGTCTCTGGCTGTTTTAAAACATCTTGTTCATGAAAGTTTACAGCATCTTGTTCGACTGTTTACAGCATCTTGTTTTTGACTGTATCTTGTATGCTTATTTGTGCTTCACAAACAATGTTTCTGTTTCACAAAATCATGTGGAAGCATGCAACACAGACCTCAAGCCTTAGACACATGAAAAACAAGCATATCACTAATAGTCTACTGTTGAAAAGTAGTAGTAGCAGCAGTTGTTTATGACCACAAAAACAGTGAAGCAATCAGTCTGCTTGACAGGCTAATTTCTCTAAAAACGCTTCATGTTTTACCAGTGTTGAGAGGACCACCCAGGGTTGTTGTGTGTGATGTGTTGTGTGTAGTGGTGTTTGGTCAGTGGCTTGCCTCTGTAGTTCCTCCACACACCCCGAGGAGAGGCTATCTATCTGTCTGCTAGAGTCAGGGTAGTCCAGAACACCTGCTCCATGGGGGGGTTGATGAGGTACTGTCAGAAATCCCTCCAATCTCCAAGTAAAACAACAAGAGTGATTCACTCTCTCTCAAGGCCATACACAGTAATCATTAACCTCATAAACGGAATTAGGCATCATCAGATTATTTCAATACAAAGCACAGTAGATGGCAAATATGAGTCACCTCAGAAAAGTGATCTGCGCCAGAAACGCAATAATGTAAAGACATCATGCGCTTATCACCCAATGTATTTGTATCATTTGGCAGTGAAACTGTGACGGTGGATTGTTGACATCAACTTTTTTTTAATAACCAGATTGTGTTGATTTATAAGAAAAATTGTCTAGCAGAATGGGGAGTTGTGAATCGGGAAAAAGGTCGATTGGGGACATCATTTCCTTTTGGGTATGACTTGCTGAATGTCTAATAGTCAGGTGACTTAAATAAATAAAAAAAACAGAATCTGTTCTCTTTTATCAGGTTAATCATGACACATACTGCATCAATAACATAACTATGGTCTATGAAAGGATGTACTGTATTTTCCTCTCCCATTCTTGTGAAGTGTGTCTGCATAGTGCACAGTAAGTATATACATATACGATTGTGTCTGTGCATTCAAGAGAGTGTGTAGGTATTTATGATACGAGAGTGTGTCTAGGCATGTATGTACTTCTATACAAATCGATGCGTGCATAATCTGTGTGATGCTCCTGTCACGTCTACCATCTTGACGCATGTCTGTCATCCTGCCCTCTAAGGTATGGCTAATGTGGGGCTGTTGTAGTTCCGGAATGGAAGGAGACAGACGGGGGTGGAGAGACTTCCGAGCAGGATGGGCCAGTGTGTTTGGGCCTGAGGTGAGGACGGATAGCCAACCCCTGAGGACACAGATAGGTGAGTGCTGTCAGGACACAGGATGAAACAACACCACAGGAAAGGTAGTGTTGCTAACGCAGATCTGTCCACCTCTACTGTGTTGCACAACAGGATCCTGGCACAAACGCATCATACACAAATGTAATACTGCAAAATTCTGCTGAGAGAGGGAGAGAGATAGTATATTGTGTTTGTTCATAAAAGCTTGATATCCAGGAACAGGCTTCATAATTTAATTTTAAAAACATTTGTTGGGACAGTTTGTCTTATCTTAATGTCTTTGTTGTTTGTTGCTATTTTTGTTTGCCCAATACAAACCTCTGCTGAAATTTGGGAAATGACAAGACATTGTCATGTTTGTCATTTATTATCATGTCTTGTCCCTGTGCTCCCCATTCTATTCGTTTCCCTCTGCTGGTCTTATTTGGTTCTTTCCCTCCTTCTATCCCTCTCTCTCCCCCTCCCTCTCTCACTCTCTCGCTCTCTCTTCTCTCTATCGTTCCGTTCCTGCTCCCAGCTGTTCCTATTCCCCTAATCATCATTTAGTCTTCCCACACCTGTTCCCGATCCTTTCCCCTGATTAGAGTCCCTATTTATTCCTTTGTGTTCCGTTCCTGTCCCGTCGGTTCCTTGTTTAGTATTCACCATGCTGTGATTGCGTTTCGCCCTGTCCTGTCGTGTTTTTGCTGTGATTGTGTATCGCCCTGTCCTGTCGTGTTTTTTGCCTTCATCAGATGCTGCGTGTGAGCAGGTGTCTCTGTCAACTACGGCCTGCGCCTACCCGAAGCGACCTGCAGTCTGTGGCCGCTTCTCCAGTTATTCCCCTCTACAGACTAGAGGATTTCTGTTATTCCCTGTTTGGACTTAAATAAACTCTGTTTCTGTTAAGTCGCTTTTGGGTCCTCTTTCACCTGCATGACAGAAGGAACCGACCAAGGAATGGACCCAGCGACTTCAGACGCTCGTTACACTGCCGTCGAGATCCAAGGAGCCATGCTCGGCAGACACGAGCAGGAATTGTCTGCTGCTCGCCATGCCGTGGAGAACCTGGCCGCTCAGGTTTCCGACCTCTCTGGACAGTTCCAGAGTCTACGTCTCGTGCCACCTGTTACTTCCTGGCCTGCCGAGCCTCCAGAACCTAGGGTTAATAACCCACCTTGCTACTCCGGGCAGCCCACTGAGTGCCGCTCCTTTCTCACGCAGTGTGAGATTGTGTTCTCTCTCCAACCCAACACATACTCTAGAGAGAGAGCTCGGGTTGCTTACGTCATTTCACTCCTTACTGGCCGGGCTCGAGAATGGGGCACAGCTATCTGGGAGGCAAGGGCTGATTGCTCTAACAAGTTCCAGAACTTTAAAGAGGAGATGATTCGGGTTTTTGACCGTTCAGTTTTTGGTAGGGAGGCTTCTAGGGCCCTGGCTTCCTTATGCCAAGGTGAACGGTCCATAACGGATTATTCTATTGAGTTTCGCACTCTTGCTGCCTCTAGTGAGTGGAACGAGCCGGCGCTGCTCGCTCGTTTTCTGGAGGGACTCCACGCAGTGGTTAAGGATGAGATTCTCTCCCGGGAGGTTCCTTCAGATGTGGACTCTTTGATTGCTCTCGCCATCCGCATAGAACGACGGGTAGATCTTCGTCACCGGGTTCGTGGAAGAGAGCTCGCATCAACGGTGTTTCCCTGCTCCACGCATCGCAACCATCTCCCTCCTCTGGCTCAGAGTCTGAGCCCATGCAGCTGGGAGGGATTCGCATCTCGACTAAGGAGAGGGAACGGAGGATCACCAACCGCCTGTGCCTCTATTGCGGAGTTGCTGGACATTTTGTTAATTCATGTCCAGTAAAAGCCAGAGCTCATCTGTAAGCGGAGGGCTACAGGTGAGCGCAACTACTCAAGTCTCTCCATCAAAATCCTGTACTACTTTGTCGGTCCATCTACGCTGGACCGGTTCGGGTGCTACATGTAGTGCCTTGATAGACTCTGGGGCTGAGGGTTGTTTCATGGACGAAGCATGGGTTCGGAAACATGACATTCCTTTCAGAGAGTTAGATAAGCCTACGCCCATGTTCGCCTTAGATGGTAGTCATCTTCCCAGTATCAGATTTGAGACACTACCTTTAACCCTCACAGTATCTGGTAACCACAGTGAGACTATTTCTTTTTTGATTTTTCGTTCACCGTTTACACCTGTTGTTTTGGGTCATCCCTGGCTAGTATGTCATAATCCTTCTATTAATTGGTCTAGTAATTCTATCCTATCCTGGAACGTTTCTTGTCATGTGAAGTGTTTAATGTCTGCCATCCCTCCCGTTTCTTCTGTCCCTACTTCTCAGGAGGAACCTGGCGATTTGACAGGAGTGCCGGAGGAATATCATGATCTGCGCACGGTCTTCAGTCGGTCCCGAGCCAACTCCCTTCCTCCTCACCGGTCGTATGATTGTAGTATTGATCTCCTTCCGGGGACCACTCCTCCTCGAGGTAGACTATACTCTCTGTCGGCTCCCGAACGTAAGGCTCTCGAGGATTATTTGTCTGTGTCTCTTGACGCCGGTACCATAGTGCCTTCTTCTTCTCCGGCCGGGGCGGGGTTCTTTTTGTTAAGAAGAAGGACGGTACTCTGCGCCCCTGCGTGGATTATCGAGGGCTGAATGACATAACGGTTAAGAATCGTTATCCGCTTCCCCTTATGTCATCAGCCTTCGAGATTCTGCAGGGAGCCAGGTGCTTTACTAAGTTGGACCTTCGTAACGCTTACCATCTCGTGCGCATCAGAGAGGGGGACGAGTGGAAAACGGCGTTTAACACTCCGTTAGGGCATTTTGAGTACCGGGTTCTGCCGTTCGGTCTCGCCAATGCGCCAGCTGTTTTTCAGGCATTAGTTAATGATGTTCTGAGAGACATGCTGAACATTTTTGTTTTTGTCTATCTTGACGATATCCTGATTTTTTCTCCGTCACTCGAGATTCATGTTCAGCACGTTCGACGTGTTCTACAGCGCCTTTTAGAGAATTGTCTCTACGTAAAGGCTGAGAAGTGCTCTTTTCATGTCTCCTCCGTTACTTTTCTCGGTTCCGTTA
The DNA here is from genome assembly GCF_021184085.1 of Oncorhynchus gorbuscha. Taxonomy (NCBI): domain Eukaryota; kingdom Metazoa; phylum Chordata; class Actinopteri; order Salmoniformes; family Salmonidae; genus Oncorhynchus; species Oncorhynchus gorbuscha. The sequence continues at coordinate 27,102,371 of NC_060196.1, forward strand.
TTTCCGCTGAAGGCATTCAGATGGATTCCGCTAAGGTCCAAGCTGTCAGTGATTGGCCCGTTCCAAGGTCACGTGTCGAGTTGCAGCGCTTTTTAGGTTTCGCTAATTTCTATCGGCGTTTCATTCGTAATTTCGGTCAAGTTGCTGCCCCTCTCACAGCTCTTACTTCTGTCAAGACGTGTTTTAAGTGGTCCGGTTCCGCCCAGGGAGCTTTTGATCTTCTAAAAGAACGTTTTACGTCCACTCCTATCCTCGTTACTCCTGACGTCACTAGACAATTCATTGTCGAGGTTGACGCTTCAGAGGTAGGCGTGGGAGCCATTCTATCCCAGCGCTTCCAGTCTGACGATAAGGTTCATCCTTGCGCTTATTTTTCTCATCGCCTGTCGCCATCTGAGCGCAACTATGATGTGGGTAACCGTGAACTGCTCGCCATCCGCTTAGCCCTAGGCGAATGGCGACAGTGGTTGGAGGGGGCGACCGTTCCTTTTGTCGTTTGGACAGACCATAAGAACCTTGAGTACATCCGTTCTGCCAAACGACTTAATGCCCGTCAAGCTCGTTGGGCGTTGTTTTTCGCTCGTTTCGAGTTTGTGATTTCTTACCGTCCGGGTAGCAAGAACACCAAGCCTGATGCCTTATCCCGTCTGTTTAGTTCTTCTGTGGCTTCTACTGATCCCGAGGGGATTCTTCCTTATGGGCGTGTTGTCGGGTTAACAGTCTGGGGAATTGAAAGACAGGTTAAGCAAGCACTCACGCACACTGCGTCGCCGCGCGCTTGTCCTAGTAACCTCCTTTTCGTTCCTGTTTCCACTCGTCTGGCTGTTCTTCAGTGGGCTCACTCTGCCAAGTTAGCTGGTCATCCCGGTGTTCGAGGCACTCTTGCGTCTATTCGCCAGCGCTTTTGGTGGCCGACTCAGGAGCGTGACACGCGCCGTTTCGTGGCTGCTTGTTCGGACTGCGCGCAGACTAAGTCGGGTAACTCTCCTCCTGCCGGTCGTCTCAGACCGCTCCCCATTCCTTCTCGACCATGGTCTCACATTGCCTTAGACTTCATTACCGGTCTGCCTTTGTCTGCGGGGAAGACTGTGATTCTGACGGTTGTCGATAGGTTCTCTAAGGCGGCACATTTCATTCCCCTCGCTAAACTTCCTTCCGCTAAGGAGACGGCACAAATCATTATTGAGAATGTATTCAGAATTCATGGCCTCCCGTTAGACGCCGTTTCAGACAGAGGCCCGCAATTCACGTCACAGTTTTGGAGGGAGTTCTGTCGTTTGATTGGTGCGTCCGTCAGTCTCTCTTCCGGGTTTCATCCCCAGTCTAACGGTCAAGCAGAGAGGGCCAATCAGACGATTGGTCGCATACTACGCAGCCTTTCTTTCAGAAACCCTGCGTCTTGGGCAGAACAGCTCCCCTGGGCAGAATACGCTCACAATTCGCTTCCTTCGTCTGCTACCGGGTTATCTCCGTTTCAGAGTAGTCTGGGTTACCAGCCTCCTCTGTTCTCATCCCAGCTTGCCGAGTCCAGCGTTCCCTCCGCTCAAGCGTTTGTCCAACGTTGTGAGCGCACCTGGAGGAGGGTGAGGTCTGCACTTTGCCGTTACAGGGCACAGACGGTGAGAGCCGCCAATAAACGCAGGATTAAGAGTCCAAGGTATTGTTGCGGCCAGAGAGTGTGGCTTTCCACTCGCAACCTTCCTCTTACGACAGCTTCTCGTAAGTTGACTCCGCGGTTCATTGGTCCGTTCCGTGTCTCCCAGGTCGTCAATCCTGTCGCTGTGCGACTGCTTCTTCCGCGACATCTTCGTCGCGTCCATCCTGTCTTCCATGTCTCCTGTGTTAAGCCCTTTCTTCGCACCCCCGTTCGTCTTCCCTCCCCCCTCCCGTCCTTGTCGAGAGCGCACCTATTTACAAGGTACATAAGATCATGGACATGCGTTCTCGGGGACGGGGTCACCAATACTTAGTGGATTGGGAGGGTTACGGTCCTGAGGAGAGGAGTTGGGTTCCGTCTCGGGACGTGCTGGACCGTTCACTCATCGATGATTTCCTCCGTTGCCGCCAGGATTCCTCCTCGAGTGCGCCAGGAGGCGCTCGGTGAGTGGGGGGTACTGTCATGTTTGTCATTTATTATCATGTCTTGTCCCTGTGCTCCCCATTCTATTCGTTTCCCTCTGCTGGTCTTATTTGGTTCTTTCCCTCCTTCTATCCCTCTCTCTCCCCCTCCCTCTCTCACTCTCTCGCTCTCTCTTCTCTCTATCGTTCCGTTCCTGCTCCCAGCTGTTCCTATTCCCCTAATCATCATTTAGTCTTCCCACACCTGTTCCCGATCCTTTCCCCTGATTAGAGTCCCTATTTATTCCTTTGTGTTCCGTTCCTGTCCCGTCGGTTCCTTGTTTAGTATTCACCATGCTGTGATTGCGTTTCGCCCTGTCCTGTCGTGTTTTTGCTGTGATTGTGTATCGCCCTGTCCTGTCGTGTTTTTTGCCTTCATCAGATGCTGCGTGTGAGCAGGTGTCTCTGTCAACTACGGCCTGCGCCTACCCGAAGAGCGACCTGCAGTCTGTGGCCGCTTCTCCAGTTATTCCCCTCTACAGACTAGAGGATTTCTGTTATTCCCTGTTTGGACTTAAATAAACTCTGTTTCTGTTAAGTCGCTTTTGGGTCCTCTTTCACCTGCATGACAGACATGACACCACTGCCAGAAAAATGTCCCTGGATCTCTGCCAAGTCTCTGCCAACTGACATTTAATTGACTGCCTCAATGGTGTGTGTTTTTTGTTTGTTTGTTTTAGTGTGTGAGGGTATGCACTTTCCAGGCAGTGGTGTAAAGTACATTTACATTTACATTTAAGTCATTTAGCAGACGCTCTTATCCAGAGCGACTTACAAATTGGTGCATTCACCTTATGACATCCAGTGGAACAACCACTTTACAATAGTGCATCTAAATATTTTAAGGGGGGGGAGGAGGGGGGGTGAGAAGGATTACTTTATCCTATCCTAGGTATTCCTTAAAGAGGTGGGGTTTCAGGTGTCTCCACCTGAAAGTACTTCAGTAAAAATACTTTAAAGTACTACTTAAGTATTTTTTTTGGTATGTACACTTTACTTTACTATTTTAATTTTTGACAACTTTTACTTTAACTTCACTACCTTCCTAATGAAAATAAGGTACTTTTTACTCCATACATTTCCAAAGTACTTGTTACATATACATACAGTTGAAGTTGTAAGTTTACATACACTTAGGTTGGAGTCATTAAAACTCCTTTTTCAACCACTCCACACACATCTTGTTAGCAAACTATAGTTTTGGCAAGTCGGTTAGGAAATCTACTTTGTGCATGTCACAGACAGATTATTTCACTGTATCACAATTCCAGTGGATCAGAAGTTTACATCCACTAAGTTGACTGTACCTTTAAACAGCTTGGAAAATTCCAGAAAATTATGTCATGGCTTTAGAAGCTTCTGATAGGCTAATTGACATAATTTGAGTCAATTGGAGGTGTACCTGTGAATGTATTTGTCACGATTGTCGTAATGAGCGGACCAAGGCGCAGCGTGATTGAAGTTCCACATCTTTATTACGGTGAAACGTTAAACAAAAAACAATAAACCAACAAAGAAACGTGAAAGTAGTGGTGCACATGCACAAAACAATATCCCACAACCACAGGTGGGAAAAATGGCTACCTAAATATGATCCCAATTACCAGCTGCTTCTAATTGGGAACCATACAAAACCCCAAAATAGAAATATTGAACTAGAACACCCCCTAGTCACGCCCTGACCTACTACACCATAGAAAACCAAGGGATCTCTATGGTCAGAGCATGACAGAATTTCAAGGCCTACCTTCAAACTCAATGCCTCTTTGCTTGACATTATGGGAATATCCAAATAAATCAGCCAAGACCACAGAAAAATAATTGCTGATCAGCAAGGAAGAAGCCACTGCTCCAAAACCGCCATTAAAAAGCCAGATTATGGTTTGCAACTGCACATATGGACAAAGATTGTACTTTTGGAGAAATGTCCAAAAAGGACATTTAAAAAAAATACAAAAACAGAACTGTTTGGCCATAATGACCATCATTATGTTTGGAGGAAAAAGGGGGAGGCTTGTAAGCCAAAGAACACCATCCCAACCGCGAAGCACGCGGGTGGCAGCATCATGTTGTCGGGGTGCTTTTCTGCAGGAGGGACTGGTGCACTTCACAAAATAGATGGCATCATGAGGAGAATAAAATATGTGGATATTTTGAAGCAACATCTCATGGCATCAGTTGGAACCACCCATCCCGGATCCGGGATAATTGTCATCAACTACGCTAAATAGCATAGCGCAACGGTCAAATAATCCCCCTAGAAAATATTCATATTCGTGAAATCACAAGTGAAATATAGCGAAACACAGCTTAGCCTTTTGTTAATCACCCTGTCGTCTCAGATTTTGAAATTATGCTTTACAGCGAAAACAATACAAGCGTTTGTGTAAGTTTATCGATATACTAGAAAAATATTATGTACACCTAGCGGCAGGTAACTTGGTCACGAAAATCAGGAAAGCAATCAAATTAATAGTTTACCTTTGATGAGCTTCGGATGTTTTCACTCATGAGACTCCCAGTTAGACAGAAAATGTTCCTTTTGTTCCATGAAGATATTTTTATATCCAAATACCTCCGTTAGTTTGATGCGTTATTCCACCGAAAACAGCGGTCACGACAACGCAGACAAAAATTCCAAATTATATCCATAATATCGACAGAAACATGGCAAACGTTTTTTATAATCAATCCTCAAATATCTATTCGATAATATATCAACCGAGACAGTTGGCTTTTCACTAGGACCACAACTGACCACTTACGCAATGTGGATGTTTACGCTCATTCTTCAAAATAAAGGCCTGAAACTATGTGTAAAGGCTGTAGACACCTTAGGGAAGCCACAGAAAAAGGAATCTGGTTGATATCCCTTTCAATGGGCAATACAGATGCATAGAAAGACAGGGGTTTCAAAATAAGAGTCACTTCCTGATTGGATTTTTCTCAGGCTTTCACCTGCAATATCAGTTCTGTTATACCCACAGTTCTGTTATACCCACAGTTTTGGAAACTTTAGAGTGTTTTCTATCCTAAGCTGTCAATTATATGCATATTCTAATATCTGTTCCTAAGAAATAGGCAGTTTACTTTGGGAACGTTATTTTTCCAAAAATAAAAAGTGCCCCCTAGCTTCAAGAGGTTTTTAAAGCTTGGCCGCAAATGGGTCTTCCAAATGGACAATGACCCCAAGCATACTTCCAAAGTTGTGGCAAAATGGCTTAAGGACAAAAAAGTCAAGACATTGGAATGGCCATCACAAAGCCGTGACCTCAATCCTATAGAAAATGTGTGGGCAGAACTGAAAAGAATGTGCGAGCAAGATGGCCTACAAACCTGACATAGTCACACAAGCTCTGACAGGGGGAATGGGACAAAATCTCAACTTGAGGAAGGCTACCCGGAATACATGTCCCAAGTTAAACAATTTAAAGGCAATGCTACCAAATACTTATTGAGTGTATGTAAACTTCTGACCTACCGGGAATGTGATGAAAGAAATAAAAGCTCAAATAAATCATTCTCTCTACTATTATTCTGACATTTCACATTTTTAAAATAAAGTGGTGATCCTAATTGACCTTACACAGGGAATTTTTATTTGGATTAAATGTCAGGAATTGTGAAAAACGGATTTGAAATATATTTGGCTAAGGTGTATGTAAACTTCCAACTTCAACTGTATATATAAACTCAGCAAAAAAAATAAACGTTCGCTCACTGTCAACTGTGTTTATTTTCAGCGAATTTAACATGTGTACATATTTGTATGAACATAACAAGCTTTAACAACTGAGACGTAAACTGAACAAGTTCCACAGACATGTGATTAACACAAATGGAATAATGTATCCCTGAACAAAGGGGGGGGGGTCAAAATCAAAAGTAACAGTCAGTATCTGGTGTGGCCACCAGCTGCAGTGCATCTCCTCCTCATCGACTGCACCAGATTTGCCAGTTGCCCTCACCCTCCAAACCAACAGGTCCCAGACGTGCTCAATGGGATTGAGATCCGGGCTCTTTTCTGGCCATGGCAGTCCACTGACATTACTGTCTTGCAGGAAATCACACACAGAACGAGCAGTATGGCTGGTGGCATTGTCATGCTGGAGGGTCATGTCAGGATGAGCCTGCAGGAAGGGTACCACATGAGGGAGGAGGATTTATTCCCTGTAATGCACAGCGTTGAGATTGCCTGCAATGACACCAAGCTCAGTCCAATGATGCTGTGAAACACCACCCTAAACCATGACTGACGCTCCACCTCCAAATCGATCCCGCTCCAGAGTACAGACCTCGGTGTAACGCTCATTCCTTCGACGATAAACGCGAATCCGACCATCACCCCTGCTGAGACAAAACCGCGACACGTCAGTGAAAAGCACCTTTTGCCAGTCCTGTCTGGTCCAGCGACGGTGGGTTTGTGCCCATAGGCAACATTTTTGCTGGTGATGTCTGGTGAGGACCTGCCTTACTACAACAGGCCTACAAGCCCTCAGTCAACCCTCTCTCAGCCTATTGCGGACAGTCTGAGCACTGATGGAAGGATTGTGCGTTCCTGGTGTAACTCTGGCAGTTGTTGTTGCCATCCTGTACCTGTTCTGCAGGTGTGATGTTCGGATGTACCGATCGATCCTGTGTAGGTGTTGTTACACGTGGTCTGCCACTGCGAGGACGATCAGCTGTCCATCCCGTCTCCCTGTAGCAAAGTCTTAGGCGTCTCACAGTACGGACATTGCAATTTATTGCCCTGGCCATATCTGCAGTCCTCATGCCTCCTTGCAGTATGCCTAAGGCACATTCACGCAGATGAGTAGGGACCCTGGGCATCTATCTTTTGGTGTTTTTCAGTGAGTAGAAAATTCCCTAGTGTCCTAAGTTTTCATAACTGTGACCTTAATTGCCTACTATCTGTAAGCTGTTAGTGTCTTAACGACCGTTCCACAGGTGCATATCCATTAATTGTTTATGGTTCATTGAACAAGCATGGGAAGCACTGTTTAAACCCTTTACAATGAAGATCTGTGAAGTTATTTGGATTTTTTAAAATCATCTTTGAAAGACAGGGGTCCTGAAAAAGGGCTGCTTCTTTTTTTGCTGAGTTTATAAATATACATACCTATATACAATATGTATTTATCTGTGTGTATACACATAATGGTGTGTAAAGACAGTGTATGGATAGAGAAGGTGTGTACAGTAATAGTTATATAGGATGGGCCATGGCTAGAATACACTATATACAGTTAAAGTGGGTAAAACATTATGTAAACATTATTAAAGTGACCAGGGTACATGGAGGAGTAACACACATAAGGACTTCGAAACGTGGTCCCTGTCTCACTCCTGCAACATGCGTATTTCAACAACCCACACACAAAAATACTCTCTCTCTAACATGTAGTAAGCAATCCTCAAAAATACCCAATCCAACACATGCACTTCTATTATTATATTCATACACTTATTAACACCAAACAAACTCCCTTGTTCATACACACTCAGATTTCCCCCTGGGTTTAGATATGCCAGCGCTACAGAAAGGCTTTAAGTGGTGTACTGGTGTACTCATCTGGGTAAAGTCATGTCATCCAAGAAAAGGATAAGATGATGCCATTTCCCAAAAACACTGCAACAACTTTTTAATAAATAAGACCACTTATGTATTGAAAAAAAGTTATTGTTGCAAACTTTTTGGGAGATGCCAACATCTTTTATTTTACTTTTTGGACAATGTAGATTTCCACCCCTGTTCTTTGCTCGTCATGCTCCCACTGACTGTGCCCAGCACTGACCTACCCGACTGAATCGATGATGGCATCATGTTATCATTGGAGTGGCAGGTAACCTAGTGGTTAGGGCATTGGGCCAGTAACCGAAAGGTTGCTGGATCTAAACCCTGCGCTGACAAGGTCAAAATCTGTTGTGCCTTGCACCCCTGAACAAGGCAGTTAACCCACTGTTCTCTGGTAGGCTGTCATTGTAAATAAGAATTTGTTCTTACAAAATTATTGTGGGACGGTAGCGTCCCACCTGGCCAACATCCGGTGAAAATGCAGAGCGCGAAATTCAAAAATACCAAATTCAAAAACAATATATGTGTTATACATCAAAATAAAGCTTAACTTCTTGTTAATCCAGCCGCTGTGTCAGATTTCAAAAAGGCTTTACGGGCAAAAGCAAACCATGCAATCATCTGAGGACAGAGCCCTGCATTCTAACACATGAAAATCATATTTCAACCAGGCAGCTGCGCCACAAAAGTCAGAAATAGAGATATAATTAATGCCTTACCTTTGAAGATCTTCTTCTGTTGGCACTCCAAAATGTCCCAGAAACATTACAAATGGTCCTTTTGTTCGATAATGTCCTTCTTTATGTCCCCAAAATGTCCATTTATTTGGCGCGTTTGATTCAGAAATACACAGGTTTCAACTCGCCCAACATGTCTACAAAGGATCTAATAAGTTACCTGTAAACTTGGTCCAAACATTTCAAACAACGTTCCTAATCCTTCCTCGGGTATCCTAAAATGTAAATAATCAATCAAATTTAAGATGGAATAAATTGTTTCTAATACCGGATAAAAACAATGTGACGCACGCTCCAGTTCACGCGCACCAAAACGTTCACGCGCACCAAAACAGTCCACCTGGACTGACACTTCTTAATTTCTCAAAAGAAAAACATGAATTTCTAAAGACTTTCTAGTGGAGGCCATAGGAACTGCCACCAGGTTCCTAATAATAAGGGTATCCAAAAATGGAAAATCCTATGACCCCCCCAAAAATTCCTGGATGGTTTGAGTATTAGAGTGGTTTCTATCCAAATCTACCAATTACATGCATATCCTAGCTTCTGTGCCTGAGCAACAGGCAGTTTACTTTGGGCACGCTTTTCATCCGGAGGTGAAAATACTGCCCCCTACCCAAGAGAGGTTAACTGACTTGCCTAGTAAAATAAAATAAAAATGTAAACAACTTGTTGGGAGCCGGGCAGACCCATGTTGTAAGTGTGTCAATCCCATATAGATATTTAGAGGTTGCAACATTGTATCTAACCCATTATGGTGTCTGTGAGAGCATGGGTGGTGCCAATGAGGCCATTTCCATTTTGAAGTAGTCCATTTACTTCTATGAGTTGGTATACAAACTGAAAGGGTGCCACCTGGAGTGTGTTGTTTTAAAAGGTATAAAGCCAAGGTTGTCGATTTACTGCCACCTGGAGTTATGGAATGTTTGTATAATTCAGTTGCTGATCCCTCTTGACGACCTGGATGGAATTATGTGGTCCTTCCATAACCTATAGGAAGTCCCACCCAGTTGACTACTTCAAAATAGTGAAAGTCCTCAATGGCGCTCCCTATGCTAAAATGGGCTTTTGGGCACTAGATTCTTCTATCTATATTGTCAAACCCTAGAGAAGGAACATGATTAGTCATTTGAATCCGACTGAAGGAGTACATTTGATTATTATTTTTACTTTTTGGAATATTAGGAGTATGTTTTTCCTCCTTCCCCCTTTTCTTCTATTTCTTTCGCAGTTTTCACCCCATCCAGCAGATGGCACAGTTGGTGTAGTTCGCCATAGAAAACCACAGAAGTAAAACATGATTTCACTTTCACTTTGGGCTACCTGTCACTGAGTCTTTCAGGGTGTGGAGTAGTGCAGATAGGCAGGCGAGTTAACAGAGAAAGGAAAAGTACAGACGGAAAAACGTCTTGAAAAGACATACTGACACATATAGACACTACCATGGTATTTAAGTACCCGGCAGCTCGGAGAGATGAGAGTTCGGTCTGTGTCAAATTCAAACAGCTCTCTCTATCTTACACTCTCTCTGCTTCCTCTCTCTCTCGACCATTCTGTCTTAAAGTGGTAGGCGCACAAGCAAGAAGAGATTGAATCTTAAGAGAGCAAAAAATAGTAGGCCTTCACTATGTGCAAAGTCAGTCTGGCTGAGCCACAGAGAAAGCAGCCCTAAATAGGGCCCATAATGGTGCCTGTGAGCAAACAGGCAGCAGCATTGGTGCAATCTCAATTTCAAAGTAGTATTTATTTTGGGAGGGGGGGGATCCCTCCTGATGACCCAGTTGGACATGATTTCAACAGAGTCACCAGGAGGGATCAGCCAATGAAGTCCCACACAGTTGACAAGATTAAACTACATTAAAATGATGGAAGCCCTCAATGACACTGCACATGCTAATGAGTCCTTTTGGCAACTAGAGGCCTCTATCATTCTTTATGGGCTAGGCTGAGTAACCCTGAGAAAAAAACATGGTTTCTGTTTCCAATTTGGTTTAGCCTCTACAGGTTCTAACAAAGGCCTGTAGTTCTGAGTAAGACTGCTACTTTCATCTTTAGTGTCATACACTGTTGTAGGCTATAAATCAGTCTGTAAATGTTTCATATTTAATTAATCTGAGTTTCATTGGACATTGCCACATCAAACCTCATTTAATCAATGTCATATTTAAATAAGGCAATTTATTGACATTCTGTAGAACTCAGCTGTCAACCAACTCTGCTGTGAAGTCATTACACATCCTTTCCAAACAGTGTGTTACATAGCCTCTTTCTTTTTCTTTCCATAGATGCAGTCATACTTACAGTAACTGTTGTATTTCTATCTTGTAGGTGGATTACTACCATGGGGTTAAGATATGTGACCTGTATGCCTGGTTGGAAGATCCACTGACGTGTTTGTGTGTGTGTGTGTGTGTGTGTGTGTATATGTTTGTTTTGCCCAGGCATTTGTGGAGGAACAGAATAAGCTGTCCATGCCATTCCTGGAGCAGTGTGCGGTCAGGCCTCAGTTTTACCAGCGGCTAACAGCTCTACGACTACCCCAAGTATAGCTGCCCCTACAAGAGAGGAAACAGGTTAGGAACTAAAATACAGCTGCCCCTACAAGAGAGGAAACAGATAGGAACTAAAATACTGCTGTCCCTACAAGAGAGGACACAGGTTAGGGAGTAAAATACAGCTGCACCTACAAGAGAGGAAACAGATAGGAACTAAAATACAGCTGCCCCTACAAGAGAGGACACGGGTTAGGGAGTAAAATACAGCTGCACCTACAAGAGAGGACACGGGTTAGGGAGTAAAATACAGCTGCGCCTACAAGAGAGGAAACAGATAGTGACTAAAATACAGCTGCACCTACAAGAGAGGACACGGGTTAGGGAGTAAAATACAGCTGCACCTACAAGAGAGGAAACAGATAGGAACTAAAATACAGCTGCCCCTACAAGAGAGGACACGGGTTAGGGAGTAAAATACAGCTGCCCCTACAAGAGAGGAAAAAGATAGTGACTAAAATAAAGCTGCCCCTACAAGAGAGGAAACTGGTTAGGGAGTAAAATACAGCAGCCCCTACAAGAGAGGAAACTGGTTAGGGAGTAAAATACAGCAGCCCCTACAAGAGAGGAAACTGGTTAGGGAGTAAAATACAGCAGCCCCTACAAGAGAGGACACAGGTTAGGGAGTAAAATACAGCTGCCCCTACAAGAGAGGACACGGGTTAGGGAGTAAAATACAGCTGCCCCTACAAGAGAGGACACAGGTTAGGGAGTAAAATACAGCTGCCCCTACAAGAGATGGAACCGGTTAGGGAGTAAAATACAGTAGCCCCTACACGAGAAGGAACAGGTTAGGGAGTAAAATACAGCTGCACCTACAAGAGAGGGAACAGGTTAGGGAGTAAAATACAGCTGCCCCTACAAGAGAGGGAACAGGTTAGGGAGTAAAATACAGTAGCCCCTACAAGAGAGGGAACAGGTTAGGGAGTAAAATACAGCTGCCCCTACAAGAGAGGACACAGGTTAGGGAGTAAAATACAGCTGCCCCTACAAGAGAGGGAACAGGTTAGGGAGTAAAATACAGTTTCCCCAAAAAGCGAGGAAACCAATAGGAGCTAAAATACAGCTGCCACTACATCACTGTCTAGCGATGTTACTTCAAAGCAGTGTGCCGACACCTGTATCCCTTTATCAAAATCACGTCATCCATGATGTCCGAAGCTTAGTTTGATAACGTGCTTTTTTAAACCATGTTTTGCAAAAATCGAGATCTTACTGATTTTGCAGTGGTTCCGGTGCTTTCATCAATCCCAAGCTGCTTTCAAACACCGAACTTTACTAGACAGTTAATACCAAACTTCAGACATCTCAGAACAAATTAGTCAGGATTATTGTTAAACTTCCAGCGCCTACTCATCTTAACCATTCCCACGTTGAAGGATTCAGATGGCTCAACGTGGAGGAGAAAGTCTGTCAGAATAAAGTGTGTCTTGTTTTTTTATTTTTCTATTTAATTTCAATTTATTTAACCAGGTAGGCTAGTTGAGAAAAAGTTCTCATTTACAACTGTGACCTGGCCAAGATAAAACATAGCAGTGTGAACAGACAACAACACAGAGTAAACAATAAACAAGTCAATAACACAGTAGAAAAAAGAAACAAAGAGTCTATATACATTGTGTGCAAAAGGCATGAGGAGGTAGGCGAATAATTACAATTTTGCAGATTAACACTGGAGTGATAAATGATCAGATGGTCATGTGCAGGTAGAGATGCTGGTGTGCAAAAGAGCAGAAAAGTAAATAAATAAAAACAGTATCGGGATGAGGTAGGTAAATTGGGTGGGCTATTTACAGATGGACTATGTACAGCTGCAGCGATCGGTTAGCTGCTCAGATAGCAGATGTTTAAAGTTGGTGAGGGAGATAAAAGTCTCCAACTTCAGCGATTTTTGAAATTCGTTCCAGTCACAGGCAGCAGAGAACTGGAAGGAAAGGCGGCCAAATGAGGTGTTGGCTTCAGGGATGATCAGTGAGATACACCTGCTGGAGCGCGTGCTACAGGTGGGTGTTGCCATCGTGACCAGTGAACTGAGATAAGGCAGAGATTTACCTAGCATGGACTTGTAGATGACCTGGAGCCAGTCGGTCTGGCGACGAATATGTAGCGAGGGCCAGCAGACTAGAGCATACAGGTCACAGTAGTGGGTGGTATAAGGTGCTTTAGTAACAAAACGGATGGCACTGTGATAAACTGCATTCAGTTTGCTGACTAGAATATTGGAAGCTATTTTGTAGATGACATCGCCGAAGTCGAGGATTGGTAGGATAGTTAGTTTTACTAGGGTAAGTTTGGCGGCGTGAGTGAAGGAGGCTTTGTTGCGGAATAGAAAGCCGACTCTAGATTTGATTTTAGATTGGAGATGTTTGATATGAGTCTGGAAGGAGAGTTTACAGTCTAGCCAGACACCTAGGTACTTATAGATGTCCACCACATATTCTAGGTCGGAACCATCCAGGGTGGTGATGCTAGTTGGGCATGCGGGTGCAAGCAGCGAACGGTTGAAAAGCATGCATTTGGTTTTACTAGCGTTTAAGAGCAGTTGGAGGCCACGTAAGGAGTGTTGTATGGCATTGAAGCTCGTTTGGAGGTTAGATAGCACAGTGTCCAAGGAAGGGCCAGAAGTATACAGAATGGTGTCGTCTGCGTAGAGGTGGATCAGGGAATCGCCCGCAGCAAGAGCAACATCATTGATATATACAGAGAAAATAGTCGGCCCGAGAATTGAACCCTGTGGCACCCCCATAGAGACTGCCAGAGGACCGGACAACATGCCCTCCGATTTGACACACTGAACTCTGTCTGCAAAGTAGTTGGTGAACCAGGCAAGGCAGTCATTAGAAAAACCGAGGCTACTGAGTCTGCCAATAAGAATATGGTGATTGACAGAGTCGAAAGCCTTGGCCAGGTCGATGAAGACGGCTGCACAGTACTGTCTTTTATCGATGGCGGTTATGATATCGTTTAGTACCTTAAGCGTGGCTGAGGTGCACCTGTGACTGGCTCGGAAACCAGATTGCACAGTGGAGAAGGTACGGTGGGATTCGAGATGGTCAGTGATCTGTTTGTTGATTTGGCTTTCGAAGACCTTAGATAGGCAGGGCAGGATGGATATAGGTCTGTAACAGTTTGGGTCCAGGGTGTCTCCACCTTTGAAGAGGGGGATGACTGCGGCAGCTTTCCAATCCTTGGGGATCTCAGACAATATGAAAGAGAGGTTGAACAGGCTGGTAATAGGGGTTGCAACATTGGCGGCGGATAGTTTCAGAAATAGAGGGTCCAGATTGTCAAGCCTAGCTGATTTGTACGGGTCCAGGTTTTGCAGCTCTTTCAGAACATCTGCTATCTGGATTTGGGTGAAGGAGAAGCTGGGGAGGCTTGGGCGAGTAGCTGCGGGTGGGAGTAGCCAGGAGGAAGGCATGGCCAGCCATAGAAAAATGCTTATTGAAATTTTCAATGATAGTGGATTTATCAGTGGTGACAGTGTTTCCTATCTTCAGTGCAGTGGGCAGCTGGGAGGAGGTGTTCTTATTCTCCATGGACCTTACAGTGTCTATGAGGGTGCCCTTGTTTACAGATTTAGGGTTGTACCTGGTGGGTTCCTTGATGATTTGTGTGAGATTGAGGGCATCTAGTTTAGATTGTAGGACTGCCGGGGTGTTAAGCATATCCCAGTTTAGGTCACCTAACAGAACAAACTCTGAAGCTAGATGGGGGGCGATCAATTCACAAATGGTGTCCAGGGCACAGCTGGCAGCTGAGGGGGGTCGGTAGCAGGCGGCAACAGTGAGAGACTTATTTCTGGAGTGAGTATTTTTTAAATTAGTAGTTCGAACTGTTTTGGTATGGACCTGGAAAGTATGACAGAACTTTGCAGGCTATCTCTGCAGTAGACTGCAACTCCTCCCCCTTTGGCAGTTCTATCTTGACAGAAAATGTTTATAGTTGGGTATGGAAATCTCAGAATTTTTGGTGGCCTTCCTAAGCCAGGATTCAGACATGGCAAGGACATCAGGGTTGGCAGAGAGTGCTAAAGCAATGAGTAAAACAAACTTAGGGAGGAGGCTTCTGATGTTGACATGCATGAAACCGAGGCTTTTTCGATCACAGAAGTCAACAAATGAGGGTGCCTGGGGACATGCTGGGCCTGGGTTTACCTCCACATCATCCGCAGAACAGAGGAGGAGTAGAATGAGGGGACGGCTAAAGGCTATCAAAACTGGTCGCCTAGAGCGTTGGGGACAAAGAATAAAAGGAGCAGAATTCTGGGCATGGTAGAATATATTCAGGGCATAATGTGCAGACGGGTATGGTGGTGTGCGGGTACAGCGGAGGTAAGCCCAGGCACTGGGTGATAATAAGAGAGGTTGAATCTCTGGACATGCTGGTTGTAATGGGTGAGGTCACCACATGTGTGGGAGGTGGGACAAAGAAGGTATCAGAGGTATGAAGAGTGGAACTAGGGGCTCCATTGTAAACTTAAACAATGATAACTAACCTGAACAACAGTATACAAGGCATATTGACATTTGAAAGAGACATACAGCGAGGCATAAGGTAATCGCAGGTGTTGATTGGGAGAGCTAGCTAAAACAACAGATGAGACAACAACAGCTAATCAGCTAACACAACAACAGCAGGTAAAATGCCGATGACTAGGCAGAGAGGGTCGGATTAACTACACACAGAGCCTGAGTTCGCGGCTGGGGCCGTGTCGACAGAGAATCCAAGCCAGATGGCGAAAGAGGTATTGTAGCATTTAGTTTGCTGGCCGGGAGATGCACCTGGCTCACGACTAAGTGGTGCTAGCTTCGTGGCATAAGCTTGTCCACAGTATGGTCCTCAGGTACTTACTATATGCAACTTGGTAAGAATTTGAAACATATAAACTCCATAGGCAGTGTGAAGTTCTCACTATAAAAATAGCTAATTAGTAGCATGTCTCAAAAGTGAGTCATAAGACTACATACAATACGTGGGTGAGATGAAAGTAGGATAGCATATGGTCTGCCTTTTGATGCCTAGTGTGTATCATATTGTAATTGTCCTGTCTGTGTATAGACAGTAACCAGTCAAATGTTTGGACACATCTACTCATTCAAGGGTTTTTATTTATTTTTACAATTTTCTACATTGTAGAATAATAGTGAAGACATCAACACTATGAAATAACACATATGGAATCATGTAGTAGCCAAAAAAGTGTTAAACAAATCAAAATACAGTATATTTTATATTTGAGATTCTTCAAAGCAGCCACCCTTTGCCTTGATGACAGCTTTGCACACTCTTGGCATTCTCTCAACCAGCTTCGGGTGATTGTGGAGGCCAGGTCATCTGATGCAGCACTCCTGTCATGACTTCCACCGAAGTCGTTTCCTCTCCTTTTCGGGCGGTGTTCGGCGTCACCGGTCTTCAAGCCATCGTCGATCCACTTTTCATTTTCCATTTGTTTTGTCTTGTTTTCCTACACACCTGGTTTCCATTTCCCTCATTAAGTGTTGTGTATTTAACCCTCTGTTCCCCCCATGTCTTTGTGTGGAATTGTTTGTTTGTAAGTGTTTGTGCACTATGTTACTGGTGCGCGTCGGGTTTTGTACCCATGTAGGTTATTTTTTATTTGCCGTTGGTTTTTAAATTAAACTGCTCCGGATATTAGCTATTTCTGCTCTCCTGCATCTGACTTCACTACCACCAGTTCATCAACCCTTACAACTCCATCATTCTCCTTCTTGGTAAAATAGCACTTACACAGCCTGGAGGTGTGTTGGGTCATTGTCCTGTTGACAGTCCCACTAAGCGCAAACCAGATGGGATGGCGTATCGCAGCAAAATGCTGTGGTAGCCAGGTTGGTTAAGTGTGCCTTGAATTCCAAATAAATCACTGACAGTGTCACCAGCAAAGAACCCCCACACCATCACACCTCCTCCTCCATGCAGTATGAACCACACCATCCATTCACCTATTCTGCATCTCACAAGACACAGCGGTTGGAACCAAAAATACCAAACTTGGACTCATCAGATTAAAGGACAGATTTTCACCGTTCTAATGTCCATTGCTCGTGTTTCTTGGGCCAAGCAAGAAGCAAGTCTCTTCTTCTTATCGATGTCCTTTAGTAGTGGTTTCTTTGCAGCAATTTGACCATGAAGGCCTGATTCACGCAGTCTCCTCTGAACACTTGATGTTGAGATGTTTCCGTTACTTGAACTGTGAAGCAATTATTTGGGCTGCTGTTTCAGAGGCTGGTAACTCTAATGAATTTATCCTCTGCAGCAGAGGTAACTCTGGGTCTTCCTTTCCTGTGGCTGTCCTCATGAGAGCCAGTTTCATCATAGCGATTGATGGTTTTTAAGACAGCACTTGAAGAAAAGGTCAAAGATCTTGAAATTATCCGGATTGACTGACCGTCATGTCTTAAAGTAATGATGCACTGTCATTTCCCTTTGCTTCCCTGGCATATTCCCACATTCAAGGAGCTTTCCGTTTTGATTGGGTTATTTTGCCTAAAAACCTTTAGGCCTACCTATAGAAAAATAAAGAGTGACAAGAGAGGCCGAAAGGGTGTTTAGCATTCTCCACTGCTGGCTGTCTGTCCAGGCACCATCGCATGAGCCTGAAGACAAAGACTGGCCAAACTCATGTCTCATTTTAAAAATTCAAAAGGCACTAATAAGTCATTTTTCATTTAATTTGTATTTAATTCTAAGTAAGTCACAGCTCTTGATTGGCACAGCAGTCTAAGGCATTGCATCTCAGTGCTAGAGGTGTCACTACAAACCCTGGTTTGATTCCAGGCTGTATCAAATCTGTCACAGTTCCATAGGGCGGCGCACAATTGGCCCAGCGTCGTTAGGATTTGGCCGTCACTGTAAATAAGAATTTGTTCTTAACTGACTTGCCTAGTTAAAGAAATAAAATATTTGCGCATGTTGTAGACCAGGGGTGTCAAAGTCAAATGGACGGAGGGCCAAATAAAAAATTTAGCTACAAGCCGAGGGCCGGACTGTTCGAATGTTAATTGAACATTTTTTAAATGACGCATATAGTCTAGTGAACCTAATTGAACCTACTGAAAACCTAACAAATATATTCCAATATGATCAGATAAATAAAGCAATATTTTCTTATGGCTCTGTCAGTAATCTTTAATTTTCAACAGACACAAAAGACAAATTTCCTTTATATAAAAATCCCCATAACATGAACATTAAATGAAAGAAACCGGTATTCAAGGCACCATCAGTAGCCTATATTTTCTATTTTAGCAAAAGTGGGCTAAATTTACTTCAAAGAAAAAAACAATAATAGCAATTTTCTATCATCCACTCAACTGAAATATTTTTAAAATATAATTGGATTGAAATACAATAAAATAAAGTGCAAAAATCTATTAATCAAAAACAACACTTTGTTTAAGGAGAAGTAACATGCAGTGAAAACAAATATTAAACTTTAACTTTTAAACTTGAACTGAGTAAAAACTCTAAATATGTGATTGCACAGTAATGTTCACTTGTTTGAGGTTGAGGGTGATACTTGGTGGTGTCCCATCTTTTCCACAAGTTCATCAATGTTCGGGGTAAGGCTCTGAGCTGAGGAAATCCTCAGAATTGAGTGGAGGTGTTCAGCAGTAAGTCGACTTCTGTGTGATGTTTTGTTCAAGTTCATCAAAGAAAACAGTTGTTCACACAGGTATGTGCTGCCAAACATAGACAACGTTTGAGCAGCCTGGATGCGCAGCTGGGGCATTGTGTCGGGGAGGAAACGGGCGAACTCCGCAGCACCCACTGCCGCATATTTTGCCCTCAGTGCATCATTGCATTGGAGGTCAATCAACTCCATTTGGAGGTTTGGTGGTGAGCTTTCCACGTCAACAGCAAATGGGTTACCGAGCAGTTCCAACCTGCTTTTTGTGCTTCAAAGTCAGCAAATCGGCGTCGAAAGTCAGCGGCAAGCATACCTATTTTATCAGCCAACTGTGCGCTCGGGAACGCACTGGTAAAAGTGGCTCAAATTTTCTTTCCGCATCTGCGTCTCCCACAGAGTCAGTTTGGTTTTAAATGCCTTCACTGTACTGTACATATCAGAGATGACACGATCCCGACCCTGCAGCTGCAAGTTCATTGCATTCAGATGACTCGTAATGTCACACAGAAAAGCCATTTCACACAGAAACATTTCGTCTCGGAGTTGTGTTGTGTCTTTCCCTTTGCTGTCCAAGAACAGACAAATCTCCTCACGAAGCTCGAAACATCTTTGAAGCACCTTTCCCTGGCTTAGCCATCGCACCTCTGTGTGATAAGGCAAATCACCATGCTCCGTTTCTAACTCCGTCAGAAATGCCTTGAACTGGCGGTGATTCAAACCTTTGGCTCTGATAAAGTTAACTGTGCGCGTGATGATGCTCATTACATGCTCCATTTTCAAGGCTTTACCGCACAACGCTTCCTGGTGTATGATACAATGATAAGCTGTCAGCTCACCTGTCGCGTTTTCCTCTTGCATCTTTTCCGTATCTTCCCCACCAGTCCGCTCCTGTGTCCACATCGCAGGTGCTCCGTCGGTTGTCAAACCCACAAGTTTTTCCCAAGGCAGCTCCATCTCATTTACACATCTTGACACCTCTTCATACAAATCATGCCCCGTAGTTGTGCCATGCATAGGACGTAAAGCCAAAAACTCCTCTGTCACGCTTAGGCTGGAGTCCACTCCGCGGATGAAAATTGACAACTGGGCAATGTCAGAAATGTCGGTGCTCTCATCCACAGCCAAGGAATATGCAATGAAATCTTTTCCCTTTTTCACAAGCTGCTCTTTTAGATTGATGGACAACTGGTCTACTCTCTCGGCAATGGTGTTTCTGCTCAGACTCACATTTAAAAAGAGTTGCCTTTTTCTGGGCAAACTTCGTCACAAACTTTAATCATGCAGTTTTTGATGAAATCCCCTCCGTAAATGGCCGGGCTGATTTAGCGATCTCTTCTGCCAAAATAAAACTGGCCTTGACAGCAGCCTGGCCTTGTGATTTGGCTTTTTTGAACAGAGCCTGTCGAGATTTGAGGCCTCGTTTTAATTCCTCTGCCTTTTGTAGCCTTTGTTCCATGTCCATATTCTTGTTTTTGTCCGCGTGTTTCGTTTCATAATGTCGTCTCAGATTATACTCTTTCAGTACCGCCACACTTTCTCCACACAGAAGACACACAGGTTTTCCAGCTACCTCCGTGAACAAATACTCCGACTCCCACCTTGTTTGAAACCCCCGGTTCTCAGTGTCCACCTTCCGTTTTGCCATTTTTGATGGGTATCTGAAAGTTAATTTTACTGTGATGCTGACAACTGCTGTGCCAATAAATATTGAAATGAAGCAGCCTACTGCTCGGTGCGTCACCGTTGCATTGTGGGAAATGTAGTATTGGTGCGTGTAAAAGATCTGCGGGCTGCCGGCTTGCTGCGGTCTGCGGGCCGGTTCTAATAATAAATCAAGATCATCCCAGGGGCCGTAAAAAACCTTCTCGCGGGCCGGATGTGGCCCGCGGGCCTTGACTCTGACATATGTGTTGTAGACTATAATGATTTAATATAACGAAATGTTGTTTAAATGCTGAGGGCTTTATGTCCCTACCAGCATATTGTCTCGCACTTGCAAATGCTTCAATGTATTTCTTTGTAGGCTATAGCCAGTGGTGCAAAAAGTACCCAATTCTCATACTTGAGTAAATGTAAAGATACCTTAATAGAAAATGACTCAAGTAAAAGTAAAATTCACCCAGTAAAATACTACTTGAGAAAAGTCTAAAAGTATTTGGTTTGAAATATACTTAAGAATCAAAAGTAAAAGTGTAAATAATATAAAATTCCTTATATTAAGCAAACCAGACGGCCTAATTTTCTTGTTTATTGTAATTTACGGACGAAGCATGTGTTTAGTGAGTCCGTCAGATCAGAGGCAGTCGGGATGACCAGGGATGTTCTCTTGATAAGTGTGTGAATTTCTTGCAAAGCATTCAAAATGTAACAAGTACTTTTAGGTGTCAAGGAAAATGTATGGAGTAAAAAGTATATAATTTTCTTTAGGAATTTAGTAAAGTAAAAGACTGTCAAAAATATAAATAGTGAGTACAGATACCCCCAAAAACGACTTAAGTAAAAATACTTGAAAGTACTACTTAAGTACTTTACACCACTTGCTATAGCTTTGAAATAATTGCAATAATATAGCCTAAATAATTCATTATCATTCCTTCTTAGGCGCCCTGTCTGCTTCATGACCTATTTAGATTGTTTTTATGCTGTTTAATGTGATATGTAGCCTATTTTTAAATTATGTCCGCTTCTTACAGTCACATTTTCATGCTTATTCAAATCATTTTCATTCAAATCCATATGGTTTAGTTTCAATACTTATAAAGAAATTGGTAGGTCCAGGTAGTCACAAAAATAGATGGTTAAATTGTGATTTTAATTAACGAATTTGGAGCTGCAGTGTGTTTTCCTGTGAGTGTGGCGCGGTCTTTAGCGCCGTTGTCCGGGTAATCAACCGTTTTTTGGCATAATTTGGTGAAAGCACCAAATCCTTCAGAAAACCCATCAATACAACTGCTCCTACAAGAGAGGAAGCAACATCGAGATAGAGGACTCATCTTTGTCACCAGGAGGGATCAGCCAATGAAGTTGGAAGCCCCACACAGTTGACTCCATTAAAATGGTGGAAGCCCTCCGTGGTCCTGTCCATGCTCATACTGCCTTTTGGCCACTAAAGGCCTCTGTCGTTCTCTATGGGAAATGAACAGATTAGGAACTAAAATACAGCTGCCGCTACAAGAGAGGAAACCGGTTAGAAAGCAGTTTAAATTATTGAGTGTAGGGGGCAGTATTTTCATTTTTGGCTAAAAAACATACCCATTTGAAACTGCCTATTTCTCAGCCCCAGAAACTAGAATATGCATATAATTGTCAGATTATGATAGAAAACTCTAAAGTTTCCAAAACTGTAAAAATATTGTCTGTGAGTATAACAGAACTGATATTGCAGGCGAAAGCCTGAGGAAAATCTAATCAGGGAGCGCCTCTTATTTTGAAACCTCTCTGTTCCTATGCATGCCTATCCTCCATTTAAAGGGATATCAACCAGATTCCTTTTTATATGGCTTCCCTAAGGTGTCAGTCTTTAGACGTAGTTTCAGGCTTTTATTTTTTTTAAATGAGCGTGAAAGATCGCATTGCATAAGTTGATAGGTGGGGGCTCTCAGAGTGAGTTTTGCGCTATAGAGTAAAGTGACCATTGTTCCACCCGGTCCTATTGAAAAAGCTACACACTCGGTTGATATATTATCGAATATATATTTTTAAAACAACCTGAAGATTGATTATAAAAAACATTTGACATGTTTCTGTGGACATTATGGATATTATTTGGAATATACATCTGCGTTGTCGTGACCGCTCTTTCCTGTGGATTTCTGAACCTAACGCGACAAACAAACGTGGGTATTTTGGGTATGAAAATAATCTTTATGGAACAAAAGGAACATTTGTTGTGTAACTGGGAGTCTCGTGAGTGAAAACATCCAAAGATCAAAAGTAAACCATTTTTTTGATTGCTTTTCTGATTTTCGTGACCTAGCTACTTAATGCTTAGTGTACATAATGTTATGCTATGTTATCGATAAACTTACAAACGATTGGATTGCTTTCGCTGTAAAGCATCATTTCAAAATCTGAGACGACAGGTAGATTAACAAAAGGCTAAGCTGTGTTTTGCAATATTGCACTTGTGATTTCATGAATATGAATATTTTTTTGTAATATTATTTGACTGTGGCGCTATGCTACTCAGCGGTTGCTGAAGGACAATTATCCCGCTACCGGAATGGGTAGCGTCAACAAGTTAAGGACTAATCAAAAGGATTCAGTGCTGAGCTGGAACAAAAGCCTGCACACTTATTTACAAGAAAATGCACAAAAAGAGTTAACTACGCAATAACTGCATGTGTGAAACTTACTCCTCAGCCTTGTCACTACCCAGACTCTCCCTAAAGCTGGCTTTCTGACCAAACTGAGCATCTGGGGAAGAAGGACCATGGTCAGCGAGGTGACCAAGAACCCATTGACCACTGACGAAATGACAGAGTTCTTTGGTTGAGATGGGAGTACCAGCCAGAAGGACAACAGTCTCTACATCACTTCACCAATCTGGGCTTTATAGGCGAGTGAGCAGGCTGAAGCAACTCCTGAGAATGACGGCACACCTGAAGTTTGTAAAAAGGCATGTGAAAGACTGCGAGCATAAGGCAAAAGATTCTGTGGTCTGGTGAAACGACAACGTAAACCGCTATGTCTAGAGAAAACCAGGCATCACCTGTCTAACACCAAACCTACCGTGAAGCATGGTGGTGACAGTATCATGCTATGGGGATGTTTTTCAGTGGCAGGGACTGGAAGACTGGTAGGGCTAGAGGGAACAATGAATGGAGCCAAATGCAGGCAAATCCTTGACTAAAAAACACAAATGATAGGCCCACTTTACATTATACATTATAATATCACACAATGTAATATCTATTTTTCCTTTTCCTCTCTCCTTACCTCGCTCTCCTTCTCCTTTCAGTGGGGAGCTTGTCAAAGGAGTGCGAGTACTTTGCGTAATGGCCTGGCCTGAGCTCCAGTGGCTCCGACTGGGTGACAGACCTCATGACGCTGCCTGATGTCCTAGACAGGGTGAAGTTCAGCTGCCTGGCCTGGACCCACAATGTTTTATAAGTGTTACCCCCGGCAGGACGGCAAGGCTGATGGTGAGACACACACACACACACACACACACACACACACACACACACACACACACACACACACACACACACACACACACACACACACACACACACACACACACACACACACACACACACACACACACACACACACACACACACACACTCATGAAATCTACTGTATACAGTACAACATAGTATACAGTGCATTCAGAAATTATTCGGACATCTTGACTTGTTGCACTTTGTTACGTTACAGCCTTATTCTAAAATTGATTCAATTGTTTGTCATGATCACTCCTCTGACAAAGCAAAAACTGAAATATCACTTTTACATAAGAATTCAGACCCTTTACTCAATACCTTGTTTGAAGAACCTTTGACAGTGATTACAGCCTTGAGTCTTCTTGGGTATGATGCTACAAGCTTGGCACACCTGTATTTGGAGAGTTGCTCCCATTCTTCTCTGCAGATCCTCTCAAGCTCTGTCAGGTTTTCCAGAGATGTTCAATCAGGTCAAGTCCGGCTGGGCCACTCAAGGACATTCAGAGACTTGTCCCGAAGCCACCTCCCGCGTTGTCTTGGCTGTGTGCTTAAGGTCATTGTCCTGTTGGAAGGTGAACCTCTGTTACTATAATTTAATTATGCCGATGTGCTTTCATCAATTGAAAGCCCTTCATCTATTTTACGAGAATTTGTAAGATTTCTTGTTTGCATAAAATAGACGCAGACCAGTCTTTAAATAATAGGTAATAGAATTTATTCTCGGAGCGCGCTACCACTCAAACACATGCATCAGTTTAAATACAGATCATGACGTCATTTCACTGCCTTAACCGAACCCCCTCCTCTCGACAGGACAAAGTAAGGTGAAAAGTTCATTCTAACTTACTAACACACTCCCAGATCACTTTTGACCCCTCAACATTATCGATCACCACTGAACGGACAGTTTTAATTAACAGAAACCCTAGGAATGCACTCACTGCCTTATCTAAAAACCCCAGAGCTAAGTTTCAGGTTGGGTCAACCATAGGCTAATGACCTTATGTGTTTACACAGTCCACAACTCATTTGTTGCTACCCAGTAGAAATGGTGTTCATTAACATTTTATTCCTCCTTGTCCTGTCACTCAATTTCTTCTTATGAACTCATGTTGTTAATTACATTTTACATTACATTTAAGTCATTTAGCAGACGCTTACTTATCAGTTCCATTTAAAATTGCATTCACCTTATGACATCCAGTGGAACAGCCACTTTACAATAGTGCATCTACATATTTTAAGGTCCTGGGGTGAGAAGGATTACTTTATCCTATCCTAGGTATTCCTTAAAGAGGTGGGGTTTCAGGTGTCTCCGGAAGGTGGTGATTGACTCCGCTGTCCTGGCCTCTGAAAAATGTTCCACCATTGATGCTGCCAGAGCACCAGTTTTGACTGGGCTGATGCGGGTTTCCTCCTCAGTGGTAGGGAATTCAGAGCAGGCCAGAGGTGGATGAACCAGAGCCCTTGTTTGGGTGTAGGGCCTGATCCAGAGCCTGGAGGTACTGCATTTGCCGTTCCCCATCACAGCTCCGTAGGCAAAGCACCATGGTCTTGTAGTGGATGCAAAGATTGTTGTCAACTGGAAGCCAGTGGAGAGGAACGGAGGAGCTCTGACGTGAGAGAACTTGGGAAGGTTGAACACTCAGTTTGGCTGGGCGGCCAGCTCTAGAAAGAGTCTTGCCAAACTTATTCCATATAAGAATGATGGAGGCCACTGTCTTCTTGGGTACCTTCAATGCTGCAGACATTTTTGGTACCCTCTGTGACTCTTATACATTCCTGTCTGTAGGGGACAATTCCTTTAATGGCTTACAGGCAGGGAGCCCAGCCAATCAATTGAATTGACCACAGGTGGTCTCCAAGTTGCAGTAATCAGAAACAGGATGCACCTGACAAGTGCCTGAATAGTTATTCAGGTTTTTTAATTTTAATACATTTGCAAACATTTTTTAAAACCTGTTTTCACTTTGCCATTCCTGTGTGAGGAGGATTTAATTTAGGAATAAAGCTGTAACGTAACAAAATGTGGAAAAAGGAAGGGGTCTGAATACTTTCTGGATGTTGTAGAGCAGAACGTTGAAAACACAGCTTTCTGCATTTAGCTCCACAGAGCACAGGTCAATCAGAAACTCTAGTGATCACGCCAACCAATCAGAGGACATCCTGGTGGCTGAGTTTCCTGACCATCCAGGCAGAGGGAGTAACAGTGAGTTTAAAGAGAATTGTTTTCCTTTACGTGATGGTCGAGATTCTCATGGAATCTACTGCTATTAAACTGGCAGTTTTTCTCAGCTCCCTCACTTCTCTCCTCCACCTTGTTTGACTCTTTCTCAAGAGCTTATGATCTCCGTCTGTGCCGAAGTAATGACTCAGCATTGTTTGTGTAGGGATAGCATCAGCTAGTGCTAAAGCGTCAAATTCAGTCATCCACACTGATCCCCCTGTCCTCTTTCTCCCTCGCCCTCTCTCTATCTCCCTGCATCCTCTTTCTCCCTCATGCAGTCCCCTCACTCACAATCTTACTCTCTCTATCTCCCTGCATCCTCTTTCTCCCTCGCCCTCCTTGTCCCCCTCACTCACAATCTTACACCTCCCTGGTCATCAGAAGGGTCCCCCTCACTCACAATCTTACTCTCTCTATCTCCCTGCATCCTCTTTCTCCCTCGATTACTCATTCTCCCTGCATCCTCTTTCTGTCCCCCTCATAGCAATGATCCTTGTCCCCCTCACTCACAATCTTAGATCCTCTTTCTCTCTCGCCCTCCTTGTCCCCCTCACCACAATCTTACTCTCTCTATCTCCTGGCCCTCCTCTCTCGCCCTCCTTGTCCCCCTCACTCACAATCTTACTCTCTCTATCTCCCTGCATCCTCTTTCTCCCTCGCCCTCCTTGTCCCCCTCACTCACAATCTTACTCTCTCTATCTCCCTGCATCCTCTTTCTCCTCGCCCTCCTTGTCCCCCTCACTCACAGAGCCAAGTGACTCCTCTTTCTCTCTCCTGGTCACAATCTTACTCTCTCTATCTCCCTGCATCCTCTTTCTCTCTCGCCCTCCTTGTCCCCCTCAATCAGGAATCTTACCTATCCTCTTTTCTCTCTCGCCCTCCTTGTCCCCCTCAGAGCCCTATCTCCCTGCATCCTCTTTCTCTCTCGCCCTCCTTGTCCCCCTCACTCACAATCTTACTCTCTCTATCTCCCTGCATCACTCTCTATCTCCTGGCATCCTCTTTCTCCTAGCCCTCCTTGTCCCCCTCACTCAAATCTTACTCTCTTCTCCCTGCATCCTCTTTCTCACCCTCCTTGTCCCCCTCCTCACAATCTTACTCTCTCTATCTCCCTGCATCCTCTTTCTCTCTCGCCCTCCTTGTCCCCCTCACTCACAATCTTACTCTCTCTATCTCCCTGCATCCTCTTTCTCTCTCGCCCTCCTTGTCCCCCTCACTCACAATCTTACTCTCTCTATCTCCCTGCATCCTCCTCCTTGTCCCCCACTCACAATCTTACTCTCTCTATCTCCCTGTCCTCTTTCTCTCTCGCCCTCCTTGTCCCCCTCACTCACAATCTTACTCTCTCTATCTTATCCTCTTTCTCTCTCCCTGCATCCTCTTTCTCCCTTCCTTGTCCCCCTCACTCTCTTACTCTCTCTATCTCCCTGCATCCTCTTTCTCCCTCGCCCTCCTTGTCCCCCTCTCCAATCTTACTCTCTCTATCTCCCTGTCCTCTTTCTCTCTCGCCCTCCTTGTCCCCCTCACTCACAATCTTACTCTCTCTATCTCCCTGCATCTTCACAATCTTTCTCCTATCTCCCTGCATCCTCCTCCCTTGTCCTTGTCCCCCTCACTCACAATCTTAATCTCCCTATCCCCCTCTCTATCTCCCTGCATCCTCTTCTCTCCTCGCCCTCCTTGTCCCCCTCACTCACAATCTTACTCTCTCTATCTCCCTGCATCCTCTTTCTCCCTCGCCCTCCTTGTCCCCCTCACTCCAATCTTACTCTCTATCTCCCTGCCCTCCTTGTCCCCCCCCCTCACTCACAATCTTACTCTCTCTATCTCCCTGCATCCTCTTTCTTACTCCCTCTCCCTGCCCTCCTTGTCCCCCTCACTCACAATCTTACTCTCATCCTATCTCCCTCCTTGCCTCTTTCTCCCTCGTCTTTCTTTTCTCTCTATCTCCCTGCATCCTCTTTCTCCCTCGCCCTCCTTGTCCCCCTCACTCACAATCTTACTCTCTCTATCTCCCTGCATCTCTTTCTCTCTCGCCCTCCTTGTCCCCCTCACTCACAATCTTACTCTCTCTATCTCCCTGCATCCTCCTCTTTCTCTCCCTCTCGCCCTCCTTGTCCCCCTCACTCACAATCTTACTCTCTCTCCCTGCATCTCCCTGCATCCTCTTTCTCTCTCGCCCTCCTTGTCCCCCTCACTCACAATCTTACTCTCTCTATCTCCCTGCATCCTCTTTCTCTCTATCTCCCTGCATCCTCTTTCTTGTCCCTCCTTGTCCCCCTCACTCACAATCTTACCCTATCTCCCTCATCTCTTTCTCTCTCGCCCCCCTCACTCCTTGTCCCCCTTGTCATCTTACTCTCTCTATCTCCCTGCATCTTCTTTCTCTCTCGCCCTCCTTGTCCCCCTCACTCACAATCTTACTCTCTCTATCTCCCTGCATCCTCTTTCTCTCTCTCCTTGTCCCCCTCACTCACAATCTTACTCTCTCTATCTCCCTGCATCTCGCCCTCCTTGTCCCCCTCACTCACAATCTTACTCTCTCTATCTCCCTGCATCCTCTTTCTCCTCCCTCCTTGTCCCCCTCACTCACAATCTTACTCTCTCTATCTCCCTGCATCCTCTTTCTCTCGCCCTCCTTGTCCCCCTCACTCACAATCTCCTTCCCCCTCTCTCTCTCGCCCTCCTTGTCTCCTCACATCTTACTCTTTCTCCCTGCATCCTCTTTCTCCTCCCCTCCTTGTCCCCCTCACTCACAATCTTACTCTCTCTATCTCCCTGCATCCTCTTTCTCCCTCGCCCTCCTTGTCCCCCTCACTCACAATCTTACTCTCTCTATCTCCCTGCATCCTCTTTCTCTCTCGCCCTCCTTGTCCCCCTCACTCACAATCTTACTCTCTCTATCTCCCTGCATCCTCTTTCTCTCTCGCCCTCCTTGTCCCCCTCACTCACAATCTTACTCTCTCTATCTCCCTGCATCCTCTTTCTCTCTCGCCCTCCTTGTCCCCCTCACTCACAATCTTACTCTCTCTATCTCCCTGCATCCTCTTTCTCTCTCGCCCTCCTTGTCCCCCTCACTCACAATCTTACTCTCTCTATCTCCCTGCATCCTCTTTCTCTCTCTCCCTGCATCCTCTTTCTCCTGTCCCCCCCTCACTCACAATCTTACTCTCTCTATCTCCCTGCATCCTCTTTCTCTCTCGCCCTCCTTGTCCCCCTCACTCAATCTTACTCTCTCTATCTCCCTGCATCCTCTTTCTCTCTCGCCCTCCTTGTCCCCCTCACTCACAATCTTACTCTCTCTATCTCCCTGCATCCTCTTTCTCTCTCGCCCTCCTTCTCCCTGCATCTTCTTTCTCTCTCGTCCCCCCCTCACTCACAATCTTACTCTCTCTATCTCCCTGCATCCTCTTTCTCTCTCGCCCTCCTTGTCCCCCTCACTCACAATCTTACTCTCTCTATCTCCCTGCATCCTCTTTCTCTCTCGCCCTCCTTGTCCCCCTCACTCACAATCTTACTCTCTCTATCTCCCTGCATCCTCTTTCTCTCTCGCCCTCCTTGTCCCCCTCACTCACAATCTTACTCTCTCTATCTCCCTGCATCTTCTTTCTCTCTCGCCCTCCTTGTCCCCCTCACTCACAATCTTACTCTCTCTATCTCCCTGCATCTTCTTTCTCTTCTCCTTGTCCCCCTCACTCACAATCTTACTCTCTCTATCTCCCTGCATCCTCTTTCTCTCTCGCCCTCCTTGTCCCCCTCACTCACAATCTTACTCTCTCTATCTCCCTGCATCCTCTTTCTCCTCGCCCTCCTTGTCCCCCTCACTCACAATCTTACTCTCTCTATCTCCCTGCATCCTCTTTCTCTCTCCCCCCCTTGTCCCTCTCATTCACAATCTTACTCTCTCTATCTCCCTGCATCCTCTTTCTCTCTCGCCCTCCTTGTCCCCCTCACTCACAATCTTACTCTCTCTATCTCCCTGCATCCTCTTTCTCTCTCGCCCTCCTTGTCCCCCTCACTCACAATCTTACTCTCTCTATCTCCCTGCATCCTCTTTCTCTCTCGCCCTCCTTGTCCCCCTCACTCACAATCTTACTCTCTCTATCTCCCTGCATCCTCTTTCTCCCTCGCCCTCCTTGTCCCCCTCACTCACAATCTTACTCTCTCTATCTCCCTGCATCTTCTTTCTCTCTCGCTCTCTCCAGGTGTCGGATGACGGCAGGTATGCAGTGCTCAACATCACAGAAGGCTGTGAGCAATTCAACCAGCTGTGATACTGTGACCCGGAGAAGCTACCCAATGGCACCACAGGTCTGTCCCTGCCATTTTAATCAGACCCTGTATGAATACCTGACGTCATAGGTGTGTCTCAGTTCTAGCTCTTATTGTCCAGTACAGATGCAGATTTTTCACTTCAAAGTAAATAAATGGACTAAATGATTCACAAGTTAATGTGGTTGGAGGAAAGGGATTGTCATTTACTCTAACTTCATCTCACCTGTGGCAAGTTTGCTACAGGGTAAATATAGCCGTTCAACTACATTCTGCTCCATTGCACTCGCGTGTATGTTGCATGTGTGCCAATATATTTGACTGCATCTGTACCTATAGACCTGCTGCCTTGGGTGAAGCTGGTGCACAACTTTGAGGCGCAGTACTCTTACATCGCCAACGAGGGCCGTGTGTTCACCTTCCGCACCAACCTGGACGCCCCTCGCTACTGCCTGATCAACATTGACCTGGCGACACCAAGCAAGGAGCACTGGAGGACCTATCTACCCCAGCACGACAAAGACGTCCTGGGTAAGAGAAACCTGAGCAGTGGTATCCAACCCTGGTTCTGGAGACCTACAGGGTGTGCAGGATTTTGTGATAAGCCAAATGTGTTTTTCGTGCTGGGTTGAAACTCAAATGTGAGTTTCTGTGTGAGTATCCAGGATCAGGGTTGGAGACCGCTAAAGGAGGTCAAATACGTTTGGTATGGTCAGGCTACTTGCCAAGTTTCACTTTTTAGATTTGAATATTTATGTGTCAGTCTATCAACCACAGTGAGTGGAAACTTCGTGGTCTTGGTTAACCCACTTTCGCCGTGGCATGCAACTTTGTCTCAATGAATCACGTTTTAAAATCTATCACCTGCGAGATGTTTGTGACGTAGCAAGCAATTTCTTTCAGACCTAGTTCATAAGATACTTCCAGGCATTGTCAGATCTGGCACGCGTCTTCAACGTAGTCGGGCAGGAATGGGTCATATGTGAGTTACCTCTCATTTAAAGTTTGAGCCTTTGACGTACCACAAGGATGTTCTTCACCAAACCATATTGGTACCATATTGACTAATATCATTAGAGCAGTGGTGTGTCATCTGCCTATCATTCTGTTAGCTGAGGGATTTGAATCAGTACTGGAAGTGGGGCCACAGATGTTTACTGCCGTATCTGTGGTTGAGGGTGTGCTTTGAAGGTTTTAGGAGGTTCTACCAGGTGGTTTGCGATGTATGCTCAGTGTATTAAGGGCAGTGGGTGTGTGGCTCTCTCTATCTCTCGCCATTCCTAGAACAATACACACATGTGAGTATAACGTTAACAGCGTGTACTGTACATACGCACACTGTTGGAAATCAGCAAATTCAAGCTACATTATTGACATTTGTT
Organism: Oncorhynchus gorbuscha; assembly: GCF_021184085.1. Classification (NCBI taxonomy): domain Eukaryota; kingdom Metazoa; phylum Chordata; class Actinopteri; order Salmoniformes; family Salmonidae; genus Oncorhynchus; species Oncorhynchus gorbuscha. The sequence goes on from NC_060196.1 coordinate 27,134,053, forward strand.
CTATTTATACTCGACTTGACTTACTAGCATTGCACTTCTTCGTTTTGGTTGAACTCCCTATACTAGAATATCCAGTGTAGTTGTTGTGTCTTAGACAAAGTCCATATGAGAGGGGAAAGGAGTTAAACAGGAAGTCTGTGTCCCATGCTGTACTACAATTACAAAAAGCAGACTGCCATCTATTGGACGAGAGAAAGAACAGCGTGTGAAGAATGCCTAACACAGTGTACTTCAACATTGTGAAACAAAACAGAAATTGCATCCCCCTTGCAATAATTTGCCATGAAATTGGATCCTATATATGTCAGGTTATTGTTGCGTTATGCCTTCCTTATAATCCAAGGCCAGTTTCATTATTTAGCTGCCAATGGTTCAAGATTTAAACAGAAATAACTGATTCTAGACGTGTTGATATGCTCAGAAGGAACCCAAGTAGCCTACATGTAGCAATTGTCTGTCTTCCTTATAGGCTCTGTGGCCTGTGTGAACCAGCTCCACCTGCTGGTCAACTATGTCCATGACGTGAAGGACATCCTGCAGTTGTATGAGCTGTCCACTGGTGGTCTGGTCAGAGATCTGCCTCTGGACGTTGGCACTGTGGTGAGCCTCAGCTGTAAGAAGAAACACTCCGACTTCTTCTACAAGTTCACCTCCTTCACCACGCCAGGTACTGGATTGTCTCCTAGGGGATAGTCAACTTATTTTGTGGTGTTAGACATGAAAAGGATATGGGATTTTCATTGGCATTAGGGTTAATATTCACACTGCTAGTATGTAGTGGCTTACATTCAACACAAAGGATGACTAGCTTTCAATACCACGGTTTGGGTACAATCCCTGCCAACGTCCCTATTATCTATAACCTTTAACCTCTCTAGGACCTCTAACCCCTATGTGTCATGTCTCTCCCCGGTGTGATTTACCACTGTGACCTGAGCCAAGCGTCTCCAGAACCCACAGTGTTCAGACAGGTGGAGGTGAAGGGTATTCAACAGGAGGACTATGAACCATGAGACCAACCAGGTAAGACAACAGCAGATTACAACTACTTACAGTAATAACTTAACAGTATCTTGACACTTTCACTATGGCAACATTGCTGTGTGTTTCAGGAGTTTTACCCCAGTAAGGATGGAACTAAAATCCCCATGTTCCTGGTGCATGCCCGGGCTCTTAAGAAGGACGGATCACACCCTGTCTTCCTGTACGGATATGGAGGCTTTGAGAACTCCATCAAACCATACTACAAGTTGGTATCACAACGCATGGACCTCCAACAGAACATGATGAATCTTTCCCCTCCAGGAATTCACAAGTATAGAATTCATCCAAGTGCACCGTATTCTGAGTCGGTGTGATTTGAGTGACGTGGATGTGACGTCCATCACCCCTCCCCTCGCTGTCTCTCTCGCTCTGACAGTGTTCCATACCTGCTGTTTGTGAGACACCTGGGGGGAATCCTGGCTATAGCCAACATCTGAGGAGGAGGGGAGTACAGACAGACCTGGCACAAAGGTACTGTATCTTCCCCACCTAAAGATGCATTGAAATAGGTTAAATAAAGCAACAGGCTGGGGGCTGTGATTCGCTAGTTTTATATTCACTAGCACAGCTTTCCACTGTTTTGTCTTCACCTGTCATGCTTGGGGGGGTAAGATGAGGAATGAAAATTATTGTAGCTATGGCTGTTGATACTCGGCCCCAGTCTCTCTGTAACTTAGTTGGCAGAGCATGGCGCTAGCAAGGCCAGGATAGTGTGGAAAAGTGTCTGCTAAATGACATGTGATCTATGGACTATGGCAGCATCCCTTCTAGAGTTGAATTCCTTCTTCTGTCTAGGTGGTACCCTGGGGAACAAGCAGAATTGCTTTGATGACTTCCGGTGTGCAGCAGAGTATCTGATCCAGGAGAACTACACCATAGCCAGCCGCATAGCCATCAAAGGCGCCTCCAACGGGGGACTGCTCGTGGGTATGGAGAGGGGATGGCATTTAAGGCCATCTTTCTAAATGGTCTCCTAGTTCGGTCAATCATAACCGCATTCTCTTTAAATGTTTTATATTTTCAGAATAATTGTTAATGTAAAGTCCATCAAATTGTATTTTTCTACTTAGCTACAATTAATTCAGTGATTACACAGCACATTAAACAGTAGTTAGCTACATCATTTTAAAAGACTGCCAACCATATTGCATTGTACAAATCCAACTAAAGAACTAAAGAGTACTTCCTTATTTTAAGTGGCTATTTAGGATAGATTGGATGTTGCTGTTGTGTGTGTGTGTGAGTGTGTGTTTATGTGTGTGTGTGTGTGTGTGTGTGTGCGTGCGTGTGCGTGCGCGTGCGTGTGTGTGTGCATGTCAAAGAGTGAGTCGGGTATGTTTAAGTGTAAGACAGGTCTCTCTCTCTCTATAGCATGGAGAATCTCACAGCCGATAGATTGCCGATAGGTATTTATCACACCTGTTCCTTCTTTTGTTCGAACAAAAGCGGTACCTGTTGCATGCCGACCTGGTGGTGATGAACTTACCGACTGTTGTCAGTGGCAAACAACTTCACAACTTCACTTTTCATTTTTTTCCCTGTACATCCACGTATGAGCCAGTCACACTGTTCAGAGGTGCTAAGTACTGTCGGCAGGCAAATGTTTTACAAGTCTACTGGTGTCTATGGCCATTTAGGAACGATTGCAAGTTGGTGTGTGTGTGTGTGTGTGTGTGTGTGTGTGTGTGTGTGTGTGTGTGTGTGTGTGTGTGTGTGTGTGTGTGTGTGTGTGTGTGTGTGTGTGTGTGTGTGTGTGTGTGTGTGTGTGTGTGTGTGTGTGTGTGTGTGTGTGTGTGTGTGCGTGTGTGTGAGTTGGGTTTGTTTTAGAAGTGTAATTAATCATATAACAAGTGTAAGACATGTCTTTCTATCTCACTCTCTCACACAGAGAGAGTCATGTCTCTGGGTCCACACACACACACACACACACACACTTTCAAACCCAGCGGGTTTGAATCAGTGTCCGGACCTGTGTGGCTAAGGTTGGGGTGATGGACATGCTCAAGTTCCACAAGTTTACCATCGGCCATGCCTCCACCTCACATTGGCGCTGCCTACCCTGCCATGCTCCTACTGACTGGTGACCATGACGACCGGGTGGTGCCCCTCCACACCCTGAAGTACTGTGCCACACTGCAGCACGGTGTGGGCAACAGCCCCGGGCATGATCAGCCTCTTATGGTTCGGGTGACACCCGCAGTGGGCACGGGGTGGGAAAGCCTACCACTAAGGCAATCCTGGAGGATACACACGTCTTCTCCTTCATCGTTCAGACACTGGGGCTGAGCTGGAGAGAGTGAGGAGGAAGAGAGGGGAGTGAAGAGCTAGAGCAGTGGTCACCAACCTTTTCTGAATCAAGATCACTTTCGTAGTCAAAAAGCAAGCCGAGATCTTACCGCCCAGATTTTTTTTAAACATGACTTAAAAAATGGAACATTAACCTAATAAAAACAGTTCTGTAGGAATGAGGTTTGTGCTGTAGGCCTAGTACATTATCACTGCATATTGGCTATATGCCTGGCCTGACAATATTGTTCTTCTCAGACCATATTATATTTAAAAAAAACTCAAGCTTTGATAATAAAATAGATCAGTTGGAGTAGCACTTGTGAGGCAAAGCTCGCAAGTGCGAGCATAAATTGAAATAATTTGCAAATAATTTGCTTTTTATTTTACTGGACTGATGGGACCTGAATCTGATGGTCATGGTGCTATCGAGACAATTGCGTTCTCTGAAAAAAAAAACGGGGTCAATGAGTGATCTTCAATTCGGATTTCTAGAAAGATGTGTGAGTTTCCGACATGGATGACCGCTCCAAACTATTTTCCGGAAGTCAGAGATTTCCGAGTTGCCTGTTGTTTTGAACTCGGCATTAGTCACATCAGCAGGGAGGGAGAGAGCAGCAGAGGGTTTGCCTCTCACTGTCCCTGCTCTCTCCTTCCTTTCCTCTGGTGAGACTGACCAGAGAGGGGACACAGTCTTCCACCTGATGGCGAAACTCGAGTCGCACAACAAATATATGTTGTTCCTATGTCCAAAGAAAGTGAAATATTCCTCAATATTAATTCAAATAGACGCGACGATCTGCTAACAGTAATAGAAATGCAGGTATATCAATACACCTGGGTAGTCATTGTAGGGTGATTCTGTAACTCCTGGCACTTCTATGTCCTCGGGGTACATGTTTAGGATTTTATTTCAATAATAAAAATATAAGGTCATTTGTATGTTAAGTTCACACTACAATCACCTCAGAATTTTTTAACACCTCTCTATCAACTTCTTTTGCTACTCGAACATCACTGTTTTGCCCTTGTCCCCGACCCAGACCTTTGAGCTTCTACTATGTTTTTTTCTATGAGAAAGCATAAATAATTACACATTACATGTTATCTATTAGAGAAAAAAAAGAGTCCATGAAATAAAATCTATATCAATATTTGTGAGTATGCCGTTTATTGTTAATTTTTTACACCTAATATACCTGTCTTGGCAGTGGTGTCATTTCCATCAGAGGACAAATTCCTCATTAAGAAAGTTTTTTCAAGAGAACGTGATTTCAACAGTAGAGCAACAACAGGGGAAAAGGACACACTAACGGGGAACAAGAAGAAAAAGCAGAAGCGCTTCTTGAACGGCACAATTCAGAACCTTTATCAGAAGTTTAAGAGGGAATATTCAGAGATCCAAACGTCCTACTATGAATTCTGCAAATACGTCCTTTTTGGGTTGTCAAGACAACAGTCCAGGATAGGGACACATGCCTCGGCAATCCCATGGGAACCTCCAGTTCATGACAGAAAACCACAGTAGCACGAAGTGATGAGCTGCAGGGACATTGAGAACCTTATTGAGTCTTTGTGTGCATGTACAGAGAGTTCTCCCTTTGCCAAGCAAAAGAGCTTAAACATCTGACTTTAATGCTGGTTAGCAGACATGGTGGTTTGAGTGGAAAAACAAAGCTGAAGAGAGAGAGAGAGAGAGAGAGAGAGAGAGAGAGAGAGAGAGAGAGAGAGAGAGAGAGAGAGAGAGAGAGAGAGAGAGAGAGAGAGAGAGAGAGAGAGAGAGAGAGAGAGAGAGAAAGAAGGTATTGAAGGTACAAGGTATTGAAGGTACAAGGTATTGAAAGAGAAGTTGGGGAAACACCTATACATTTTGACATCAATACTCCAAACAGAGAATTAAAAGAGAATCTGTGGAAAGAGGAGATCAGAGTGCATATTGACTTTGCAGAGAACTACCTGTGCAAATACACCAGTGAAATCCAGGCAGTTCACTTTGATGATTCTCACAAGCAGGTGACCCTCCACACCTGTGTTGGATATACCACAAATGATACAGTTTCACTTTGCTCAATGAGCTCTTCTATGACCCCTCTGCTATCTGGGCCCATCTCTCAAAAACACAGGCCTACTTCATTGAGCTCTGCCCATCGGCTAATTTTGGAATCTGACTTTGTCTTATATTAATTAAATGTTTAACAGTGGTTGTTGTTTAAAATGTTTGCAATAAAATATTGTTTTCATAATATATATATCTATATATTTACATAGATGTCATTACCACCACACCCATATGTGAGGTAAATGAGTATATTATGTATAATTTACATTGATTGATTTGTTTTAGATAGGGAAATCATATGGTCGTTATCATAAAAAGGTAGGGTGGAAATATCTTATTTTTCATGATACATAAATGTTTTCAGAAGTCACAAATGTAAGTTTATAGATGGGTGGGGTCGGGTTGAATTATTATTAGGAAAACCTTAAATCACTTAATATTCAATTAATCAATGAATGTACACATGTGTTATAAATCAATTGTATGATTTCATTTTCAACCAAAATGGATGTTTAATGACATGATGGAAATGACATTGTCTACGCCTAATTTCTGACAGTTTTCAGAGCCCAAATGCCCGAAGTTGCAGAATCCCCCAGTAGGGAGACTGGCGTTTTTATGTTTTGTAATAGTGTTCAATAAAAACAGTGTTGGCGGTACTGAATAAACTTAGACATGAACTCATTCATAAAAACAGCAGCTCTTTGCTGTATTCTTTGACAGTCTCTCTCGGCATGGTTTTAAAAGTTATGAAATACCACGTACTGGTGTATCAAACTTTAGTATGGCTGGGGTCGTCGAAGCCGTAGGCCCGGTAATTTGATCTATCGGATTGGCCATCGCAATATGCACACTATTCAGCCACAGATCTCCGGGTCCGCCAACCGGTGCGCAGGTCTTCTGAATCATGGGCACCCATTCTCAACATCACAACACAAACAGTAAAAGAAGCGCAAGACTTTATAACGATGATCAACTAGGAATGACTTGAAGATCCACCGGTTGGTGACCACCGAGCTAGAGAAAGGTGAGAGAAAAAAGTAGCGGGGGAGATTAGCAGAAATTGAGGAGGTTCGGCAAGAGGAGTATGAATGAGGGAAGGGAGGGACATTTACAGAGTGGCGTGAGGATGAGGAAAGAGAGTAACTGGCGCTGGGAATACAGGTGGTGTTTGACAAACTACTGTACTGTGTTGGCGACTCTTTAGAAATATATTCGTAAAACAAATTAAACCTACAAACTATTTTTCTCGTAAACACCAAATTTGTTACAATGCCGAACTTTTGTATCAATATGTTTTAAATCAAATTGTATTTATTCCATTGTTCTGCCAATTTCGCACGTTTTTAACGCCAACGTTATTTCCTTTTTTAATGGAACTTCTTTTGTGGGTAAGGTGGCTTCCATTATTTTTCTAGGATGCACTTATCCTCTATACCCAGTAGGTGGGTATGTTGCAACGGAATAGCTGTATGGATCCTCAACCCTTGACTGTGCAACCTTTGCTGTCAGCCAGACTGCCCTGGTTTCCAATACAATTATGAACAGTCCTCACCCATGACTGTTGAGAGTCTTATCAAAGTACTACCCCCCCCCCACACCCCCAAAACAACACACACACAGAAAATGGATGCCTTGCTCCATTGTGCCATCTATCATAGCCTGAAATCTTTTTGCTTTTGGAAATGGACACATTTCAAGGTCTTTCAGCTTCAAACTCAATCATCAAGTTTGTCAACGACAACAGTGGTACGCCTGATTACAAATAATGATGAGACGGCCTACAGGGAGGAGGTGAGAGCCCTGGTGGAGTGGTGCCTGGTAAATAACCTGTCCCTCAACGAAACAAAGGAGCTGATCGTCGACTACAGGAGACAGCAGAGAGAGCACCTCCACATCGACAGGGCAGGGTCAAAAGCTTCAAGTTCCTCGGTATGCACATCACTGACGACCTGAAATGGTCCCTTCACACAGATAGTGTGGTGAAGGCACAACAACGTCTCTTAAAACTCAGCAGGCTGAAGAAATTCGTCTTGGCCCCTAAGACCCTCACAGACTTCTACAGATGCGTCATTGAGAGCATCCTGTGAGGCTGTATCACCGCCTGGTACGGCAATTGCGCCGTCCACAATTGCTGTACCAGGCAATTGCACCTCCCTAGGGTGGTGCGGTCAGCCCAACGCATCGTCGGGAGTACACTGCCTGCCCTCCAGGACATCTACAGCACTCGTGTCATTGGAAGGCCAAGAAGATCATTGAGGACCTCAGCCACCCGAGCCACAGCCTGTTCACCCCGCTACCATCAAGAAGGAGGAGACTACAGGTGCATCAATGCTGAGACCGAGAGACTGATAAACAGCTTCTATTGCCAGGCCATCAGACAGTTAAACAGGCACCACTAGCTGGCCTCTGCCCAGTACCCTGCCCTGAATCTTAGTCACTGTTACTAGCTGGCTACCACCGGGCCTAAATAATTTGTTAGGCCCTAATTTAAGATTTCACATGACTGGACAGCCGATCAGAATGAGTTTTTCCCTACAAAAAGGGCTTTATTACGGACAGAAATACTCCCCGGCTGGCTGGTCTCAGACGATCCCGCAGGTGAAGAAGCAGAATTTGGAGGTCCCGGGCTGGCATGGTTACTCGTGGTCTGTGGTTGTGAGGCCAGTTGGACGTACTGCCAAATTCTCTAAAATGGCGTTATGGTAGATAAATGAACATTCATGACTCTGGCAGCAGGTCTGGGGGACATTCCTGCAATCAGCATGCCAATTGCATTCTCCTTCAACCTTAGACATCTGTGGCATTGTGTGGTGTGACAAAACTGCACATTTTAGAGGCCTTTTATTGTCCCCAGCACAAGGTGCACCTGCGTAATGATCATGCCGTTTAATCAGATTCTTTATATGCCACACCTGTCAGGTGGATGGATTATCATGGCAAAGGAGAAATGCTCACTAACAGGGATGTAAACAAATTTGTGGTCACAATTGTAGAGAAATAAGCTTTTTGTGTTTATGGAAAAATTCTGGGATATTTTCTTTCAGCTGGTGAAACATGGGACCAACACTTTTTACATGTTACGTTTATTTTTTTGTTCAGTATAACTCAAAAGGATAATCAATGTCTTCTTCTTTTTACATTTTTTAACCATATACCAATAGGTGTCCTTCTTTGCGAAGCATTGTAAAACCTCCTTAACCTCTTTATGGTTGAATCTGTGTTTGAAATTCAATGCTCAACTGAGGGACCTTACAGATAATTGTGTGTGGGGGCTACAAAGAAGAGGTAATCATAAAAAAATCATGTTCAACACTTTTTGCACACAGTGAGTCCATGCAACTTCCATGAATTGTTAAGCACTCCTGAACTATTTTAGGCTTGCCAAAAAAGAAATACATTTCAGCTTTTAATTTTGAATCAATTAGCAAAAATGTCTAAAATCATAATTCCACTTGGCCAGTGACACAACAAAATATGGAAAAAGTCAAGGGGTCTGAATACTTCCGAAGACACTGTATATATGACATTGCTCATTCTGATATTTCTTCATTTCTTTATTTTTACTTTTGAATTATGTGCGTATTGTTTTCTAGGTATTACTACTGCACGGTTGGAGCTAGAAACACAAGCATTTCGCTGCACTTGCGATAACATCTGCAAATATATGTACGCAACCAATCAACTTTGATTTTGACCCTAGCCAACAGGAAGTGGCAAGCTGTCCCAGTGCTGGCTCTGTAAACTGCCCGCCGACCTTCAGGGACAAGCAAACACCTCCGATTAGGCCTCGTTAAGGCTGATGAGCTCATTTGCATCTCTTAGGGGAGGGTATAGGGGTCAGAAGCGGTACCATCCTGGTCTCTGACAGGTATGGGTCGGCACCCCCCCATGTGCCCCCTTATAATGTCACCAGCCCCCTACACTCTGCGTACCAGGGGTTCTGTTTCCCCCCCATTTAATTTGTATCCAATCGAAGCTTCCCATCATCTCCTCTCACTCTGCAAACTGTGTTCCAGGGGTAGAATCTAATTCAGCTGCGTGACAGATGTTGTGGTCAGTGGCGCGTGCAGTTCAGCTCCCTCGTTAGCAAATTCAGAGCGCACACCTGTTTTACTTATCACATTCCTACTTTTCCACTGCATTGATTTTTTTTAGGGAGGATGAAAAGTTGCCATTTTGCACACATGGCTGGGTTTGGTGACAGGTGCTGTATGGATGGGGCGGGTTTAGAGGTCATACAGTGACCCTGCCACATAAATCATCTAGAGAGACATTGAATAAGAGGGTGGGGATTACGACGGGGTGGAACTCATCAGACAGGGGATTCAGAAATGCAGGATGCAACTCAGCTATTGGCACTGTTGCACATGTAGGAGAGCAAGGTATTGACTAGCTAAATGATGTTGTTTCGTTTAACATGAGTGTACTATATAGAAAATGACTTTACCTCCATGTGCAATCTACCTGGTGTGATCAGAGCTTATACACCTTCAGCTATTCCTTTATTTACCTCTATCTTTCCTTAAATCTTTCATCATTAATGCATACATCTGATACGTTAGTGCTGCGTATTCCTCAACACACCTTATTCCCCCCAAACTGTTGGGAACACTCCTTAATTGAGCCCCTTGACCCGGGAAATTGCCAAAATTTGTGCCGAGACGAATGGTCCTGGCACGGCTTTTCCACCAAGCCAAATTAATTCTCTGGTGTGTCGTGCGCCCCTACAAACACCATCCGTCAAAGGCTCCCTAATCGATTTATTCACAGACTCCCCGTCTAACACCACTGTGTCTCTCACTCAGTTCACCTGGGGCTAGGGTCACGGCCCAGGTGGTGTTTAATTGTTTGGTCTACCAAGGTGTTTTGTAAGACAAGGAAAGAAACATTTCCTTTTCATGTTGTGTAGTTTTGCATCTAACGGTTGAGTTGGGGTGACGAAAAGGGCAAAAGACACATGGAGATGGTAGAGGGTGGTAGGGCGGCTGTGGCTCGGCCCAAATTTGACAGTCTGGGCACACGCTCGTCTGGCGGGGGCCTAATGGCGTTTTGATGTGTGGCCCCTCTGTCCCTAAGGAATCCTGTCGACAGGCTGAAGGGAAGATCTGCTGCCAAAAAGTCATTTGAAATCAGCCCTGCAAATAACCAGCCACTCCACCCAGAGACAGGAGGTTAAGGCTTTGGTGATTTCACAGTGATTTGTGAAGTTCTATCGTGCTGGGTGTATATAGCTAGCTCAGGTATCCAAAGGAAAAAGCAGACAACGAAAACTAAAGTTTAACAGACTTTGTGAGCCAACTGTATTTTACACATCTTTTTGACAACTTTTAAAGCTTTTGAATGTGGCCCCATATGCTTGAATATCGGGGCAGGGTTGGTCTTTATGCACACAACAGAATACGATTATGCCATGCCTGCTGCTGTTTTTAAAGGGAACAAAGTTACACTTCCCCAAACAAAAAGAAAAGCCACCTTCCTGCAAGGTGCTCTGATGTTTAAAAACACTAATACCTTTACATTCCTATGCAGGCCCAGGTCTCGGCGGGTGAAAACAAGCTTTTCCTATTTGGTTAAAGAATATGAGTTGCAAACACTAGCAGAGTGACACAACACTCTTTTTTTTTCTCATTACAACACATTGAAACAAGATTGCCCTCCAATAAATAATTAGAGCCTCTTATACGATACCTCCAATCTGCCAGAGAGCCCTAGTCTCATCCAAGGGCCACACGTGAGGTTTTGTTTACGAGGGCCTCTTTATGAAGCTGCACTTCAATAAAGTATATCATGCTATTTGTGGGACTAGGTAGTGGAGCCGCAACCAGGATTGCCCTCCAATAAATAATTAGAGCCTCTTATACAATAACCCCAATCTACCAGAGAGCCCTAGTCTCCCTCCAAGGGCCACAATTGATGTTTGGGTTACGAGTTCCTCTTTATTAAGCTGCACTTCAATAAAGTATATCATCCTATTTGTGGGACTAATATGGCCCAAAGCGATCCTCAATTAAATATAAATGACATAGCAAATTGAAAAATTAGGAAGGGAGGAAGGGTAATTTGCTCCCAACCAGGGTAAAACCAATTCATTAGGAGAGTGGAGACAAGAGACAGGGTTTCTGTCGTCCATTGAACAGCAGACTTTGAGCGTGGACCTTCGTATACTCTCATTGAAGACGGACTGCTTTCTTTTCACTAGTTATACACTGAGTGTACAAAACATTAGGAACACCTTCCTAATATTGAGTTTCACCCCCATTTGCCCGCAAAACAGTCTCAATTTGTCTGGGCATGGACTCCAAAGGTGTCAAAAGCGTTCCAGAGGTATGCTGGCTCCATATTGACTCCAATGGTTCCCTCAGTTGTGTCAAGTTGGCTGGATGTATTTTGGGTGGTGGGGACCATTCTTGATTCACACAGCAAACTGTTGAGCATGAAAAACAAAGCAGCCTTGTAGTTCTTGACACACTCAAATCGGTGCGCCTGGCACCTACTACCATATCCCGTTCAAAGGCACTTTAAATAGTTTTGCCTTAAAAATCCTTATTTCACCTGTCTTCTTTAACCTACATCTACACTGATTTGAAGTGGATTTAATAAGTGACATCACTAAAGGATCATAGCTTTCACCTGGATTCTGTTCAGTCTACGTCATGGAAAGAGCAGGTATTCCTAATGTTTTGTCCACTCAGTGTAGTTTACAATATACTGCCTATCAGATAGTAACTGAGTAAGTATGGTTCTGTAAATGTATGCAGTACAATTAGCAATTGAAAAAGGTTGAGGAAAGTATATTGGGAGCCTCTTGATTCTGAGTCTGGACGACAGGTCCATAGAAATGACAGTCGGCTACACGGACTGGTCTTTGTGTGTAGACTATTCAATAGGACATGATTATAGCCTATGCATAAGTGTGTGTTAACTTTCCTGTACATTCTCTGAATACACTGTATAAACTAAAGAGCGGAGGATGAATGTGGATGAATGCGCACCTTGGCACCCTTTATCTTTCTACACTCCATGCCACTCCACACTATCTCTGCAGTGTCAACTATGATCATCTTGGCGCTGTGACAATATCTTCTTAATGTCCTACAGGGAGGTGATTATAGACCTTATCTGTGCTTTGGATCATCTGACACACATCTGTCTCTCCTGGCTTCACTGCAGTAGATGGGTCTCAGTAGACGAATATACTGATATAGGATTTAGAACTACAAAACTGTTGCACTGCTTTCAAAGGCAGCTAGCTGTATGTAAATTAAAGTGTCTATTATCCAGAGCAAAGTAATCTCTATGTATATTGTGAAAATACAGTATCTGACAATTGACTGTGCTTTTGACAATTGACTGCCGCAGTCATCCCCCTCTTCAAAGGGGGAGACACCCTGGACCCAAACTGTTACAGACCTATATCCATCCTGCCCTGCCTATCTAAGGTCTTCGAAAGCCAAGTCAACAAACAGGTCACTGACCATCTCGAATCCCACCGTACCTTCTCCGCTGTGCAATCTGGTTTCCGAGCCGGTCACGGGTGCACCTCAGCCACACTCAAGGTACTAAACGATATCATAACCGCCATCGATAAAAGACAGTACTGTGCAGCCGTCTTCATCGACCTCGCCAAGGCTTTCGACTCTGTCAATCACCATATTCTTATCGGCAGACTCAACAGCCTCGGTTTTTCGGATGACTGCCTTGCCTGGTTCACCAATTACTTTGCAGACAGAGTTCAGTGTGTCAAATCGGAGGGCATGCTGTCCGGTCCTCTGGCAGTCTCTATGGGGGTGCCACAGGGTTCAATTCTCGGGCCGACTCTTTTCTCTGTATATATCAATGATGTTGCTCTTGCTGCGGGCGATTCCCTGATCCACCTCTACGCAGACGACACCATTCTATATACTTTCGGCCCGTCATTGGACACTGTGCTATCTAACCTCCAAACGAGCTTCAATGCCATACAGCACTCCTTCTGTGGCCTCCAACTGCTCTTAAACGTGAGTAAAACCAAATGCATGCTTTTCAACCGATCGCTGCCTGCACCCGCATGCCCGACTAGCATCACCACACTGGATGGTTCCGACCTTGAATATGTGGACATCTATAAGTACCTAGGTGTCTGGCTAGACTGCAAACTCTCCTTCCAGACCCACATCAAACATCTCCAATCGAAAATCAAATCAAGAGTCGGCTTTCTATTCCGCAACAAAGCCTCCTTCACTCACGCTGCCAAGCTTACCCTAGTAAAACTGACTATCCTACCGATCCTCGACTTCGGCGATGTCATCTACAAAATGGCTTCCAACACTCTACTCAGCAAGCTGGATGCAGTCTATCACAGTGCCATCCGTTTTGTCACTAAAGCACCTTATACCACCCACCACTGCGACTTGTATGCTCTAGTCGGCTGGCCCTCACTACATATTCGTCGCCAGACCCACTGGCTCCAGGTCATCTACAAGTCCATGCTAGGTAAAGCTCCGCCTTATCTCAGTTCACTGGTCACGATGGCAACACCCATCCGTAGCACGCGCTCCAGCAGATGTATCTCACTGATCATCCCTAAAGCCAACACATCATTTGGCCGCCTTTCGTTCCAGTACACTGCTGCCTGTGACTGGAACGAATTGCAAAAATCGCTGAAGTTGGAGACTTTTATCTCCCTCACCAACTTCAAACATCAGCTATCCGAGCAGCTAACCGATCGCTGCAGCTGTACATAGTCTATAGGAAAATAGCCCACCCATTTTCACCTACCTCATTCCCATACTGTTTTTATACTGTTTTTATTTATTTATTTTTCTGCTCTTTTGCACACCAATATCTCCACCTGTACATGACCATCTGATCATTTATCACTCCAGTGTTAATCTGCAAAATTGTATTATTCGCCTACCTCCTCATGCCTTTTGCACACATTGTATATAGACTGCCCATTTTTTCTACTGTGTTATTGACTTGTTAATTGTTTATTCCATGTGTAACTCTGTGTTGTCTGTTCACACTGCTATGCTTTATCTTGGCCAGGTCGCAGTTGCAAATGAGAACTTGTTCTCAACTAGCCTACCTGGTTAAATAAAGGTGAAAAAAAAAAATTTGTCAAGAAACTTTACCCCTTGGACTGAAATAATACATTAGCTAAGGGTTTCAACTGAATATCGTAGTTGATTGAATGCTGCATGGGAGAGAGAGGGTCAGAACAGAATGTGGTAAACAACAGAACTCGACTCCCACTCATCCACACACAAACACACTTGTCAGGTGGCTGCTGACAAGTCCATCAGCGGGGCTGTCTCTAAAAAAACACCAGAACAGAACTGAGTGTATAGAAGTGTTGTCCTCGCTGTACGGAACGCCAACGGAAATCCTGTTTCACTGTCATGCATCAGAGAGCTGTCAACCTTGAGACCTCTCTGCCTACTTGGTCAGCCAGAAGATGTGAAAAGTGTCTTTGAGTGGCTCCGTCTTCACCCATTTGCTGCCTAACCACTCCCACAGAAAACAACTATACATCATGTGTTGCATATTTCTTCCAATACAATCGCATCCTTTTCACATGATTGATAGCAGTGGTATACTGCCATGGCTGCCCGGAGAAGATGGCAGATGTTTTACGTGCCCCCACCCGATTGTGTTTTTTTGTTTGCACCACGAACTAGCAGAATCATCTTTTTCCTTTCACGACTCTGACGAGCCCGACGCGAAGGATACGCTGCTTCCTCGGGAACATACCCCGATCTGCGTGAAGAGGAGGCGGAGAAAGAGGGGCCGTAAGTCCGGCTGCCTTCTGAGAATTTGCAGGCGATCAAATAAAACCCCCACTCCCTGCTAGCAATCGTGCAAACTTTGGACAATAAAATCAACGAGTTAAGCAGAAGATTAAACTACCAACGGGACATTCAAAACTGTAACATCTTGTACTTCATGGAGTCATGGCTGAACAGCGACAACATCAACATACAGCTGGCTGGTTATACGATGTACCGGCAGGATAGAACAGTATCTGGTAAGACAAGGGGCTGCAGTCTATGTATTTTTGTAAACAACAGCTGGTGCACGATATCGAGGAAGTCTCGAGCTATTGCTTGCCTAAGGTAGAGTTTCTCATAATAAACTGTAGACCACACTTCCTACCGAGATAGTTTCATCTGTATTCTTTGTAGCTGTTTTACATACCACCACAGTCAGTGGCTGGCACTAAGACAGCATTGAATGAGCTGTTTTCCGCTATAAGCAAACAAGAAAATGCTCACCCAGATGCAGCACTCCTAGTAGCCTGGGACTTACATGCAGGGAAACTTAAATCCGTTTTTACCAAATTTCTATCATCATGTTAAATTTTCAAGCAGAGGAAAAATAACTCTGGACCACCTATACTCCACACACATAGACGCATACAAAGCTCTCTTTCGCTCTCCATTTGGCAAATCTGACCACAATTCTATCCACCTGATTCCTACTTACAAGCAAAAATGTAAGCAGGAAGCACCAGTGACTAGATCAATAAAAACAGTGGTCAGATGAAGCAGATGCTAAGATACAGGACTGTTTTGCTAGCACAGACTGGAATATGTACTGGGATTCGTCCGATGGCATTGTGGAGTACACCACATCAATCATTGGCTTCATCAATAAGTGCATCGATGACATCGTCCACACAGTGACCGTACGTACGTACCCCAACCAGAAGCCATGGATTACAGGCAGCATCCGCATTGAGCTAAAGGCTAAAGCTGCTTAACTTGGGTCAAACGTTTCGGACAGCCTTCCGCAAGCTACCCACAATAAGTTGGGTGAATTTTGGCCCATTCCTCCTGACAGAGCTGGTGTAACCGAGTCAGGTTTGTAGGCCTCCTTGCTCGTACACGCTTTTTCAGTTCTGCCCACACATTTCCTATAGGATTGAGGTCAGGGCTTTGTGATGGCCACTCCAATACCTTGACTTTTTTGTTCTTAAGCCATTTTTCCACAACTTTGGAAGTATGCTTGGGGTCATTGTCCATTTGGAAGACCCATTTGCGACCAAGCTTTAACTTCTTGACTTATGTCTTGAAATGTTGTCTTCAATATATCCACATAATTTTACTTCCTCATGATGCCATCTATTTTGTGAAGTGCACAAGTCCCTCCTGCAGAAAAGCACTCCCACAACATGATGCTGCCACCCGCGTGCTTCGCAAGCCGCCCCCTTTTTCCTCCAAACATAACAATGGTCATTATGGCCAAACAGTTCCAGGTCATTTATAAGTCTTTGCTAGGTAAAGCCCCGCCTTATCTCAGCTCACTGGTCTCCGTAGCAACACCCACCCATAGCATGCGCTCCAGCAGGTATATTTCACTTGTCATCCCCAAAGCCAACACCTCCTTTGGCCGCTTTTCCTTCCAGTTCTCTGCTGCCAATGACCGGAACGAATTGCAAAAATCACTGAAGCTGGAGTCTTATCTCCCTCACTAACTTTAAGCATCAGCTAACAGAGCAGCTTACCAATCACTGTACCTGTACACAGCCCATCTGTAAATAGCACACCCAACTACCTCATCCCCATATTGTTATTTATTTATTTTTGCTCTTTTGCACCCCAGTATCTCTACTTGCACAACATGATATGCACATACATCACTCCAGGGTTAATGCTAAATTGTAATTATTTCGCCACTATGGCCTATTTATTGCCTTACCTTCCTAACCTTACTACATTTGTTCACACTGTACATAGATTTTCTATTGTGTTTTTGACTGTACGTTTGCTTATCCCATGTGTAACTCTGTTTTGTTGTTTTGGTCACACTGCTTTGCTTTATCTTGGCCAGGTCGCTGTTGTAAATGAGAACTTGTTCTCAACTGGCCTACCTGGTTAAATAAAAGTGAAATAATTAAAAAATTCAATAGTAGAGGTTTCTTTGCATAGATTTGACCATGAATGCCTGATTCACGCAGTCTCTGAACAGTTGATGTTGAGATGTGTCTGTTACTTGAGCTCTGTGAAGCATTTATTTATGTTGCAATTTCTGAGGCTTTTAACTCTAATGAACTTATCCTCTGAAGCAGAGGTAACTCTGGGTCTTCCTTTCTTGTGGCGTTCCTCATGAGAACCAGTTTCATCATAGCACTTGATGGCTTTTGCGACTGCACTTAAAGAAACTGTCACGCCTTGGTCATAGTATTTTGTGTTTTCCATAATTATTTGTTCAGGCCAGGGTGTGACATGGGGTTATTGTGTTGTCTTATTGGGGTTTTTGTAGGCATTGGGATTGTGGTTGATTAGGGGTGTGTAGCATAGGTTTGGCTGCCTGAGGCGGTTCTCAATCAGAGTCAGGTGATTCTCGTTGTCTCTGATTGGGAACCATATTTAGGTAGCCGGGGTTTCACTGTATTTTGTGGGTGATTGTTCCTGTCTCTGTGTAGTGTTCACCAGATAGGCTGTAATTAGGTTTCACGTTCCGTTTGTTGTTTTTGTATTTATATACAGTTATTTCATGTATCGTCATTTGTTTCATTAAAGACATGAGTAACCACCACGCTGAATTTCGGTCTGACTCTCTTTCGACGAACGAACGCCGTTACAGAAACTTATAACGTTTTTTACATTTTATTTGAGCTGTTCTTGCCATAATATGGACTTGGGTCTTTACCAAATAGTGCAATGTTCTTGTTTACCACCCCTACCTTGTTTCAACACAACTCATCGGCACAAATGCGTTAAGAAGGAAAGAAATTCCACAAATGAACTTTTAACAAGGGACACCTGTTAATTGAAATGCATTACAGGTCACTACCTCATGAAGCTGGTTAAGAGAATGTCAAGAGTGTGCAAAGCTGTCATCAAGGCAAAGGGTGGCTACTTTGAAGAATCTCAAATACAAAATATATTTTGATTTGTTTAACACTTTTTTGATTACTAAGTGATTACATATGTGTTATTTCAAAGACGTCATCATGATTCAACCTTGTTTTTTTCAGAGTTCCCAGTTGTCTTGAAAGCAGCATAAATGCCAGACTTTGATTACAAAATTTGCCCACGAAGGACCGCCGTGCAGCCTTCCTGTTCAAGTGAGCACAGCACAACAAGGTGCGTTCAAAAATGTCTTGCATGCTGCTGCATAAATGATGCAATATGCCAGGGAGATATCTACATAGGCATACAGAGGCCCATTTATCAGCAACCATCACTCCAGTGTTCCAATTGCACATTGTGTTAGCTAATCCAAGTTTATCATTTTAAAAGGCTAATTGATCATTAGAAAACCATTTTTCAATTATGTTTGCACAGCTGAAAACTGTTGTTCTGATTAAAGAAGCAATAAAACTGGCCTTCTTTAGACTAGCTGAGTATCTGGAGCATCAGCATTTGTGGGTTCGATTACAGGCTCAAAATGGCCAGAAACAAAGAACTTTCTTCTGAATCTCGTCAGTCTATTCTTGCTCTGAGACATGAAGGCTATTCCATGTGAGAAATTGCCAAGAAACTGAAGATCTTGAACAACGCTGTGTACTAATCCATTCACAGAACAGGGCAAACTGGCTCTAACCAGAATAGAAAGAGGGACTTTCCAGCCTCCAGAGTCACTCATTACTACAAGCTGATGAACCCGTTTTCTGTGCTGAAGAGACTGAGAATCAGGAGCGAATAAATATTGTTAAAACTATTGAAAAACGCAGACCCTGAATTGACCTTTATTGTAATAAATAATTACTTGTGTTGTGTTTAGTAAAAAGCACTGTATAAATGTCTAGTAGATTGCTATTGCCTTACCTATGTGTTAAAAAGCCAATCTAACGACTTGTTAGTCTATACTGCAAGTAACCTAGTGTCTAAATGTTCAACTAAATCCACCCAAACTGGCAGCAGTAGCCTACATGATTTGTGTCCATGTGCATGAGTTTCTTTCTCTGTTTTCTTCCTACCTCGACTGCATCACTGTCCTCTGCTGCAGCGGCTATCATTTCTGAACAGTAGCAAGAAACTGAAGATCTCTTACAACGCTGTGTACTACTCCCTTCACAGAACAGCACAAACTGGCTCTAACCAGAATAGAAAGAGGAGTAGGAGGCCCTGGTGCACAACTGAAAAAGAGGACAAGTACATTCGAGTGTCTAGTTTGAGAAACAGAAGTCCTCAACTGGCAGCTTCATTAAATAGTACCCGCAAAACACTTTTCTCAACGTCAACAGTGAAGAGGTGACTCAGGGATGCTGGCCTTCTAGGCAGAGTTGCAAAGAAAAAGCCATTTCTCAGACTGGCCAATAAAAATAAAAGATTAAGATGGGGAAAATAACACAGACACTGGACAGAGGAACTCTACCAAGAAGGCCAGCATTCCTGTGTTTTTCAATTGTTAAAAACATTTGTTTTACTCCTGAATCTGTCTCTTCAGCCCAGCAAATCAGCTTGTAGTCCCGCCTATTTAATACACTGAAAGGTCTGTCACTTCTTGACAGAAAGATATGCACATTGCTGAAGCACAATGCTGAAAATATATCCTAATCGATATAAACTAATCCCGGCGTCATTCTATGACAAAGAAGGTTTTATATTGAATCCAATAGAATAAAACAGAGAGGGTGCGCGAGAGGAACTTCCACTTCCTTAATGCAGCCATTGGCTGTATTATTCAGCCAAAATATGAAAGAAGTGTCAGTCTCTCTCTCCTTCTCTCTCTGTTTTCTTCTATTGAATTATATGTAGCCTAATATTGAAACACTTATCTAAGTGGGCAGGGGGCAACACATGACATGCGCTGATTTGAAACATGTAGTTATAAGGTATTACAGTTCCTATGGAAAATCTACAGCCCTTTTTTTCCCGACATTTTGCTGCTTTATAATGAAATTGAAAAAGGGCTTAAATTAGATTTAGATCTACACACCCACCTCCACATTTTGTAAGTGAAAGAAAGTTATCGAAAATGATCCGACATTTTTTTTTTTACTGAAATATCATAATTGGATAAGTCTCCACCCCTCTGAGTTAATAGTTGGTGGAAGCTCTACCAACTTTAGACAACTCTTATGGAAAACATATATCCATTGTTTTTGACTAAATTACTCAAACAATTTGGTGGACAGCAATATTTAAACCTTGTCTCTGATTTTTTTAAAGCACATTTAAGAAAGGGTTGAGACTAGACCACTCAGGAAAGCCATTCTGGTTTGTCTTTTGCATTAACATTTGTGTAATCTAAAACCCTATCCCATGGTAAGGTTTTCAGAAGACTGAGATAGAGGAAAACCTAACTATTTACCTGGGCTTTGCTCCTTTCATATTTATTTTGATCCTAACAAACTCCCCAGTCTCTGCAAGTGACAAGCATACCCATAACATGGTGCTGTCACTGTATACTGTATAATGTTAATACCTAGCTTACTAACATGTACAAACGTAGGAGGAATGGTTAAGAATGGTGAGAAAACCGTTTGTAAATGCCTTTAAATGGTTTAATATGAACCCTTAAAATAAAGTGTTACCCCAGGATGTTGGTGAGTCCAGCAAAGGCATTGAGGTCCCCTGGTCTTCTAGTCCCAGTGATGCTAGTCTTAGCAGCACAGACATCGCAGCTGCTGCAGAAGTCAGTACTTTTTCTTCTTTATCTAATAAATGTGTTTATTCATTCACCACTAGAATGTTGCTGGGTCCAGACAGGCAGTGTGGTCCCCTGGTCTTCTAGTACCAGTGCTGTTGGAAATTATGCTAGGCTTAGCAGAGACAGTTCAGAGGGGAATGCGGTGGAGGTAGGAAGAAACCAGAGAGACACTGCACAACCGGGAGGCAACAGAGGCACAGTTATAGTGGTTAGTTGTGTCTCCAGTGGTGCTTTTACATGTTGTATTTGTCTGGTTAAAAAGAGCTGGTTAAAAAAGGAGGAGGACAATGTTACACCGGTCACTGGTACAGTAAAAGTTGAGAAATGCTGTACTATAGTGTACTGCAGCCATACTCAATTGGCGGACAGCAGTCTAGATCTGGACCCAGAACGGCATCAATATAGACCGTGGGTCCCCAAAAAAAATGTATATATATATTTAGGTATTCATTGTAGTTTGTGGTCGGTTTTCCTCTTGTTATGTCATTCATTCACTGACTGACCCTAGAGAGCTGTTTTTAACCTGTCAGAAATGTCCAGTTGATCAACTGCTGGCCATGTAAGCTAGATAGGTAAGGTAGCAAACCAGATATCTATATATTGCAGTTTTCATGGCCAGGTTACATGCCCAAGGACCTCCAATCACGTGTCATAGCACACATAAGACATGTGTCGGGGAAAATGACATGCTATCCCATATTAAACTATTCAGAGAATTGTCACTTGTTATATGCTAGTGTTTTTTTTTACCTGATACAAACTTGTCTTTGTGTGACCTAGTCACAAGACTGTGCATATAGCTAAGATCCGGTTGGATGCGACCGCAGCATGTGAGACATCCTGTGGGATTACTGTCTGCAGGAAGTCAGCTGGGTGGAAACTTAGAGGAAGGAGCATATTATAGTTTGAACTGTGACAAAACACAGTTATACGGTTGAACCTCTGGCCATCTTGATTTGCACAGACAAAACAATTGCCTTGCACACCATGTTCCACCCCTGTTTCCAAACATCTGCTAACTGCCACGCAGACCAAAGAGGTTGTACCTTTTCTATAAAAGCTGAGACCCAACTATATTCGTTGGGCTTTCAACAATGCACTGTTGAGTGGCTGGTTGATTTCTCCATTTTTGCTAATCTTATAATAAAGTTATTGTTTGAAAGAATCTGCAATCTCTCTTCCTATAGAATTGCTACCACACATGACAAAATGTGTAGAACATTAGCCTTAAAACTGAACTTCTTTCTCTCCGCAAGGAATATCCATCCAGACCTTTTCTGTCTAAGAAATATGTGACCGGACCTTCTCAAATAGTAGTTTATATTAGTACTCCTGTGTGTGTAACACAGGAGGTTGGTGGTACCTTAGTTGGGGAAGACGGGCTAATGGTAATGGCTGGAACAGAATAAGTGGAATGATATGAGTTTGTTGCCAATTCCATTTGCTCCATTTCAGCCATTATTATGAGCCATCCTCCCCAACTAAGGTACCACTGGTATGTGGAGCGCTGTAAGGGAGCGCGATGATGTGGGCAGGTGTGGCTAAGATGCCAGTGTTTGAATTTTTGTCCCAGTCCGCCCCTGACTGTTCCAGTGCATTTCCCATTGTGAGTCATCAGACGGAATTCATGAAATTCATATGTGTAACATTGGACGGAGAAGCCCCCCCCCCTTTCCCCTCAGATCAGCCTCCATTTGTCTACAAGGTGTCAAAAGCATTACACAGTGATGCTGGCCCATGTTGACTCCAATGCTTCCTACAGTTGGCTGGATGTCCTTTGGGTGGTAGACCATTCTTGATACACAGGAGAAACTGAAAAGCCCAGCAGTGTTGCAGTTCTTGACACAAACCGGTGCGCCTGGCACCTACCACCATACCCTGCACTTAATTCACACACATACACAATCCATGTCTTAATTGTCTCAATGCTTAAAAATCATACTTTAACCTTTCTCCCATTCATCTACATTGATTGAAGGGGATTTAACAAGTGATTTAGCAAGTGACATCATTAAGGGATCATAGCTTTCACATGGATTCACTTGGTCAGTCATGGAAAGAGCAGGTGTCTTGAATGTTTTGTATACTCAGTGTAGATAGATGCTGTGTGATTCCCAGTTGCTTGGCTGATATGGCTCTCAAATACGTCCTTGCATGAACACACTGACCGCACCCCCCCACAACATTCTCTAACCAGCAAATCCCAACCCCAACAGTGTACGTACAGTGCATTCAGAAAGTATTCAGACCCCTTCACTCTTTCCATACTTTGTTACGTTACAGCCTTATTCTAAAATAAATTAAATGATTTCCCCCCCTAATTAATCTACAAACAATAACCCATAAAGACAAAACAAAAACAGTTTTGTATTTTTATTTTGCAAAAATAGAATTCTCTCATTTACAGTATTCAGACCCTTTACTCAATACTTTGTAGAAGAACCTTTAGCAGTGATTACAGACTCAAGTCTTCTTGGGTATGACGCTACAAGCTTGGCACACCTGTTTTGGGGGAGTTTCTCCCATTCTTCTCTGCACATCCTCTCAAGCTCTGCCAGGTTGGATGGGTAGCGTATCTGCACAGCTATTTTCAAGTCTCTCCAGAGATGTTAGATCGGGTCCATGTCTGGGTTCTGGCTGGCTGTTCCTATTCCCCTAATCATCATTTAGTCTTCCCACACCTGCCCGATCCTTTCCCTGATTGGAGTCCCTATTTATTCCTTTGTGTTCCGTTCCTGTCCTGTCGGTTCCTTGTTTAGAATTCACTCAAGGACATTCAGAGACTTGTCCCAAAGCAACCCCTGTGTTGTCTTGGCTGTGTCCTTAGGGTTGTTGCTCTGTTGAGAAGGTGAACCTCGGCCCCAGTCTGAGGTCCTGAGTGCTCTGGAGCAGATTTTCATCAAGGATCTCTCTGTGCATTGCGCCGTTCATCTTTCCCTTGATCCTGACTAGTCTCCCTGTCCCTGCCATTGAAAAACATCCCCACAGCATGATGCTGCCACCATCATGCTTCACCGTAGGGATGGTGCCAGGTTTCCTCTAGACGTGATGCTTGGCATTCAGGCCAAAGAGTTCAATCTTGGTTTCATCAGACCAGAGAATCTTGTTTCTCATGGTCCGAGAGTCCTTTAGGTGCCTTTTGGCAAACTCCAAGTGGGCTGTCATGTGCCTGTTACTGAGGGGTGGCTTCTGTCTGGCCACTCTACCATAAAGGCCTGATTGGTGGAGTGCTACAGAGATTGTTTTCTTTCTGGAGGAACTCTGAAGCTCTGTTGCTCAGTTTGGCCAGCAGCCAGCTCTAAGAAGAGTCTTGGTGGTTCCAAAGTTATTTCATTTAAGAATGATGGAGGCCACAGTGTTCTTGGGGACCTTCAATGCTGCAGACACCCTTCACCAGATCTGCGCATCGACACAAACCTATCTCAGTGCTAAACTGACAATTCCTTCGACCTCGTGGCTTGATATGTGCTCTGACATGCACTGTCAACTGTGGAACCTTGTATAGACAGGTGTGTGCCTTTCCATGTAATGTCCAATCAATTTAATTTACAACAGGTGGACTCCAAGTTGTAGAAACATCTCAAGAATGATCAATGGAAACAGGATGCACCTGAGTTCAATTTCGAGTCTCATAGCGAAGGGTCTAAATACTTATGTAAATTAGGTATTTCTGTTTTTTTTGTTTTTATAAATTGGCAAAAATGTATAAAAACCTGTTTTCACTTAGTCATTGTGGGGTATTGTGTTAGATTCATGAAGATTTATCCATTTTAGAATAAGGCTATAACGTTTGAAAATGTGGACTGAGGCTTATGCCGACCAAACAGCCTTGCTGGCATCCCAGGAGCACCCCTATCTCTCACACCATCTGCAAGGCTGTTGTTCCTCCTGGACCAGGGAAACTGGAGCAAGGAGTGGTCCAATCAACAGGTGAAGGGCAGCGATTTAGGCTCTAGGCCAGAACATCTCCACCTCTTCTGTTCCTCCATCGTGGTGCTGAGCGACTGTGTCTCAATCACTCTAACAGTGATCACTGTCATGTTTTGTCATAGATTGTCATGTCTTGTCCCTGTGCTTTCTCTTCTCTTTCCCTTGTTTCCCCCTGCTGGTCTTATTAGGTTCTTTCCCCGTCTCTCTATCTCTCTCCCTCTCTCTCTCTCTCTTATTTCTCTCTCTATGTTCCGTTCCTGCTCCCAGCTGTTCCTCATTCTCCTAACTATCTGGTTTACTCTTTCACACCTGTCCCCTATTTTGCCCTCTGATTAGAGTCCCTTTTCTGGAGGAACTCTGAAGCTCTCTCCCTCTGTTTCCGCTTCTGTCCTTGTCGGATCCTTGTTTGCTGTACTGTGTCCTTGTTCCGTCCTGTCGTGTTTTTGCCTTCTTCAGATGCTGCGTGTGAGCAGGTGTCTCTATCAGCTAAACGGCCTGCGCCAACCTCATAGCGAAGGGTCCTGCAGTCTGTGGTCGCATCTCCTGTTTTTATAAATTGCTCCCCTCTACTGACTAGAGGATTTCAGTTATTCCTGTTTGGACATTACCAGTGAAAGAATTCAGGATTAATCGTTTTTTGTTAAGACTGGAATAAACTCTGTTTCTGTTAAGTCGCTTTTGGGTCCTCATTCACCTGCATAACAATCACATGTCACAGGGCAATGATTTTATGTCTTTTCATGTTTGAGGGAGAGTTTGGTATTGGCATTCAAGGATTTGAATGACAGTTTATGGGAAGAGTTGAGGACCACCCTTCATGAGCGTAGGAATAGAAAAGGGTAAGAGTCTACTATGAAGCTGAGGACATTTTAGTGACCTTGCAAATGACAGTTGGTTACACTTGATGCTCAACATTAGTTAGCGACAAGACACAATTTAATTCCGTGAAGTAAATCCCTGCCATATTGCCAACTTTCATAAGGCACAAGTACAAATAATAGTTTTGAGGTGCATTTAACTGTACTACCACACATTACTGACCACATTACTATACAAAGCGTGTTTACTCTTTCTTTAAGGTAACTGTTTTTGCATTCAATTGCATCACGCAGTTGTATAGAGCCAATATCATAGCCTATCATACGTCAACCAGTGGCACAACTCATGTAATAAGAAACTCCATGTCAGGTGTGTCCCAATACTCCCTATTGGTGTAGATTGTGAAAAAGTCCCTTTGATTTTCCTCACCTTGCTCCCTTCCTCCAGTACGCTCCAGTCCCCTGAGACTCTATATTACACCATATTACACGGCTTACCCTATCTTCTGAGGAATCAAAGCAATAAAAGCTTTATTTACTCTAACCCCAACCAGACAAAAACTGCTTTATATATATATATGTACCCTCAACAGAAAGACTCCAAAAGTTCCAGTCATTCGCATGGCACTATCTTCCTTTATTCTTTTTTTTTAATTAAAAGTCTCTACTCTACAGAGGGAGCTGCAACACAGAATAATCCACTTTGAGATCAAATTGATTAAATAGTCTTACATACTGTAGAAGAAAGAAATATAAGCTTCATTGCTTCTTTGGGCTGCGTGTCTGGAAGGAAAAGGACCCACATTTCACCCGTCAGTATAGTCATTGCTCTTGTAGCCTAGTCTCAGCAGAACACTCATGTTACAGGTTTGAAACAAGTCTAGTCACGTTTTACAGCAGCATTACTTAACAATGTAGCTATAAATGACATGCTACTTACCAACAGCAACTTGGTAGCTCCCTTGGTAGCAGTCATTGTTTGCAATAAAATAAACATTTCAGTTCATGTTGGTTTCTCATTTTGGACCACCACAGAGTTTTCCTGTTTCAAGGAAAACCCTGCAGTTCCTTTCTAAGAAAAGACTGTCACAAATTATTTTAGTGTGCAGGTGTCTGTTTGCGAAGAATAAACATGTTATTCACAAGATTGCATTGCAATACATAGCCCTGATCCAACACAATAACACATGACGCGTCAAAATCATTTCCCCCAGCAATTTACAGTAGGACCAACTAAACCACAAATATCAAATTGGGGTGATGCGAAATTACCTTGTTTGTTTGGGCAGAGATGTCTTTCTTGCAGAGAAAGAACTACAAAGGAAATGAGCGTCAAATCTCATGACAGCGGCCTACCTCAGTGTGGTCTCAGGGTGTGATGGATGGAGAGACTCATGTCGTGGCTCTTTTTGCATGCTCTCCATGGTGCTGGCACAGGGAGTCATCAACATGTCTCGATGAAGGTTATCTGGAATTGAAGTGTGCAATTCACTTTGTGAACAATAATGAAGACAATACAAATGTCGCTTTACCAAATGTTCTAAAACCTTGATGAACGAAACCTAAGCTTTTTGGGTGTGACTATCAGGTGGGCCTATAGGCACCCTCTGTTGACTGGGGGCAATAAGTAGACCAGAGAGGCCCACCCCGACAACATTAGGGAGTCTCTCCCTTTTTCATCTTGTCTCTTCACTGCAACTCCCTAACAGGCTCAGGAGAGTCACGCGTCCTCTGAAATATGACCCACCAAACCACACTCGATCCACACTTAACACCAATGTGTCGGAGGAAACGTCGTTCAACTGATGACGGAGTCACCTGTTGGCGCCCAGGCCACCATTAGGAGTTGCTGTAGTACAATGAGCAAAGGAAATCCACCCCAGCCAACCCCTCCATTAACCTGGACAATTGTGTGCCGCCCTATGGGACTTCCAGTCACGGTCAGTTGTGACACAGCCTGGGATCAAACCTGAGTCTGTAGTGACACCTCAAGTCCTGCAATGCAGTGCCTTAGACCACTGCGCCACTCGGGAGGCACGGTCTCTCTCTTTTTCTGTCATCTCTGGCCTTCTAATTATTATTTCCAACACTGTCAATACTGAGCATTTGGTTTTGACACAGGTATCCATTAGCCTCATAATTACCAGACTGATATCCAAGCTTACATGGACATTCCCGTAAGCTCGTGAGATCAGGCGGCTTGCGAGGCCAGGTATTTTTAGGAGCCTCTCCCGTGGCCACCTTGTACAATATCATGACCCACCAGGCTTATCTTTGTTCCCTTTCAAAGGTTTTTGTCCTTCAACTATTTGGGTGAATGTCACTCTGCCCCTCCTCCAGGGCAATTTACTAGAGTCTTTGCCCTTCATGTAAATAACCTCTGGCGATGTGGTAGAATAGGGCGGTTTTAGCTGGAGCCTTCCTACAAGGGGTGAACGTCTCCCGAGGGGTCTAATCTCTCCGTGTGTGTGATTTATAGGGTTTACAGGGTGTTAAGTGAGCTTTGGAGTAAAAGATGAGTGGGATCCTTTTCCCATGGCAGACACACTGCAAATACTCTCATTGTTCTGGCCCTGTTTACAAAGATGATTGTTATAATGGATTAGCAGGTCCTGTGTGGCTCAGTTGGTGCTTGCAATGCCAGGGTTACGGTTTCGAATCCCATGGGGGACCAGTACAACGAAAAATGTATCCCAACTCACGATTGTCAGTCTCTCTGGATGAAAGCATCTAAACTGTGAATGTCCAGGAGTTTCACACCCTGGGCTAAATGGACTTCTTTCTGCATTTTCTGCTGTGTAAATGCATTGCAAATAGAATCAGGATAGGTCCTCCGGCAGGTGGCATTCAGCGCTTAAGTAGCCAAATTGATTAGTCGCAATACCCAGTTCTACAAATGGTGAATGCACATCCTACCAGATGGATGGGCATTCATAAAATGTCATTGCTGGCTGACATGGTAGGTTACACCGCCAATGTCATTTTTGAACAACTTTTCAGGGTCCTTATTTTTTTGGTGT
The DNA here is from genome assembly GCF_021184085.1 of Oncorhynchus gorbuscha. Classification (NCBI taxonomy): domain Eukaryota; kingdom Metazoa; phylum Chordata; class Actinopteri; order Salmoniformes; family Salmonidae; genus Oncorhynchus; species Oncorhynchus gorbuscha. The sequence goes on from NC_060196.1 coordinate 27,162,795, forward strand.
TTTACAAATGGTAGGCCTACCACATAGAAGGGCCTTCCTAAAATGACATTTCAGGTGACACTGTAGGCTATACGTCAGTACGCACGGATAGACGCTGACGCCTTCTGGACATGTTTCTTTGGTGCAGACATCTACGTTTAGTTCAGATTTTGCCCGGTCTGGACCAGCCTTGATTTGGTCCAAACATCGATGTCTAAAAAAGGTATTTTCAACTATCATAAAGAACCAAAAATTAACCTGATTTTCAACCCCTGAAAAATACGTATTTTCAATGTCCGGAAAATACGTATTTTCACATTTCATTCAGACCCTAAATTAAACCTAGCTTTAAAAGCCTGGAAAAAAATGAGTATTTTAAATGTCTTTTCAAATGTTTCTTAGTGGGACTATTCTAGTGGGGGCAGGAGTATTTTTGTCTTGCCTAGGGCAGCAGAATGGCCAGAAGATATTGTATTATTTTCCTGGGTTTCCTTCCCCTCCATTTTTTCTGGCTCCAAGTCTTGTATTTCTCTCTTACCTTTGGACCACACTTTATTCCGGGTGAAAAGGAGAGTGTACAACATGGAAGATAGCACTGAGGCTATCAGTCTCTGTCAGGCTACATTAGGTACATTTCCACAAAACACACACACTGACCCCTGTGTCAGAAACCATTTCACCTGTCTCTGTCCACCAGGTCTATACTGACATAGGAGTCTCTAGAGACGAACCTGTATGCAAACATAAGCAGTAAACAATGAAAGAATGAGTTAGAGACCTCTCACCTCTATCAGAGCTCTCCGGGAGTCCACATGGGAACTCACAGCCCTCAGAGCAAGAAGTACCCATATTATCATCACAAAATGAAGGAGGTTTAGAAGGATGGGAGTTTTACTATTAATTGAGTGAGGAAATTCCATAGGCGTCAAGAAAAGAAATGCGTTCCATCATCTCATTACCATCAGGCTATACAGCAGCTTTCTGCAGCTGTTTCTCTGGCCCCATCCTTTTGTTCTTCCAGCCACAGAACCTCCACTTCCGCCCACCTCAGCCCACCTCAGCCCACCTCAGCCCACCAGCTAGACAAGCAGCGAGCTGTTGATGTTGCATGTTTTTTTTACCTGGACAGCTCACTCTACCTCCTACCTAAATCAGCCAGATGTACAAATCCAATTTTATTTTTCACATTCACCGAATGCAACATGCACCGAATACCGTGATATGCTTACTTACAAGCCATTAGCCAGCAATGCAGTTCAAGAAACAGAGTTAATACAATATTTACTAAATAAACTCATGTAAAACTAATCAAATCAATGAATAGGTAACACAATAAAAGTACACAACAATAACAAGGCTATATTCAGGGGTTACCAGTACCGAGTCAATGTGTGGGAGTACAGGTTAACAAGGTCATTTGTAAAGTGGCTATGCATAGATAATTAACACCGAGTATCTGTGTAAAAACAATGTAAATTGTCTGGGTGGCCATTTGATTATTTCACTTGTTCAGCAGTCTTATGGCCTGGGGGTAGAAGCTGTTAAGGAGCTTTTTGGTCCAAGACTTGGCACTCGGGTGCTGCTTGCCATGCGGTAGCAGAGAGAACAGTCTATGACTTGGGTGACTGGAGTCTTTGACAATTTTTGGGGACCTTCCTCTGACACCGCCTGGTATAGAGGTCCTGGATGGCAGGAAGCTTGGCCCCATGTGATGTACTGGGCCGTACGCACTACCCTCTGTTAGTGCCTTTTGGTCAGATGCCGAGCAGTTGCCATACCAGGCGGTAATTAAAACGGTCAGGGTGCTCTCGATGGTGCAGCTGTAGAACTTTTTGAGGATCTGGGGACCCATGCCAAATCTTTTCAGTCTCCTGAGGGGGATAAACTGTTGTCGTGCCCTCTTCACAACTGTCTAGGTGTGTTTGGACCATGATAGTTTATTGGTTATGTGGACATCAAGGAACTTGAAACTCAACCAGCTCCACTTCAGTCTTGTCAATGTTAATGGGGGCCTGTTGGGCCCTCCTTTTCCTGTAGTCCACGATCAGCTCCTTTGTCTTGCTCACCTTGAGGGAGAGGTTGTTATCATGGCACCACACTGCCAGGTCTCTGACCTCATTCCCTATAGGCTGTCTCATCATTGTCGGTGATCAGGCCTACTACTGTTGTTTCGTCAGAAAACTTAATGATGGTGTTGGAATCGTGCTTGGCCACGCAGTCGTGGGTGAACACAGAGTACAGGAGGAGACTAAGCACGCACCCCTGAGGGGGCCCAGTATTGATGATCAGCTTGGCAGATCTGTTGTTGCCTACCCTTACCACCTGGGGGTGGCCCGTGAGGAAGTCCAGAATCCAGTTGCAGAGGGAGGTGTTTAGTAGCAGGGTCCTTAGCTTAGTGATGAGCTTTGTGGGCACTATGGTGTTGAACACTAAGCTGTGGTCAATGTGAATCTGTTGGGGCGGTATGTGAATTGGAGTGGGTCTAGGGTTTCTGGCATGATGGTGCTGATGTAAGTCATGACCAGCCTTTCAAAGCACTTCATGGCTACTGACATGAGTGCTACGGGGCGGTAATTATTAAGGCAAGTTACCTTCACTATCATGGGCACAGGGACTATGGTGGTCTGTTTGAAACATCCAGAAAAATGCTGAACATGTCACTGAAGACAATTGCCACTTGGATCTACGAATGCTTTCAGTACACATCTTGGTAATCCGTCTGGCCCCGCATCTTTGTGAATGTTGACTTGTTTAAAGATCTTGCTCACACCAGCTACGGAGAGTGTGATCACACAGTTGTATGGAACAGCTGGTGCTCTCATTGTATGCTTTAGTGTTGCTTGCCTCAAAGCGAGCATTAAAGGCATTTAGCTCATCTGGTAGGCTCGCGTCACTGGGTTTCCCTTTCTAGTTCGTAATAGTTTTCAAGCACTGCCACATCCGACGAGCGTCAGAGCCGGTGTAGTAGAATTCAATCTTAGTCCTGTATTGACACTTTGCCTGTTTGATAGTTCGTCTGAGGACATAGCGGGATTTCTTATAAGCGTCCGGATTAGTGTCCTGCTCCTTGAAAGTGGATGCTCTAGCCTTTAGCTCGGTGCAGATGTTGCCTGTAATCCATGGTTTCTGGTTGGGAAATGTACATACGGTCACTGTGGAGACGGCGTCATCGGTGCACTTATTGACAAAGCCGGTGACTGGGGTGGTGTACTCCTCAATGCCATTGGATGAATATTAAACAGTCCTGTAGCGTAGCATCCGCATCATCTGACCACTTCTGTATTGAGCGAGTCACTGGTACTTCCTGCTTTAGTTTTTGCTAGTAAGCAGGAATCAGGAGGATAGAATTATGGCCAAATTTGCCAAATGGAGGGGGAGGGAGAGCTTTGTTTGCATCTCCTCAGACAGTTTTTATCACCAAGCCATCTCTTAAACAGTTGCCAGCCCAGGCTTCAAAGACTCCTCTCAGTTCAGTCAGAAGTAAAAGAGAGAGTTCTAAGAACCCTTCTCTATTGCATAAGACAACCATTCGGAGCATAAACATAGTTTTGTCATTTTACTTCCATCTGGCCCACGCCGTACATCTACTTATCTCCCTGTCAGACATTTTGTGGCGCTCTGCTGCCATCTCCATCTCTCTACCTAATTCCCCTGAGCATGTATCTATCCTATTGTCATCCAGGCCCCATCTTTTATTATTTATTGTCTTACTCTCTCTCTCATTCTCTTGCCATCTCCTCTGTCCTCCTGTCTCCTCTTCAACCCATTTTCATTTCGCTTTTCTTTCCTTCCCTCTTTCCCTCTCTCCCTCTCTCCCCCACTCCCTCCGCTCATCCATACATCCCTCTCTCTCTTCCGCCCTCCTGTCCTCAATCTGCAGTGCCTTTATGTGTTGAAGCTGTCCTCCACCCTCCGCTCTCCTTCTTTCCTCCCCCATACACTTATTTACTAATTATCTACAGTAAATGCTTACTCCGGTATTTTCCCCAGTACCAAGGTTAGATGAGCTCCTTTAATTGGCGGTATCAATTAAATGTTCACACCAGGGTCTCAGAGGGGACAGGCAGGGCTAGTTTCCTCTGTCTCCAGGACCCCTCCTCTCCTCGGCCAGAAAGCCAGCCCGGAATTCTCACTCTCCATTCCTGATGCCACTTTAAATAGGTCCCTGCGGCGGGCAGGCATCCGCGGCTTTGGAGATGGGGAGTTAATGCGTTTTTAATGAGAACGGCCACCAATGTGACACAGTAAAGTGCTGGATACAGTCACTGCACCAGATCCCTTGGTTCATGGTATTTATCAGCTTACCACCCCTCTCTCCTTGGTGGTGGGAGGGTGACCGCCATCCGGCGTTGTTGTTTTTCCTGCTAATGTGGCTGGTACCTCTTCAGAATCCCTCCACAGCGCTACTCAGACAGTACATAATGAGAGAGAGTAATAATAATGAGGTGACACAAATTAATATTCTTCCATATATCGCCGCATCCATATATTGTGGCGGAGTGAAATCCTGACTTGCCTCCAGTGGGGGCATACGTTAGAATATTCCCACCTCATCCAATATTAATGCCTATTAGGTACATATTTTAATATCTGTTAGACCAAAATGGCTTAAGTGGAGAATAGCAAAGGAGACAGATTACTGACAAAGAAACCGCCAATTTCATAATTAAAGCACTCATTATTAAGTCACTGGATAATAATGGAGAGTATAAAACATGAAAGAGCTTCTGAACTTTGAACTGGAGTGCTTAGTCTGATTTCTGCTCCTGCAGTCTGCTCAGTGCAGACATCCATGGCTGTCTGTTGGCTCTAAAACACGTACGAAATTGTGTTCGATTCAATGAAATGGTGTCATAAAATCACCTTGTATCTTTACTTAGTTAAAACTTTCCACACTGCTGTCCTCAGTCAGAATCGAATCTACTTCCTTTCCCACTCTAATTTATGGGAACCAGTGTGCATAATTTCCACACTCTCTTCAACGGTAGTCCTTTATATCTTAACAGCCGTGGCTGCTTTTTCTCCTAAATAATAACATTTCTGCCATGGTTACGAACTGGAACAATTGTTCGACATTTAACTATCTATATTTAATGTTAAGATAATAACCACAGAACATTATATATAGCTGAGAATCTATTGATAAAACAGTAGCTTAGTCTGAACTTCATATTGCCCCCTCCTAAATGTATTGGGTTGTTTTGAGGTCAGTTGTATGTGTAAATATAGTTATAATAAAGTTTTCCAGACTGGTATAAATGTTTTATGAGTCTCAGAAGGGCCTATGGAAGAGTAGGGAGTCTTCAAAAAGCAGCACACAGAACTGGGTTGTTTATCAGTTACAGGGCTGGGAAAGCATGTTCATTACAATTAGTAGTGAACTGCCTCTGATATCCATATTAGTGGATCTGCAGAGTGTGTGTGCATGCGTGTCCTTGCAAATCTAACTGTGTGTGTGTGCGTTATCGTGTGTGCGCGTGTGTGTCCTTCCGAGTCTAGCTGTGTGTGAGGTCGGCATTAAAGGAATCCTAACTCTTGTTGAGCCTTGCTGGTGAAGATGTTCTCACACTCATTATTGGTGTGGTTAGAGCACAGGAGTGAAGAGAACAAACATGGCATTTTCCCTTCATCAAAAGTTGTTTTTAAATCTTTATCAGCAGCGTACCCCCATCAGCTGAGAGGAGATGAGTTCGGTGCACTCAGTCGGCCATTATAGCTTTAATAGGGGTGTGTGCGAAGGGGGAAACAGGACATAAAGGGCTGTAAGACATGGTTTTGATTGTAGGCACAGGAGAATTACTAAGTATACGGAGGGTATGGGGAAACAGAGGACGAACAACAGAGGGGTTAATGATCTTGGAGTGGGGGGGAAAAGGTCTCGGCTTCTGGGGGTGTATCCATCTTGGATACCGGTCAGTGCTGCGGAAGCAAAGTGGCCCGGTGCTTACTGAACCCCTCCCGGAAGTCCTGGTACTTCGCAGGGCTGGTGGAGAGGTCCAAGGCAATTTCCAAGCCCACAGGAAGACATCCCGAGGCAGGCAGAGCTGTCTTCAGGCAATGAGTGTTGCAGGATGGGCTCCAGCCCACGATGGCACCAGTGGACCAGTCAATAGAGGGATTGTATCACTGGAGCCAAGAGAAACCTGCGGAACCTGCGGAGACTCAACTAGCATGAATTGGATCGTCTCGCTGTGGTTCCCTGACACTCGTAGGTTGTATGGGGGTGGTATGGTGGGTGACCCGACCTACAGAGTGCCCATCCAGCACGCTAACATCTATAGGAATGGACAGGGGTTGAGTGGGGATGCCCAGCTCGGACGCCAGGTTAATTAACGTCCATAAGACACACATCGGCCCCCTAGTCGATGAGTACCTGGAGAGACTTGGACTGGTCGCCCCACAGCAGGATGGCATGGAGAGGGGGACGAGTAAGGGGAGAAGAAAATGATCGATAAGACCCACCAGAGTACTCACTCCAACAAATGAGCTAGGTCTCTTGAAGGGACAGGTAGACACATAATGACCTCAATACAGACAGCTCTGGGTGTCAAGTCTGCATACGCGTTCGACTGGAGACAGCCTAGCACTGCCGAGCTGTATCATCGGAGTTCATCAGATGCAAGGTGGGATCCTTGAGTGAGCGATTGGGACCACAATCAGACCTCTTCTCCCTCCTACGTTCCCGTAGCCGACCATCTATCTGGATGGTTAAAGCGATGAGTGTGTCCAATGCTTGGTCTTGACGTTTGGCCATGGCCTGGAACCCTTCCATCAGACAATGAAGCATCTCTTCGTGCCTTACAATGATGGTTTCTTGGGAGGCGAGGGCATTGCGGATCTGGACAGGGTCTGCTGGGTCAGGCGGGGCCAGTTCGTACTATCACGTTTAAGGTAAGACGCCGATGCAGACTGTGTCTAAGTAACATAGTTTATTACAGCAGGGGCAGGCAAACAACAGGTCAAGGCAGGCAGGGGTCAATATTCCAGAGACGGTGTAAAGGAATAGGACAGCAGGCGGACTCAGGGTAAGGTCAGGCATATGTCGGTAATCCAGAGTAGTGGGGCAAAGGTACAGGACGACAGGCAGGCTCAGGGTCAGGGCAGGCAGAACGGTCAGAACCGGAAAACTAGAAAACAGGAGCAAGAAACAGTCGGGAGCAGGGAAACAAAACGCAGGTAGGTTCTACGAACAAAATGAACTGGCAACAGACAAACAGAGAACACAGGTATAAATACACAGGGAATAGTGGGGAAGATGGGCGACACCTGGAGGAAGGTGGAGACAAGCACAAAGACAATTGAAACAGATCAGGGTGTGACAGTCTCAAGTTTTGAGAGAGCGTGCAATCGGCATACTGACCGCAGGAATGTCCACCATAGCTGTCGCCAGAAAATTAAATGTTACTTTCTCTACCAAATGCCGCCTCCAACCTCCAGAGTATGGCAGTCTGTCCACCCGGCCTCACAACCGCAAACCACATTTCACCACGCCAGCCCAGGACTTCCACATCCGGCTTCTTCACCTGCGGGATCTTGCGAGACTAGAAACCTGAACAGCTAATGAAACTGTGGGTTTGCAGTACCGAAGAATTTCTGCACAAATCGTCAGAAACGTCTCAGGGAAGCTCATCTGCGTGCTTGTCGTCCTCAACAGGATCAAATCAAATTGTATTTATCACATGTGCCGAATACAACATTGTGAAATGCTGACTTACAAGCCCATAAAATGATTTACTAAATAAACGAATCAAATGAAATCAAAAAGTAATACAAGAAAATTACATAACAATAATGAGGCTATATACAGGGGGTACTGATACCGGATCAATGTGTGGGGGAACAGGTTAGTCGAGGTAATTTGTACAGTGACTATGGGGGGGGGTCAAGCGGTATCACTTGCTGTGAGGTATAGAGAACTTGTGTTGACTGGAGTCTTTGACAGTTTTTTGGGCCTTCTTCTGACACTGCCTAGTATATAGGTCCTGGATGTCAGGGAAGCTTGGCTCCAGTGATGTACTGGGCCGTACATAGTTTGATAGTTTTTTGGTTATGTGGACACCAAGGAACTAGAAACTCTCAACCCGCCTCATCAATGTTCTTGAGGGCCTGTTAGGCCTTCTTTTTCTATAGTCCACGATCAGTTCCTTTTCCCCATCAGGAGACTGAAAAGATTTGGCATGGATCCCCAGATCCTCAAAAGGTTCTAGAGCTGCACCATCGAGAGCATCCTGACCAGTTGCATCACCGCCTGGTATGGCAAATGCTCAACATCTCCTTCCATCCAGTGCCTCTTTTAGTCAGAAAGAAAGGAAATAAGAGCAAGAAAAACACAATCCGGGATGCTTGCCTTTTAGACAGAGGTGCAAAGAAAAAGCCATATCTCAGACTGGCCAATAAAAATAAAAGATTAAGATGGGCAAAAGAACACAAACACTGGACAGAGGAACTCTGCCTCGAAGGCCAGCATACCAGAGTCGCCTCTTCACTGTTGACATTGAGAATGGTGTTTTGCAGGTAGTATTTAATGAAGCTGCCAGTTGAGGACATGTGAGGCATCTGTTTCTCAAACGAGACACTCTAATGTACTTGTCATCTTGCTCAGTTGTGCAATGGGGCTTCCCACTCCTCTTTGTATTCTGGTTAGAGACAGTTTGCGCTGTTCTGTGAAGGAAGTAGTACACAGCGTTGTACGAGATCTTCAGTTTCTTGGCAATTTCTCACATGGAATAGCCTTCATTTCTCAGAATAAGAATAGACTGATGAGTTTCAGAATAAAGTCTATGTTTCTGGCCATTTTGAGCCTGTAATCGAACCCACAAATGCTGATGCTCCAGATACTCAACTAGTCTGAAGAAGGCCAGTTTTTATTGCTTCTTTAATCAGGACAACAGTTTTCAGCTGTGCTAACATAATTGCAAAAGGGTTTTCTAATGATCAATTAGCCTTTTAAAATGATAAACTTGGATTAGCTAACACCACGCCCCATTGGAACACAGGAGTGATGGTTGCTGATAATGGGCCTCCGTTTCCAGCTACAATAGTCATTTACAACATTAACAATGTCTACACTGTATTTCTGATTACTTTTATGTTATTTTAATGGACAAAAAAAATGTGCTTTTCTTTCTAAAACAAGGACATTTCTAAGTGACCCCAAACTTTTGAACAGTAGTGTGTGTGATATTTTCTGGGTGATTTAAATATTGACTGGCTCTCATCAAGCTGCCCACTCAAGAAAAAAATGAAAACTGTAACCAGTGCCTGCAACCTGGTTCAGGTTGTCAGTCAACTTACCAGGGTAGTTACAAACAGCACAGGAATTAAATCATCAACATGTATTGATCAAATCTTTACAAATGCTTCAGAAATTTGCTTTAAAGCAGTATCCAAATCCATAGGATGTAGTGATCACAATGTAATAGCCATATCTAGGAAAACCACATTCCAAATACTGGGCCTAATATAGTGTATAAGAGGTCATAGTGACTCATATGTTAACTATGTAAAGAATATTTTCTGGCCTGTGGTGTGTAATGAGGAGCAACCAGATGCTGCACTTGACACATTTATGACATTGCTTATTCCAGTTACTAATAAGTATGCACCCACTAAGAAACTGTAAAAACGGATAAATCAGCTTGGTTTGATGAGGAATTTAATAATGGTATGGTTGAAAGGGATGAGGCAAAATGTATGGAAAATAAGTCTGGGAGCCCAAATGATTGGCAAACCTACTGCAAATTAAGAAATCATGTGACTAAATTAAACTAGAAACTATACTGTGAAACAAAGATAAATTATATAAAGAACGATAGTACAAATGTTTGGAAAAAAAGCCAACTCGGCTCCATCATTCATTGAATCAGATGGCTCATTCATCACAAAGCCCAATGATATTACCAACTACTTTAATTACTTTTCATTGGAAAGTTAAGCAAACTTAGGGATGACATGCCAGTAACAAACGCTGACATCCAAGTATATTGGACCAAATTATGAAATAATAATAATAATAATAATAATAATAATAATAATATATGCCATTTAGCAGACGCTTTTATCCAAAGCGACTTACAGTCATGTGTGCATACATTCTACGTATGGGTGGTCCCGGGGATCGAACCCACTACCCTGGCGTTACAAGCGCCATGCTCTACCAACTGAGCTACAGACGGACCATTATCATTATTATATTATTATTATTATTAAATTATGAAAGACAAGAATTGTACTTTTGAATTCTGTCACGTCCTGACCATAGAAAGCTTTTGTTTTAGGTCAGGGCGTGACTGGGGGGTTGTTCTAGTTTATATTTTCTATGTGGGGTTCTAGGTTTGATTTTCTATGTTGGTGATTTGGATGATTCCCAATTAGAGGTAGCTGGCTATCGTTGTAACTAATTGGGGATCATACTTATTAAGTAGCATTTTTCCCACCTGTGGGTTATGGAATATTATTTAAGTTTAGTTGCATTGTTAGTCACGTTTTGTTTATTCTTTACTGTCTAATAAATATGTGGAACTCTACAAAGCTAATGTCATTCCGTTACCCAAGAATAGCAAAGTCCCCTTCATTTTCTCAAATAGCCGACCAATCAGCCTGTTACGAACCCTTAGTAAACTTCAAAAAAATAGTGCACAACCAGATACAATGCTATTTAACAGTAAACAAATTGACAACAGACTTTCAGCACGCTATAGGGAAGGACACTCAAATGACTGATTGATTGCTGATTGATTGCTTATAGGGAAGGACACACAAATGACTGATGATTGGCTGTGAGAAATTAATGATACAATTATTGTGGGGGCTATCTTGTTACACTTTAGTGCAGCTTTTGACATTATCGATCATAGTCTGCTGCTGGAAAAACATATGTGTTATGGCTTTACACCCCCTGCTACAATGTGGATAAAGAGTTACCTGTCTAACAGATCACAGAGTGTGTTCTTTTAGTGGAAGCCTCTCAAACATAATCCAGGTAGAATCAGAAATTCTCCAGGGCAGCTGTTTTCAATCTTTACTAACGACATGCCATTGACTTTGAGTAAAGCCAGAGTGTCTATGTATCCGAATGACTCGACACTATACACATCAGCTACCTCAGCGACTGAAAAGACTGCAACACTTAAAGGGTTGCAGTTAGTTTCAGAGAGGGTGGAAAGGAATACGTTTAATTATATGCCTGTCAATCTCTCCAGGCTCAAAGTGTAGGAGAGATTGACTTCATGACTACTTGTATTTATGAGAGGTATTGACATGTTGAATGCGCGAGCTGTCTGTCTGAACTACTGGCACACATCTCGGACACCCATGCATTCCCCACAAGACATGCCACCAGAGGTCTCTTCACAGTCTCATTTACAATCGCAACCTGGCCAAGATAAAACAAAGCAGCGTGACAAAAAAACAACAACGCAGAGTGACACATGGGTTAACCAAAGTACAGTCAATAACACAATAGAAAAATCTATATGCAGTGTGTGCAAATGGAATAAGGAGGTAAGGCAATAAATAGGCCAATAGTAGCGAAGTAATTACAATTTAGCAAATTAACACTGGAGTGATAGATGGGCAGATGATGATGTGCAAGTAGAAATATTGGTGTGCAAAGAGCAAAAAAAAGTCAATAAAAACAATATGGGGTTAAAGTAGGTAGTTGGATGGGCAATTTACAGATGGGCTGTGTACAGCTGCAGCGATCGGTAAGCTGCTCAGATAGCTGATGCTTGAAGTTAGTGAGAGAGATATATATATTAAAGTTAGTGAGAGAAGTCTCCAACTTCAGCGATTTTTGCAATTCGTTCCAGTCATTGGCAGAAGAGAACTGGAAGGAAAGGCGGCCAAATCAGGTGTTGGCTTAGGGGATGACCAGTGAGATATACCTGCTTGAGCAGGTGTTTTTATTGTGACCAGTGAGCTGAGATAAGGCAGAGCTTTACCTAGCAAAGACTTAAAGATGACCTGGAGCCAGTTGGTCTGGCGAAGAATATGTAGCGAGGGCCAGCAAACAAGAGCATACTGGTTGCAGTGGTGGGTGGTATATGGGCACTCTGATAGACTGCATACAGTTTGCTAAGTAGAATGTTGGAGGCTATTTTGTAAATGACATCGCCCGAAGTCGAGGATCGGTAGGATAGTCCGTTTTACAAGGGTATGTTTGGCAGTGTGAGTGAAGGAGGCTTTGTTGAGAAAAAGGAAGCCGATTCTAGATTTCATTTTGGATTGCAGATGCTTAACATGAGTCTGGAAGGAGAGTTTACAGTCTAGTCAGACACCTAGGTATTTGTAGTATTCAAGGTCAGAACCGTCAAAAGTAGTGATGCTAGGTGGGCGGGTGAGTGCGGGCAGCGATCGGTTTGAGGAGCATGCATTTAATTTTTACTTGCGTTTAAGAGCAGCAGTCGGAGGCCACGGGAGGAGTGTTGTATGGCATTGAAGCTTGTTTCGAGGTTTGTTAACACAGTGTCCAAAGATGGGCCAGATGTATACAGAATGATGTCACCTGCGTAGAGGTGAATCAAGGAATCACCCGCAGCAAGAGCGACATCATTGATAAATACAGAGAAAGGAATTGAACCCTGTGGTACCCCAATAGAGGTCCAGACAGCAGGCCTCCGATTTGACACCTTGAACTCTATCGGAGAAGTAGTTGGTGAACCACGCAAGGCAGTCATTTGAGAAACCAAGGCTGTTGAGTCTACCGATAAGAATATGGGTATTGACAGAGGCTGCACAGTACATTCTTTTATCGATGGCGGTTATGATATCGTTTAGGACCTGGATCATAGCTGAGGTGCACCCGTCACCAGCTCGGAAACCGGATTTCACAGCGGAGAAGGTACGGTGGGATTCGGAATGGTCAGTGATCTGTTTGTTAACTTGGCTTTCGAAGACTTTAGAAAGGGAGGGCAGGTTTGATTTCGGTCTGTAACAGTTCAGGTCTAGAGTGTCACCCACTTTGAAGAGGGAGAGGACCACGGCAGCCTTCCAATCTTTAGGAATCTCGGACGATACGAAAGAGAGGTTGAACAGACTAGTAATCGGGGTTGCAACAATGGCGGCAGATCATTTTAGAAATAGAGGGTCCAGATTGTCAAGCCCAGCTGATTTGTACAGGTCCAAGTTTTGCAGCTCTTTCAGAACATCTGCTATCTGGATTTGGGCGAAGGAGAAGCTGGGGAGGCTTGGACAAGTAGCTGCGGGGGGTGCAGAGCTGTTGGCCAGGGTTGGGGTAGCCAGGAGGAAAGCTTGACCAGCCGTAGATAAATGTTTCTTGAAATTCTCTATTATCGCAGATTTATTGGTGGTGACAGTGTTTCCTATCCTCAGTGCAGTGGTCAAATGGGAGGAGGTGCTCTTATTCTCCATGGACTTTACAGTGTCCCAGAAATGTTTGGAGTTGGAGCTACAGGATGCAAATTTTTGCTTGAAAAAGCTAGCTCTTTGCTTTCCTAACTGACTGTGTGTTTTGGTTCCTGACTTCCCTGAAAAGTTGTATATCGCGGGGACTATTTGATGCTAGTGCTGTACGCCACTGGATGTTTTTGTGCTGGTCGAGGGCAGTCAGGTCTGGAGTGAACCAACGACTATATCTGTTCTTAGTTCTACATTTTTTAAATGGGGCATGCTTATTTAAGATTGTGAGGAAATTACTTTTAAAGAACAACCATGCATCCTCTACTGACGGGATGAGATCAATATCCTTCTAGGGTACCCGGGCCAGGTCGATTAGTAAGGCCTGCTCACAGGTGTTTTAGGGAGCGTTGGAGGTAAGGCCTGCTCAAAAGTGTTTTAGGGAGCGTTGGACAGTGATGAGAGGTGGTCGTTTGACCGCAGACCCATAACGGATGCAGGCAATGAGGCAGTGATCGTTGAGATCCTGATTGAAAACAGCAGAGGTGTATTTGGAGGGCAAGTTGGTCAGGATAATATCTATGAGGGTGCCCGTGTTTACGGATTTAGGGTTGTACCTGGTGGGTTCCTTGATAATTTGTGTGAGATTGAGGGCATCTAGCTTATATTGTAGGACGGCCGGAGTGTTAAGCATTTCCCAGTTTATGTCACCTAACAGAACAAACTCTGAAGATAGATGGGGGGCAATCAATTCACATATGGTTTCCAGGGCGCAGCTGGGAGCTGAGGGGGGTCTAAAACATGCAGCAACAGTGAGAGACTTATTTCTGGAGATTTTTAAAATAAGAAGCTCAAACTGTTTGGGCATAGACCTGGAATGTATGACAGCACTTTGCAGGCTATCTTTGAAGTTGATTGCAACTCCTCCCCGTTTGGCAGTTCTATCTTGACGGAAAAATGTTGTAGTTGGGTATGGTAATCTCAGAATTTTTGGTGGCCTTCCTAAACCTAGATTCAGACACGGCAAGGACATCAGGGTTGGCGGAGTGTGCTAAAGCAGTGAGGAAAACAAACTTAGGGAGGAGGCTTCTGATGTTAACATGCATGAATCCAAGGCTTTTACGGTTACTGAAGTCAACAAATTAGAGTGCCTGGGGACACACAGGGCCTGGGTTAAACCTCTACATCACCAGATGAACAGAGGAGGAGTAGGATGAGGGTATGGCTCATGGCTATCAAAATTGGTCGTCTATTGTGTTGGGGACAGAGAATTAAAGGAGTTGATTTCTGGGCGTGGTAGTGTGGCTAGGGGCTCCACAGTAAAATAAAACAATCACAACTACCCTAAACAACAGTATACAAGGCATATTGACATTAGAGAGAGCAAACCACACACACACGTCAGAGTTAGTTATAAAAGTCCATCTTTAATTATATGAGCTCTTATCACAATCCTGTGACTCTCAGATAAATTCAGTGTCTCCCAGTGAATCTTCTGAGATTCCATTTACAATGCAACAGAGTTCCTTTAATAGCAAAAACACACATAGTCAGATAGCATAGACATAATTCATCGTTCAGCTTTGTCTCCTTTCCCAAACCACAGAACCATAAACCAATTCCTCCATATCAACTGGCATATATCAAATTGTCATTCATATACAACCCACTCTAAATACAAACTCCTGGACAAACTCACGGAGAGGGGGTGAGGCTATAGGTTAAGATAGAAACAACATAAGAGGGAGCATAGAATGATTCCAGACACTGCAAACCCTCCTTTCCCCACTGGGAAAGGTAGGGAGTAAAAGATATGTTTACACATGATGACACTTTGACCTCTCCCCTCTCAGCGGCCCATGCAACTTAGTCCTGAAATGGAACAGATAACTGCCAATGGCCACCACTATAGTACAACAAAATACATTCTTATGAGAAATAACTTACACACATTTGATGAATATTAAACATCTTACAAATGTTACCAACAAATTCTGATAATTCCACGACATGCGCCTGGCTCGAGGCTAACTGGTGAAAGCCACTCGGTAGCAGCTAGCTAGTTGTGATGATCCGATGCAAAAGTCCAGAGCTTATGGCAGGAATCCGTTGATGTAGTGGCTTATAGTCGTGTTAGTGAAGAGTCCGAGAGGCATCAGTTGTGTAGCCGAATGATCATAGGGTCCACTGAGCAGGCCAGGAGATGGGCCCGGCTCAAGGCTAGCTTCGGGGCTGGACCACTTGGTAGCAGCTAGCTAGCTTCGATGATCTGGAGTAATGGTCCAGAGCTTATGGCAGGAATCTGGTGATGTAGTGGAGAAAAGCAGTCCGATATGCTCAGGGTTAATATCGTGCTGTGCAAACTGGCGGGTATTGTCCAGGCTAAAACCGACTGGTGTCTGAGCTAAAGGTAAATGCCGCTAGCAGTGGCCAACAATGACTAAATAGCTAGTAGATACTTAGCTGGTAAGCATCTGATGGCTAGCTTCTGATGGAGGTTCTAGCTATACGGTCTAAAAGTAGCTGATCTGTATCACATTGGGTGAGGCGTGTTTCCGGAAGGTATATTTAATTTTAAAAAAATTGAAGAGATTGAAATATATTGAAATAATAAATACATTTAAAAAATACAATTTACACGGGACAATGACAGAACATGTCTGCACTGCTACGCCATCTTGGACATGGGCCATGGCTACATGGAACTCTATTCCACATCAAGTAACAGATCAAAAAAACACGTTATGGATATAGTACCGTAGATATGCGATAGTGGTGGAGTAGGGGCCTGAGGGCACACAGTGTGTTGTGAAATCTGTTAATGTATTGTAATGTTTTTTAAAATTGTATAAATTGCCTTAATTTTGCTGGACCCCAGGAAGAGTAGCCGCTGCCTTGGGGATCCATAATAAATCCCAAAATATCCTGGGACGGCAGAATTCTCTCTCTGTTCCAGTCATTATGAAATGCAGTCATATTCTATGACACTGGCAATAATACCATACGGCTGACTTTGTGAGCTATGGAGAATGAGATACTTTATGAGTGGCACCAGATAGGAGCGTCATCAACATTGAAAATGTAGTACAGGTGCTCAGAAGTGACATCTCTCTTCTCCCTGCTGTCAATCTCGCCCTCACCAC
The DNA here is from genome assembly GCF_021184085.1 of Oncorhynchus gorbuscha. NCBI lineage: Eukaryota > Metazoa > Chordata > Actinopteri > Salmoniformes > Salmonidae > Oncorhynchus > Oncorhynchus gorbuscha. The sequence goes on from NC_060196.1 coordinate 27,179,273, forward strand.
ACGACACTCCTCCACTTCCCCCACTCTTTCATCCTCCTGTAACCCGGCTCTCCACCTCTCCTCCAGATGCCTGGAATGAGGCGAGACATATGGAGAGGAGTCTTGTTTACATTCTCTCCGGGATGTCTACCTGCTGCTCTGATAGCAGCCCAGTCTGGTCACCTCTTCATGTGTATTACTCCACCTGTCAGTCAATGCCCTCAATGTTCCCTCTTCATTATTCTCAATACCCCGCTGCTCTGACAGGCAGGGGGAAAATTGCCAGTGAAGATAGAAACCAGCCGCAGTGTTTGTGTGTGTCTGTCTGCATTTGTGTATGTATGCATCTGCATGCTCATGCCTGCATTTGAGCATGTGTGTGGGTGTGTATGTGTGTGCGTGTGTGTGGGTGTGTTCGCAAGTGAGTCGGCCAGTGTGTGTTAATCAGGAGCTATAATGTTATGTCCATGGAAATAAATCAGCTCGTCTTTGACATTGTAGCAGGCACAGAGTGTTCTGCTACAATGTAACAAGAGACTGACTGATGGAAAGCCTGGAAGCCATTTGTAGCTCTCTGAGAGAGAGAACATATGCTTTTCCTATATGCAGTGGTGTGAAAAAAGGACCCAATTGTCATACTTGAATAAAAGTTGAGACATTCATAGAAAATGACTCAAGTAAAAGTGAAAGTCCCCCAGTAAAACATTACTTGAGTACATTTCTTCAAGTATTTGATTTTATATATACTTAAGTTCCAAATGTAAATGTAATTGCTCAAATATACTTAAGTATCAAAATAAAAGTTAAAGTAAAAATCATTTCAAATTGCTCATATTGAGCAAACCAGAATGCACAATTTTCTTGTTTTTTAAAATGTATTTACGGATCGCCAACACACAATTTACAAACGAAGCATTTGTGTTTTGTGAAATCCTCCAGATCAGAGGCAGTAGAAATGACCAGGGATGTTCCCTTGATACGTGTGTGAATTGGACCATTTTCCTGTCCTTCTAAGCATTGAAAATGTAACGAGTACTTTTGGGTGTCAGGGAAAATGTTTGGAGTAAAAAGTACATTATATTCTTGGGGAATGTAGTGAAGTTGTAAAAAATGTAAATATTAAAATTACGTACCGATACCCCAAAAAACAACTTAAGTGATGCTGATATGCATGCATGTATGCATATGAGCCATGTGCCTCAGATGTCTTGTTGAAGGTCTCGAGCAGATTATATGACATATTATGGTGTATAATTATTACATATGTCTTCAGCACTCTCTCTGAGACAGTAAATTAATATGAATGCCCATCCTATTAAATGATGCTGGCTTTAGAATAAGTCTCCCTTGCTGAAGTATCAGATCCTTCTTTGAAAGCCGAGGAAGACTCACAGACACAAGTAAAAAATATATATATAGTGTTTTGCAGCCAAGGCAAATTCGAATGTTCCAGAATCTGTAGCCCTTTTGCGAGTTCAAACTGAAGTCAGGGTGATTTAATTAATAGCTGAAGTAATTAAATTATGGAGCGGTTTTAAAAATAAAAGTCCTACACAATCCTCAGGGCTTGGATCTGAGTGTTTGAACACAAATTCCCCCGCAGACCGAGGCCCAGATAGAGCGGGCGTCTCGCTGGACGGAAAGGCGGCGGGCAATCGTTTCACAAAGTATCAATGTGCTAGTTTAGGACTCTTCTGAGAGTCAGGACCAAAGGAGCCAGTCAAGTTTTTAAGAAGTTTTGCTGTGGAGTTGAGCCGTGGGATCAGCATCTTATCATTGCCAATGGCTAATGTGCCTCCGCAGGGAGGAAGTGTTCCTCTTCTTTCCTTTCATCTATTGTCAAGTTTGTGTGGTGTAGACCTGGATTCAGATAGTGTTTGCTTGTGTCTAGTAGATGAGCAAGGTTTACTCTTACTCAATTCCAATTGAAGTCTGAAGCTGAAATTCCACTGCAAAAAAAATGGGCATACATTTTCAATGAATTGTCAATAAACCGAATGGAAAAGCTATGTATTTAAAAAGCTTTTAATTTGATCCCCTCAAAAAATTAATTTAGTGACTTTCTTATGCATTAACCGCAACGCTGACTTGTGGGTGTCACACTGGTATAAAAGATTTGGAGGCAGGCGCAGGAATACAGCATAGGGGTTTTTAATACACCCAAAACAAACACGTATACAAAAACACTGGGATGTACCCAAACAAAAGAGCTGGGGTAAACCTTGTTGAACGACACAGGACGATACCCGTTATACACAATATATAAAGCACGCAGCATAACAGTGCATAGGTACTAACACCACCAACGGACATAGCAACAATAACCGACAAAGACAGATGGAACAGAGGTGGCAGGTAGCCTAGTGGTTAGAGCGTTAGACTAGTAACGAAAGGTAATGAATCCTGCTCAGTGAAGCCTAGAAAGCAAGTGACGTAGACCTCTGGAACAGAATTAGCATCAGTACTGGGGGATCGGTGACAGTACCCCTTGACGTGCTGCAGCGAGACGACACCAGCCTTGGGGATGACCACAGGGGTGTGGGATGGTCTGGGCGCTGAGGGTGAAACTCCCTGGTCAGCGAAGCATCTAGGATGTCCACCTCAGGAACCCAGCACCAGTCCTCTGGGCCGTACCCCTCCAAGTTGATGAGGTACTGGAGAAGCCAGGTATGCCTCCCCCCAACACCTTGAATCCAGGACCGCCCGGACCAAGTACGCCAGACCTTCCTCAATGTCCAGAGGAGGAGACGGGGCCTCACGGATTCCAGTCTCAGCGAGGGGACCAGGCAAATCTGGCCTGAGAAGAGATACATGAAAGATCGGTTATTATGGTATGTTACCTCATTATCCGTCCTCAGGACTTTAAACGGCCCCACAAACCGCGGGTTCAGCTTCCGGCGGGGCATGTTCTGGGTGGAGAGCCAGACTAGGTCGCCGGTGAAGAAAATGGGTGCCTCACTGCGGTGGTGGTTGGCATGATCCGTGTGCCGATGTGCGGCCAAAACCACTCGTCCACTGCAGGAGCCTCGGTCTTGCTCGGATGCCAAGGTGCCAGGGCCGGCTGATACCCCAACACACACACCGGAAAGGAGTGAGGTCAGTGGCGGAGGGAATTCTGTGCGGACTCCGCCAAAGGTAGAATATCCAGCCGATCCTGACAGCAACACTGCAGGAACCTGCCCACCTCATGTTTGAACCTCTCTGTTTGCTTGATGCTGATACCCAGAGGTGAGGCTGACCGTGAACCCCAAGTGTTCAATGAACGCCTTCCGTACCGTGAGGTGAACTGAGGGCCACGATCTGACACAATATCCTCCGGGATCCCATAGTGCTGGAAGACGTGCGTAAAAAGAGCCTCCGTGGTTTGCGTGGCCGACGGATGCCCAGGCAGAGGAAGGAGGCGACAAGGTTTGGAAAACCGGTCCACAGCAATGAGAATGGTGGAGTTCCCCTGGGAGGGGGGAAGGTCAGTGACTAAGTCCACCGAGAGGTGAGACCAGAGTCGGTGTGGAACCAGCAGGGGAAGGAGCTTTCCATAAGGGAGGTGTCTGGGTGTCTTAGACTGAGCACAGATCGAGCAGGAAGAGACGGAAACTGTCTATAGCCAAGGTGGGCCAGTACTTCTCCGTTAGGCAGGTGATGGTATGGCCTATTCCATGATGACCCGACACAGGCGGCGTGTGCGCCCAGGAAAGGAGGCGGTCCCTCACACCTGTGGGCATGTAGGCATGGTTCTCCGGGCACTGTGCAGGTGCGGGTTCCGGACGCAGGGCCTGCCGTATGTCGGCGTCCATGTCCCATACCACTGGCGTGATAATGCGGAACGGAGGGATGATGGGGGTCTCCTCTCCCTGCCTCTCCTCTGCGTCATAGAGGCAAGACAGGGCATCCTTCTTCACATTCTTCGAGCCTGGCCTATAGGAAATCTTGAATTGGAACCTGGTGAAGAATAGAGCCCATCTGGCCTGTCTCGGGTTTAGACACTTCGCTGCCCTGATGTACTCCAGGTTGCGGTGGTCCGTCCACACCAGGAAGGGTGCTTGGACCCCCCCCAGCCAGTGCCTCCACACCTTCAGAGCCTTCTTGACCGTCAAGAGTTCCCGGTGCCCTATGTCGTAGTTCCTCTGGGTGGGGCTCAGCTGCTTAGAGTAGAAAGCGCAGGCATCAGCTTTGGAGGGGTTCCGGTGGGCTGGGACAGCACTGCCCCGACTCCACTGGGGACCACCTTTTAGCAGGGGCAAAGGCGAGACCACTGTGCTGAAGCCAACGGATGAACCTCCAGAAATAGTTGGCGAAGCCCAGGAATCGCTGGACTGCTTTCATAAAGTTGGGGATGGGCCATGACCGGACTGCGCTGACACGTTGCTCCTCCATCTCCACTCCCTCTGCCCAAAAATGACACAGACTGCTGGAAAAACAAACATTTATCCTGGTTAACATATTGATCATATACCAACAGTCTTCTCAGCACAGACCTGACTAACGAGACATGCTGGACGTGGTCAGCAGATTAGATCAAAATGTTGTCTATATAGACCACTACACCCAATCTAAGCATGTCCCGAAACATTTAATTGATGAAGGCCTGGAAGACTGAAGGAGCATTAGACCGGTCAAAGGATATTACAAGTTACTCATAATGACCCGTGGCTGTAGACAAAGCAGTCTTCAATTCATTGCCTGCATGAATGTGCACCAGGTTGTAGGCGCTCTTCAAGTCCAGCTTCTGGAAGTACCTCACCCCGTGCATTTGTTCGATGAGGGTTGGGATGAGGGGTAAAGGATAGCTGAACTTGACAGTGGCCTGGTTCAATGTTCGATAATCAATGCAGGGGTGCAGTCCCCCATCTTTCTTCTTGACAAAAATAAGCTTGAGGATGCTGGTGACTTAGAGGGGTGGATAAAACTCTGCTGGAGACTCTCCTGTACATAGGTCTCCATGGCCTCGGCATAGAAGAGGAGACATGTCCTCTTGGGAGGGCTGAGTCAGACAACAGGTCAATGGCACAGTCGCAATGGGGAGGCAGGCGTGTAGCCTGGGTCTTTGAGAAAATCCGGTGCAGATCCTAGTACTCTTTCCACCGTAGTGGTGTTGACAGAGCAGTCTCCTCTCAGACCAGGAAATAACCGGCTTATGCAAACTTAACCAGGGGACACCTAAAACAATGGGGTGCTATTATCAATAATCTATAATCAAGAAAGTGATCTGTTCTGAATGAGTGTCATGGTTTAGCAAAGAAACAGTAATGTGATATATGAGCCCTGTCCCTATTGGACAATTATCCAGGGCTCTAACTGGAATGTTTGACTAGGGGAACCAACGGAATGCGTAATGCAGTGACCAGTGCGCTATCTAAGAGATTCCCAGCAGCTCTGGAATCAATCAGATCTAACGGGAGTGAAGGGCTAGGGTACTCGGGGAATTTAATGGGAAAACACACTGGTTGATTTGACAGACAAGGAGAGGAGACTATACCTTCTACCTGGGTTTGCACAGGAGAATTCCCTGGCTTGTCACCTCCTCACCTTCTAGTGGATAGAGAGCAGGTCGGGGAGAAATTTCTCCACAATAGAAGCATAGGTCCAGATTCCTCCTTCTCCTACACTCTGCCTCAGCAAACGTGCCGATCCTACCTCCATCGGATCTGGCCATGGAGCAGGGGTAGCCATGGACTCTGAATTCTGCGCAGGTCTTCTTCGGGGCTGCAGGAGGTTGTCCAATCGGATTGCCATGCTGATGAGCTGGTCGAATAACAGGTTGTCATCACGGGTTGTCATCACGACAGGCTAACTCCAACGGTGACCAGAGCCAACTCGTTCCATCCGGTGGAGGCCACAATGGTCTGGAACTCCAGGGCGAACTCCGAGGTGGTCCTAGATCCCTGGCGTAGTTGGAGTAGACGCTCACCCTCCTCTCGGTCCTCCACAGGATGATCTAACACCGAGCGGAAGAGGAAGGTGAAGCGCTCGTAGGACTCGACCTCGGGTCCGCACGTCTCCTGGACAGCCCAGGCACCCCAGTCCAGAGCCCGTCCGGTCAGTGCCAAGATGATGGTGACAACCCTGTCTCTTCCGGAAACAGCCTGGGCACTGCAAGCAAGGTACAGGTTGAATTGTAGAAGGAACCCCTTGCATCTTGCTGGTGAGCCGTCGAAGCGCTCCAGGAGGGACAGGGGTATTCCACGGAACGGCTTCGATGGAACGGAGGTAGTTTGTGGTGTGGGAGTTGGTACCGGAATCGGTGCTGGAGACCGGAGGGACTGCGCACTCCCCTCCAAGCGCAGGATGGTTGTCTGCACACTGTCCATGGTGATACGGAGTCTGGAGAGACAGTCCTCGCGGTGCTGTACTGTCCTTACAATGGTCGCCAGCTCTGTCTTTCCTGCTGTCTCCGTTTTGCGGGTCGGTTATTCTGTCACGCTAGTATAAAAGATTTGGAGACAGGCACAGGAATATACAATAGGAGTTGTTTCTACACCCAAAGCAAACACATATACAAAACACTGGGCTGTACCCAAACAAAAGAGCGAGGGTAAACCTCGTTGAATGACACGGGACGATACCCGTAATACACAATATATAAAGCCCACAGCATAACAGCTGCACCAACTTATAGGTACTCACACCACCAACAGACATGGGAACAATAACCAACAGAGGGAACAGAGGGAACATATATAACATACTAATCAGGGGAAATGGGAACCAGGTGTGTGTAATCAGACAAGACAGTTCGGGGTTGATGATAATGAATCCTGTTCAGTGAAGCCTTGAAAGCCGGTGACGTAAACCTCCAGAACCGGTGAACAGTATGAGCATCAGTACTAGGGAGATCTGTGACAGTGGAAACATTCATTTAATCTGTTTTTAACCGTAATCTTAGCAGGAATAAGTTAATTGGCTAATATGGCCATAGTTTGGCTAATGTGACTGGGGGAATATGTTATTCTTATATTTTACCGTTTCATCCATTGTCAAGTCATGTGTCATTATTAGGGTTGCAAAATTCCGAGAACTTTCCCCGGTTGGAGGATTCTGCACAGGTTTACCCTATGAGGACCAACCGAAGAACCCCATTATGATTCTACTTACCAGCTTGTTTTCTAAGAGTGTATAGGCATTTATTTGAACCTTCTTCTGACCAGGTATGTCACATTGAGATTTAAGTATCTGCTCCGCGAGCCAAGACAAGTAAGGTGTTAGTAAAGGAAGAGTCCGTCATATGATTTGACACGTCAGTGAGTGACTGTTTATATGCTAGTGTGTGTGTGTGTGTGTGTGTGTGTGTGTGTGTGTGTGTGTGTGTGTGTGTGTGTGTGTGTGTGTGTGTGTGTGTGTGTGTGTGTGTGTGTGTGTGTGTGTGTGTGTGTGTGTGTGTGTGTGTGTGTGTGTGTGTGTGTGTGTTTCATGTTCCTCCAGAGGTAAGGGCATGGGAATCGATCTTGAGGCGCGATTGATGCCTGATGATTGATTGCACCTCTGTGATTTATTAGCCATGTCAGGGAACGGGAGAGGGGGAAAGCTCTTTGTCCGTGTCTTCAGCAGCACTGTTGTTTTTCATTCTGCCTGGTTTTGCCCTCCAGTCACACTTTAGATCTCAGGAGAGAGAGAGAGAGAGAGAGAGAGAGAGAGAGAGAGAGAGAGAGAGAGAGAGAGAGAGAGATTTCAGTTCCCACATTATTGCAATTACTGTGTAGAATGGAAGATCAAAACAGATTTGAGTAACTCAGTTAGGTTCGAGAAAGAGGGTTTTGAAGTAATCCCTCTGAACAATATTCTGACTCATAGTCTGAAAGAACTGGTAACTGTATTAACTGATCTCGCTGTAAAGCTAGTGTGTACATGTGGGCAAGGTGTGGATATAGTGTCTGAAATACATAACACACTCATTTGAATGGTCTAATCAATTTTCAGCATGCTATTCCTGATTTAGTTTTCCAATATTTCCACCTATTGAAGAGGTGCCATGAATCATACCACCCTGTTCCCTGAATCATCCATTTTCCAGTCAGACTCAGAAATAATCGCTCTCTTTTTTTTCAAAACTATCATCTTCACTTCACTACCCAATGAGTCACGGTTTTACACTTTGCTGGGTTGAAAATCTGGGGATTAGTCTGTCCTTTTTTCTCAGGTGCTTCTCAATACAATGTAATATACCTGAGAACATTGTACATATTACCCATACTAAACAGCTCCTCAATTCAGTTTGTCTGAAGGGTCGCTCTAAGACACCTCACTTCAGATAGGCAGTGGACTGAGAAAGAAAAAAGGGGGTAGAGAGAGGCAGAAAGAGAGAGAGAGACAAGAGAGAAAGAAAGCTAGAGAGAGAGAGAGAGAGGCGGGCAGGAGGAATCTTATCTTCCTCCTCTCTCTCACCTGTCAGCCTGTGTTGACAGAACTGTGAGATGTTATTGTGACAAAGCCCAGCTGGGTGGTTTCTTCTGTCTTTCTCTCTCTGTCTCTCGTCTGTCTCAAACCCTCGCAACAAAAAAAAACACACAGAAACACTCCTGTGTTTTATTATAAAACAACAAAAAATGCCAATAGCGGTTACGCGCTCGCACCAATGAAGCAGTTTGTAATGCGTCCCAGACTTGGTTTTTGTTGATCTTTTTATTGATTGAAATGATTGTAAGTCGCTTTGCCGGCTCACGTACTGTAGCTGTTAATGATGATAGTCATCAGTTGCCATTCAGCTCTCTCAGCATCCCAATGCCACCAGATGTATTTTAGCTGTGTGTTTGAGTGTGTGTGTGTTAGTGTGTGTGAGTGAGAGAGGAAGCGAGCGTGTGTGAAATGGAGGGAGTGGAGTGTGTGTTGATGAACAGTATTTGATGTGAAATAGGGCGGTGAGTGAGGCCCAGTGATGTCAGCAGGGGGGCCCGAGGCAGTTTCCATGGGGACTTAGAAGAGCAGCATCCACAAATGACACACACACACACAGACAAACACACACACACACACACACATATATACATGTACACACAGTTTCATTTCCACGATTATTGTACGGTAACAGAATTCTGTGCCTGAGAAACAGATACACCAACACCCTCTTATACAACCTTCCAAATTATAAATTGAATGAGAATGATTGAAAGATAAAGAGATACCCATAATCCCAAAAACACCAAACTCCCTTTCTTCTCCACCGTGATGGAGTGAAACAGTCAGAGACCCGGAGAGAGACTCCCGCTGTCTGCCTCTCTCCCCTGGTTAACCTGTTTGTTTGTTTCCTTTGGTAGTTGAGATGCTGTGATTAAACAGACTAGCTAATGCCCTGGTAGACATCACACCCCCTTTCTCAGGTGCGGAGACTGGAGCCCAGACTTCAGGAGAAGGTTCCGTCTCATGCTCGCTCGCTCTCTGCTCCCTATCCACTAGAAGGTGAGGAGGTGTGTGTGTGTGTGTGTGTGTGTGTGTGTGTGTGTGTGTGTGTGTGTGTGTGTGTGTGTGTGTGTGTGTGTGTGTGTGTGTGTGTGTGTGTGTGTGTGTGTGTGTGTGTGTGTGTGTGTGTGTGTGTGTGTGTGTGTGTGGACAGAGCTGCAGTTCTGTAACCAACCTATAGAGGTTGCCCTTCTACAGTACATTAGTACATTGTCAGGTGTCACTGACCATCCTTGCTTATTTTCTCATCGCCTGTCGCCATGTTGCTAAGCACTCATGATAGCAGATGTTAATGACACACACACACACACACACACACACACACACACACACACACACACACACACACACACACACACACACACACACACACACACACACACACACACACACACACACACACAGACTGACCTACACACACACACACACACACACACACACACACACACACACACACACACACACACACACACACACACACACACACACACACACACGCACACAGTACAGTACATGAACAGAGAAACAGTGATTGGCATGGAGAGAGACTAGCAGATCAGTCTGAGAATATTTGCCCCTCAAAATTGCTTTCTAGTTAAAATGTGTGGTCTGAGTTAATGAATGAGTAATGCAGGACCATACGTGCTCGCTGTGTGAGAGATGATATCACTCCACGTTCATATGCCGGTGGACTAAAACTCACGAACGCGCACACACGTACGCACACAAACACACATAGCTACATATTTCAGACATGCCTCAGTGCATGTAACTGGTCATCAAAGAAGAGGTTGCAGTTAAATGCCTAGAATTTTATCCACAAGATACACAAAGAGAGTTTATCAAAATATTACTGAACAATGACAACTACAAAGGCATGTCCGCCTCTTCCTTCTCAGTAAATTTACAGAATCCAAATCTCCCAGGCTAGGTCATGGTGTTTATTAGTATTTTATTCCAGATAGCTCAATAGGGCCAAGCACCTTAATGGCACTAATAGATGCCGGCTGTAATTTGTACTGGGAGTAAATCAGTGTGAGCAGAGAAACTCTGCTCATGGGATGAATCACCTAATCATGCAGCTACAGTAATGAGCCATTTTCCCCTTTAACAAATGACCCCCATGCACTACATAAATATCATCTTACCCACACAGATGACACAGACTCTTTATCTCCTGCTGCCTAGGCTAGGAGAGATGAGGGGAGAGGAAAGTTGCTTTGCTCCTTTTTCTGTAGAAGGCTTGGTTGGACGCTGTGTGTCTGTGTGTGTCAGTGGACCATCTTCTTCAGCGAATTTCATGAAAATACAAAGAATGAAAGATGAAAAACGTTATCCTTTTTGGATAAAACTATACTAAATACATTAATGTCGCCAAATAATTGATTAAAACACACGGTTGAGGTCTACCATAACCTCAACAGCGCTCTGTAGGGTAGCACCATGGTGTAGCCGGAGGACAGTTAGCTTCCGTCCTCCTCTGGGTACATTGACTTCAATACAAAACCTAGGAGGCTCTTGGTTTCACCCCCTTCCATAGACTTGCAGAGTAATTATGACAACTTCCAGAGCATGTCCTCCAACCTACCAGAGCTCTTGCAGCATGAATTGACATGTTGTCCACCCAATCAAAGGATAAGATAATTAATCTAGCTGTAACCCTCTCACCAGGCTCGAATTTGACTCTCGCGATATTACCTTACATAGAATATCTCAACCGCATGTTAGGTGAGAAGGACAACTCCAATAAGAACCCCTATTGTAAACTATCTAGGGTGATGACAATTAGGGTATTAACTTCAGATGAAATGATTATAGGTTTCTGTTATTGTATCAGGATAGGCTATCCCATGCATTAAATGAAATTGAAACAGTAAATGACTCCACCAAGGCAACATACATAAGGTTCAATATGTGTATTATTACATTTTCAAAGCACAACATCCTTGCTTCAAGGCCTGAGCTACAGGCAGTTAGATATGGGTATGTCATTTAGGGGAAAATTGAAAAAAAAATGGGGGCTATCCCTAATAAGATTTATTAAGAACAAATTCTGATTTACAATGATGACCTAGGAACAGTGGGTTAACTGCCTTGTTCAAGTGCAGAGTGACAAATTTTTACCTTGTAAGCTATGGGGTTTGATCTAGCAACCTGCCAGCTATCTGCCTCCCTATGTTAGCTAGCTTGCTCTGACTATCCAACACAACACTGGAACTCTTCCAACCTAAGGTATTCTTTTGGTTTTATTCATTTATTGCCACTGGGGCCCGCGCCGGTGTAACTGCTTACTGTGGCTATACAATGTAACGTTACTGCATGATTGTAATGGATTTAGTTAATAGAACTCATTAGTTCTATTAGCTATGTTGACTGGGACGTTACTTTAGCTAATATGGGGGACAACAATGTAGGCTGTGTGTAGCGGTTATGACATGGTTTGGCGTGGGAAGTGTTTTCCCGCCTGGTCACGTACAGCTGATGTGTTGTTCATTGTCCACAAACAAAGGGAAAAGGTGAGAGGGAAATACATGGAAGTGAACTGTGTATATGTGTGATCAGGGGTGTATTCATTCCACTGATTCTTTTAAAAAGCGTTTCTTACACGGAAGCAAACAAAACAGGGATAAAATACCTGAGTTTGTCCAATAGAAACTCTCGTTTTGCAAATGTTGGACTTATGATTACACCCTAGATAAGCTAGATGCAGGCAAGAGTGTGCAAGGCGGTATTGAATGTGTCACTGTCTGTCATCTCAAATGTTTCTCCCGACCTGTGTGCACCTATAGTACATTGTAAACTTTTATTAATAGGCTAGCTCGGTTGTAGCAACCTCATGATGGGTATAGGTAAAAATGTGAGTATCATGTAGTAGCCTAAACCGATCGATGTTACTTTGAACTATGTGAATGGAATATGAATGACAGTTATCCGACATGCTGTAATAGAAATAAAGCCATGCTCATGGAAAAAAATTGTCCTCCCTCATCTTAAACGGCACTGACCGCCACTGGTCTGTGTGTGTGTGTGTGTGTGTGTGTGTGCGTGTTGGAGAGAGATGAAGGATCCTGTACTGGATGTTGCACTCTGAGTGTGTTCTCAACCCTGTCCTCAGGAGAGTTCATGCCGTCTTGTTGCCTCTTTTTCACCAGGCCCTCAGGATGGGACTCGCCTCATTATTCACCATGCTATTATCAAACCACTGCGGAAAGTTGTCAATGTTGTCAATTGACTCATTCTCTCATTTCCCCGAACGTGCTCTTCACGTTGTGAAGTCGTTGTGGGCATCATCATCGCCGGGCGACGTCGAGGTGATGATGATCACTCCACGACGATGATGTCAGCCTTTCATCACGGATCGGATCCGTCATGAAGGTGTCTGCTGACTCAAGGCCGCAGGGCCACTTGAGGAACGAGGGAGCGAGAAAGAGGGAGAGATGAAAACCCCTTCGCACTTTTAGGGCAGATGTAGTGTTTATAGCCCAGGGCTAAAAAAGATACAGAGCTCCTGAGGCGGTGTGTAAGCAGTGAGAGTGAGATAGGGATGAGTGGAGGAATGGGGTCTCCGGGCTGCCACCTTGTTCACTGCTTTGACCCAGCGGAGCAGAAGAGAGATGCTAACACCTAATGTTGCTAATGTAGTGAAACTGCTCTGAGGCCTGGAGAAGCATGTTAGGGCTTTAAGGCCACAAGTATGTGTAGCATATTGTTCTCTATTGTGGTAGACTGATAGATTGGGTTAGGGTGGACTTAGTGATTTGGAGGCCCCAGGCAAAGGCCAGTCTGTACTCCACATACTGTATACAATTAACCATAAGGTCCCTCAGTCGAGCAGTGAAACAACCACAAAGACTAGGGAGGTTTTCCAATGCCTCGTAAAGAAGGCTACCTATTGGTAGATGGGCAAAAATAAAAAAGCAGACATTGATTATCCCTTTGCGCATGGTGAAGTTATAAATTACACACTGGATGGTGTATCAATACACCCAGTCACTATAAAGATACAGATGTCTTTCCTAACTCATTTGCCGTAGAGAAAGGCTGACTTTAAAACAGTTAGAGTTTAATGGCTGTGACAGGAGAACACTGAGGATGGATCTACAACATTGTAGTTACTCCACAATACTAACCTAACTGACAGAGTGAAAAGAAACAGAGGCCTGTACAGAATAAAAATATTCCAAAACATGCATCCTGTTTACAGTAAGGCACTAAAGTAAAACTGCAAAAAAATTGGTAAAGAAATTAACTTTGTTTCCTGTATACAAACTTTCTATTTGGGGCAAATCCAACATGTCACTGAGTACCGCTCTTCATCATTTCGTGGTGGTGGGTGGCTGCATCATGTTTTGGATATAGTCATCAGCAAAGACTAGGGAGCTTTTGAGGGATAAAAATAAACAGAATAGTGCTAAGCACAGGCAAAATCTTAGAGAAAAACTTGGTTCAGTCTGCTTTTGGAACAGACACTGGGAGACAAATTCACCTTTCAGCAGGAAAATAACCTAAAACACAAGGCCAATATACACAGGAGTTGCTTACCAAGATGACATTGAATGTTCCTGAGTGGCCTAGTTACAGTTTCAACTTAAATTGTCTTAAAAATCTATGGCAAGACTTGAAAATGCCTGTGTATCAACGATAAACAACCAGCCTGAAGAATTTTTAAATGTACAAATATTGTACAATCCTGGTGTAAAAAGCTCTTAGAAAATTACCCAGAAAGACTGACAGCTGTAATTGCTGTCAAAGGCGATTGTAACATTGACTCAGGGGTGTGAATACTTTTGTAAATGAGATATTTCTCTATTTCATTTTCAAAAATTTGCTAACATTTTCACTTTGTCATTATGGGATATTGTGTGTAGATCTATTTCATCCATTTTGAATTGAGGCTGTAATACAAAAAAATGGTGTAATAAGTCCATTGGGTATGGATACTTTCTGAAAACACTATACATGGACTACACATACATGTCCTCTGCCTCGACGACGATGGCAGTACTATCAGCCGCACCTGTCTTTTTAACCCAAAAATGCCTTAACTTAAGACATTTTCCTGTTAAAATGAAATATTCTTTATTTTAATTTTCTCTGCCCCGCTCTGAAAGCGCCTCATTGCTGCAGCTTCATTTTAACAGAAGTCGCTTTTGCAGTCATATCGTGTGAAACAATGCACAGGAACTCATTGGGGGGCCTCAAGCGGAGAAATTATAAAAAGTATTCAAATCTAGTAGTATCGTGTTTTTACATTATGCCCAGCTCACGAGGCCCATTGATGATGTGTGGCCTGAAGCAATTAATGGTTAAATCTGCCACGGGCTCTTTAGCTAATACACTACCGGTACTCCATGTCATGTGCCTTGCCTTGGCAATGACTAGGAGTGGCAAGAAGTGGAGCGTTAGCTAAAGAGACTGGTACTCAGTCTCTTTAGCTAGTAGGCTGAGTCTCAGACTGAACTTTATGCGACTCCTCATTTTCTCTGTCACTTCTCGCTCAGATCGATACAGAGTGACAAAGCACTTTGTCAGTCAACCACTCTCTCTTGGTCCTCTTTATCTCAGCCTCACTCTACATCTTTCCCTCCCTCTCTCTTCGCTGTCTCTCCCCCTCTCTTTACCCCTCCTCTCCGGCTCCTATAGTCTCACTTTCTCTCTCTCTCTCTCCACCACTACCTCTCTATCTCTCCATATGAGATTGGGTATTTTCCTCCCTGAGTGCTTTCAATAACTGGAGTGATTGTAGAGTGTATGACTGTCCACCCATGTGTGTCCTCAAGTAGCAGCCATCTCGCAGCCTGCCTATTCAAAACAATATTCAACAACAGGGTCATTTCATCATCCTCTCTCTGGTCTAGGGGTCACTAGTGATTTTCTACTGCTCTCTCTTTTGAAACAGTGTTTAAACCCTTTACAATGAAGATCTGTGAAGTTATTTACGATTTTTACGGATTATTTTTGAAAGACAGGGTCCTGAAAAAGGGGCGTTTCTTTTTTTGCTGAGTTTATCTATTTTATATATAATGTAGATGTATAGATGTATGCCCAAGGGAGACCTCTTTCACCATCCCCTGCAGGAATGTCCCATTCACATTGTTTCCAACATTAGGGCTTTTTTTTCAAAAGATTGGTCACATGCACTGTAAGTAAACACACAGAGAGCACTGATGCAGTGGTCTAGATTGTGCATATGGTGTCTGTCATGTCCTACAGTAGCTGTGAAGGCTGTTCACTGAACAGTTGTAGGGTGTCATTCAGTAGATCATCATGCAGCCATGTGTTTCAATTCTCCAGCCAATTAAAGGGTAGGTATCATAAATGTAATCACATGTAACATATGGATTTGCATTAGAATACACATCAAACGTCCCAATGCAAAGTCACACCTCACTTTTCTATTTTTCAAGTCATTACATAAAACTGATGAGAATTCCGAAGAATGCCGAGGTCATGTTGAATTTATTTTCTTCTGGAATGTAATGTAACATGGAGGACCTGGCAAGCCAGCCTATTCACTATAATGTAAACGCCAACAGAAATCACTTCAAATGTATGAACCAAATCGTTTGCACTCATGACTACTGGTTTCAATGACATTTTCAGCAAATTTACCTACAAATACTTTATGAATGTGTTACAAATCAGCTTGCAAGGTTGCTAGCCAACTAGACTGCTAACGTTTGCCCTACTTGCCGGCAAACTTTAGCCCTACCAGCTTGCTAATGTTACTTTAGCACTGCTTGAGTCAGACAGTTGCTATCAATACCTAGCTTACAGTTACAATAAAGTAAACCACAGTTTTGGAAATACATAATGCCATATAACAAGTTATCAAATAATGTTACCAATATATGCAGTTATCTTAGCCAGCAAGCCTGCTAGCTAGCCTAGCCAGCTAACTAGCCTAGCTAGCCAACCACCATGTCGACACAGCTAAGTAGTAAGCCAGAGAACAACTAGTCTAGCACAGCCAGGAACACAACAACAAAAAAGCCAGCAAATATAAAGTAGAGAGATTGACAGATTGACAGCTGAGTTCGCTAACAAAGAGTCAAGGAGAGGCCTTCAGAGGGAGAGGCTGTTAAACCAGCTGAGGGTTTTTTCAAGGCACTGTATATCAGCTAATCCAATAGCGATATATAGTGCCTTGAAAAAGTATTTGCCCCCTTTCTAATTTTCATATTTTTGAATTCATTGTTCCTTCTATTAAGGCAAGTCGTCCAGGACCTGAAACAGCAAAGCATCCTCAAACCATTGTTGTGACATGATTTTCATTAACGTGATGACTGTTATTTATTGAATCTATATTTAATTGTCAACCAAATAAATTAATCATGTAACAATTAACTCATTAGGAATTTGGGGCACCATGGGAAAAGTTATTTAATGAGGTACCATCTTCCGAATTAACTCTAGAAGGTATATAGATCTCTTATATCAATAACAGTCATTTATAAATCATTACTTCATATGTGACCAGCTCAAATCGGTAATATGTAGAAAAATGTGAAACAGTTTTTTTTTTACATTGGATAAAAGTAGAGACTCTGGTATATCATACACTGCATTTGAGGAACAATGGGAAGGTAATTCTGCTGTGAAAGTGGATCAACTTGTAAACTCACTTTTGAGAAGTGCTTTTGAAAGTTTTGGTACATACTGGAGTGCTCTCCTTTGTCTACACTCATTCAGCATTGTTCACACCCTCTTAAGCCAGCCCCACCCGTCTCTTTAAGGATTCACATGAGAGGTCATGTGCTAAACAGTGAGTAGTGGAGTAAAGATTAAGACTAAAAGTGGTAAAAGCAGTAGCCTATAATAAGGAACAATTCCAGGTAAACGTAGTGTCCAGATGTTATATTAGACACTTATCCAGACACACTTTTCTAATTTGATAGGTCATGTGAAATAAATGCTATAATCCCCAGCCACATCCAGTGGTGGAAAAAGTACCACATTGTCATAGAGTAAAAGTATAAATCATTTGAAATTCCTTATATTAAACCAGATGGCACAATTATATTTTTTATATTTTTTTTTATTGACAATTGCCAGGGGCACACTCCAACACTCAAACATAATTTACAAGAAGCATTTGTGTTTAGTGATTTGGCCAGATCAGAGGCAGTAGGGATGACCAGGGATGTTCTTTGGATAAGTGTGTGAATTGGACCATTTTCCTGTCAAAAAGTAAGTACTTTTGGGTGTCAGGGAAAATGTATTAAAGTAAAAAGTACATTTTTCTTTACGAATGTAGTGAAGTAAAAGTAGCCAAAAATATAAAATAGTAAAGTAATGTACAGATACCACAAACTGCTTAAGTAGTACTTTCAAGTATTTTTACTTAAGTACTTTACAGCACTGCCCAAATACCTTCACACCAGTACATTAGCATACTTTATATACTGTTACACATGCACTTATCACATAGTAATCCATACATAAGTAAAGGCAATGCAACCTGAGTTGAAACCTAAGTGAGGTGCACATGTACTGTACATAAACAGATGCATGCGCCATATATTTATAAGGGTGGACACTTGATACGGTCACATTATATTGTTGTGGTATGTCACAAAATCATGTTACGACCACACATCAATATTAATTATATATCAATATGTTGCTAAGTGGATGGTCTCTACAGAAGGTGTAAACGGTACAGCCAAATGGTTACTTGCATAGTAAAAATATCAGAAATGGATAGTGTCAATATAAATAACATATACAGTATGTGCAAGAACAATATCAATAATAATATCAGTGATAGACGAGGTAGTTATATGCATACAATCAGGGTAAAGTGGCTGAGCAGCAGGATAAATAAATTGTAGCAGCAAAGTATGGTGTGTGTGATAGTGCTGATGACTGGTCTGTCCAAACCACGCATGAACAAGGGAATCTATATTCAGAGAGCCTGTTTCTGCCCTGCCCTTGACTTTGGTCCAGGACATGTGATGTCCATAGCCTCTTCGTCGCTAAACTCCCTGAACTTGTCAAAAATATATTTTGTCTATGGCCAGTCCAGGTGGTGCTTTTACAGGCAGACCATCTATGGGAGGAAAGATGCGCAGCAGCTGAAACCTGGTCCCGACAGCCAGAACGCTCTTTGGCGACAAAACCAGGCTCCAGAGCATTGAAGCTGTAAAATAGGGAATAAGAAAAAATCTGAAGACATTACAACCCTGCACAACATCAATTCACCTCCAAAGTTTAGATAAGAATAAACTCATACAATGGAAATTATTTTTTACCTGAAGTGCTGGTACTGCTTGATACAGTATGTGGCAATGGCCTGAAGTACGGAGTCAGGTGTTGTTGCCAGCCATAGCTTTCCACCAGCACTGTACCATCCTCCAGTCCAACCAGCTGTGGGATGGTGACCCCCGTCACAGTGCTGTCCTTCACAACACCGGCAATCTCAGACAAAGCTAGCTAGCCAGCCATCTAACGTCAGCAATACAAACCAATTGTCATAGCTTGCTAAAGTTAACCAATAGGTTCAATGTTAGCTAGTTAGAATGAGAAATGGCATTCTGAGAAAACTACACAAGTTCATGTTAGCTAGCAAGCAGGCCACCTAACCCCAGCTTACAGCAAGCTTTAACTTGGGGTATTTTGTTTAAACATGTCACATTAACGTTAGCTAGCTAAAATATGAAATATAATCCCAATCCATACAGTAACGTTACTTGCAATACAAACCGATTGTCATAGCAAGCTAAAGTTACATTAGGTTCATTGTTAGTTAGAAAGCCAGCCATCGAACTCCAGCTGGCTAGCTAATAGCAAGCTTTAGCTTGCAATTAAAAACAACTTTCTGACAAAATAAGAAACATAATACCTGAATCTGTTGCTGGATCCTTACCTGTATACATGGATGAAAGCTTCACTTTATAAGACATCCTGTGTTGTTTCCGTTTAGTTTGCACAGCTTGTTTGGCCGGTTATGTTCCACTGATTTCAAAATGTGTTCTTTTCAGAGTGAGAGAGTCAGCATGGCACAAAAGTCATCCAGAAAGTAGTCCATCATAACTTTTTCTGACTGACATTTGTAGATAGCTACAAATGTCAAGTTGATAAATTCAGGGAAGCATTGTTATTGAGAGCAGTAGTAACATATTTGCAGTTCTCCATGGCTAAAGTTACAGATAAAAAAAAACTGCTTTAGGAGCAGCTAATTTTATATACACAAGATGCAACACCTCACCAATCCAAACTCATATCTCGGCATGTCCAGCCCACTCATTATCTCAGCCAATCATGGCTAGCGGGATGGTTGCTAACTTTCTCTGAGGCTAAACCAACTAGGCTCCTAATTTAACAATTTTATTCGTATTTACAGATGACATACACGTTTGGTGTTAAGGCAAAAAAAACATTTTGATAAAAAAAACATTTACGTTCAAAAGGCTCTCCTGTGAAGTCGTGACTTGCGACATACGCCGAGTTTCCTGAATCGGGTCACATGTCAGTCTCCTTCTGAACGTGGCATAATCCTTGAATCCGCAAGAACCCTAACCTTACTATCATTCCATACACACAAATTGGTTTAATTATTTAGTTACTAACTAACTAAATAATAACACAAAATTCATACACACTTAATACATGAGAAAAAAAATAATAATAGAAACGTAATGCAATAGAAACAGTCCCCTGGTGGACTAAGAACAGCATGACGGCTTGGTTATCAAAAGGGAGGGGTCAGGTTGAGAGAGGGACCGTTCAAAAGTTTGTGGTCACTTAGAAATGTCCTTGTTTTAGAAAGAAAAGCACATTTCTTGTCCTTTAAAATAATATCAAACTGATCAGAAATACAGTGTAGACATTGTTAATGTTGTAAATGACTATTGTAGCTGGAAACAGCTGATTTGTTTATGGAATATCTACATTGGCATACAGAGGCCCATTATCAGCAACGATCACTCCTGTGTTCCAATGGCATGTTGTGTTAGCTAATCTAAGTTTATCATTTTAAAAGGCTAATTGATCATTAGAAAACCCATTTTCAATTATGTTAGCACAGCTGAAAACTGTTGTTCTGATTAAAGAAGCAATAATACTAGCCTTCTTTAGACTAGTTGAGTATCTGGAGCATCAGCATTTGTGGGTTCGATTACAGGCTCAAAATGGCCAGAAACAAATAACTTTCTTCTGAAACTCATCAGTCTATTTTTTAGAAATGAAGGCTATTCAATGCGAGAAATTGCCAAGAAACTGAAGATCTCGTACAAAGCTGTGTACTACTCCCTTCACAGAACAGCGCAAACTGGCTCTAACCAGAAAATAAAGAGGAGTGGGGGCCCTGGTGCACAGCTGAGCAAGAGTACAAGTACATTAGAGTGTCTAGTTTGAGAAACAGACGCCTCACAAGTCCTCAACTGGCAGCTTCACTAAATAGTACCCGCAAAACACTAGTCTCAACGTCAACAGTGAAGAGGCGGAGTTACTCTGTCCAGTGTCTGAGTTCTTTTGCCCATCTTAATCTTTTCTTTTTATTGGCCAGTCTGAGATTTGGCTTTTTCTTTGCAACTGCCTAGAAGGACAGCACCCTGGAGTTGCCTCTTCACTGTTTTTTTGTGTGTTTTTTTTTACATTGAGACTGGTGACTTGCCTAGTTAAATAAAGTTTTTTTTAAATAAACTAATTAAAAGTAACCTTTTTACAGAATGACAGTGAAGAGGCGACTCCGGGATGCTGGCCTTCTAGGCAGAGTTGCAAAGACAAAACCATATCTCAGACTTGTAAAAGGATCTTGAAAAAGGATCTTGAAGAAGGAACGCTATCACTCCAAGAACTATTTAGGGAAGAAGCAGTCAGCTGGTTTTCTGTCTATAATGGAGTGGCCAGCACAGTCACTGGATCTCAACCCTATTGAGCTGTTGTGGAAGCAGCTTGACCATATGGTACATAAGAAGTGCACATCAAGCCAATCCAACTTGTAGGAGGTGCTTCAGGAAGCATGGGGTGAAATCTCTTCAGATTACCTCAATAAATTGACAACTAGAATGCCAAAGGTCTGCAAGGCCGTAATTGCTGCAAATGGAGGATTCTTTGATGAAAGCAAAGTTTGAAGGACACCATTATTATTTCAATTGAAAATCATTATTTATAACCTTGTCAATATCTTGATTATATTTCCTATTAATTTTGCAACTCATTTCATGTAAGTTTTCATGGAGAACAAGGACATTTCTGAGTGACCCCAAAATGTTGAATGGTAGTGTACATTTGGAAACTACGCTCACAGTAATCAGAATACTTAGCACCCAAACCACTGCTTATTCAGATAGCAAATGCAATGTATATATTTACGTGTAGATGTCTTTGTCTGTCATCTCTCTGTTGAACCAATCAACCCTTCTATGGGGACAGTGTATTTGTGGTTCACGCTTCGGTGTAAGGCTCGGCTTCAATGTAAGCCTCTGCTTGTCCACCAGAGGTCACAAAGTCCTTCTTAGTTGTAAAGCTTCTCAGGGAGTGTAGTGTTCAAATAGAACAGCTACCAAGATGTACCGGTGATT
The DNA here is from genome assembly GCF_021184085.1 of Oncorhynchus gorbuscha. Taxonomy (NCBI): domain Eukaryota; kingdom Metazoa; phylum Chordata; class Actinopteri; order Salmoniformes; family Salmonidae; genus Oncorhynchus; species Oncorhynchus gorbuscha. The sequence goes on from NC_060196.1 coordinate 27,201,169, forward strand.
GTCTGAGATGGGATTTATGCCTTCCTTTCTTGAGTAGATAGCCAAGTTCTAGATCCGTTTTCATGCACAGCTGCAGACTGTCAAATATTCTGGTCTTTATCTTCTTCACCTTGTGTTGAGAGTTTCAGAGTCTGTAACCATTTCAACATATGGCCAACGTTCCACGCTTTTCTGGTCTGATAGGTGAGGTTATATTCTAACCTTGTGTTGAGTTTCAGAGTTTTCAACCATTTCTGCTGGTCTGAGATTCTTAACCATTCGTAACGTTCGGCTCACACTGTCTGTCTACTGGTCTGATATGTTCATTCTTAGCGAGTCCTTTAAAGCACTCTGGTCGGAAAGGCGGTTCCATCACAATGACATGCTCTTCTGAACTCATTAGGGGTGTGACTTAGTTAATGTGCAATGGACATGAAAAACCATTATCTCATTAGAAACCAAAATCACAAGCCTATCTCAACAAAAAATAGTTTAATCGTTCTTCATATTGTATGAACATCATATTGGATGGAAACTTGAAAGCTAGAATTTTTCCTTCCTAAGTTACAGTATTTGGTTCAATTTTTAATAACATCACAAAATAATAAACACTATGACATGATTATTCTTTTGGTCCCCACTGACCATTCCTAACATCCCTACATAGAAATATTGTTCCAATATTCACTTTTTCATTAGCGTTTTTGGTCGGCAAAGTGTCTCTGTAACAAAGACATTCCAATCTTGATACTACCTCCTCTTCTGTGGGGGAGAGGGGTTAAGGCTTTCTGTCAGCCATTTGCCAAGCTGATCTGAGGCCTTGGATCTTCGACCAGGAGAGTCATGACACCATCACACCATCACACATCCATCACTTATCCCCAAACCGAGTGGTGCAGTGGTCTAAGGCACTGAATCTCAGTGCTAGAGGTGTCACGACAGACCCTGGTTCGATTACAGTCTGTATCACAACCTGCTGCGATTGGGAGTCCCATAGGGTGGTGCACAATTGGCCCAATGTCGTTAGGGTTTGGCTGGGTTAGGCTATCATTCTAAATAAGAATTTGTTCTTAACTGTCTTGCCTAGATAAATAAAGGGGGGAAAAATGCTTAACTGTTGGTATGAGGTTTTAATACGAAATGCAGTGATGCCAGGAATGATGGGACCCATGTCATCCAAAAAGTTATAAGTTTGAATCATCTGTCAATAGGACATTCTTCCAGGTGCTTTTCGGTAAACTTGAGTCAACTGCTGAGACTCGCAGTAGGTTGGTAGGAAATAGAGGTTGCAGGCTTCACATTCACGCTCAGCACAGCACCTAGTGTCAGCCAGAGTCTCATTCCGAATCTTGCCATGCACTGGTTATACTAAGTTGTGAAGTCCCCCGAGGTGAAATAAGCACCGCATGCAGTAGACGTTTGCACAGTACCCTTTATCCAATCCCTTTGCTTAAATCGGACAAACCGGTCCCACTTCAAAGCTAGCTTCTTGTTTTTGGGCCACAAATGAGTCTAACCGCGTCCTTGTGGGTATTAAGGCACTATGTGGGTATTACTGCGCTAGCGATGAATGAAGCACTCGCTCACTCAACTACGATTACCAAAATGCACAGGAGAAGAGGAGATGAAGTTCTTTGCTTGAGTTTATATGGCTTCTACTTCATAGTATTTCACCAGCGGGCCTAACAACACCCGTGCCAATATATCCTCCAAACACCGGCTTCTCGGGCATTATCACTTAAACTTACAGGAGGGTGCTAAAGGGAGGGCGGCTCATAATAATGGCTGGAATGGAGCAAATGGAATGGCATCAAACCCATGGAAACCATGTGACGTATTTAATAACATTCTACTTATTCCGCTCCAGACACTACCACGAGCCCACCCTCCCCAATTAAGGTGTATGTAAGTTATCAGATTGTGTGTGTGTGTGTGTGTGTGTGTGTGTGTGTGTGTGTGTGTGTGTGTGTGTGTGTGTGTGTGTGTGTGTGTGTGTGTGTGTGTGTGTGTGTGTGTGTGTGTGTGTGTGTGTGTGTGTGTGGTACTGGGGTGGAGCAGACAGACTCTGGTCTGACTATGTCTTTATTGGATGACGAAACCCCTCCAGGGAGGTCATGATGGCTGCAGCAGGAGATGTGCAATGCATCCCAAAATGGCAGCCTATTCCCTATGTAGTGCACTCCTCTTGACCAGACCCCTATGGGATTCCTTATGGGCTCTGGTCAAAAGTAGTCCACTATATAGGGAATAGAATGTCATTTGGGACTCGGGAACCTGGTCTAAACCTAATGCATTATATAAACCAATCGCTCTTTCTTCCCAGCCTACCGTTCATCTTCCTCCACCACAGGTAATCCCATTAGTTCTCTCCTGATATGGCCTTTTACAACAGATTTAATTCAGGGGATTTCAATCAGGGTGGAATCACATTACAGTTTTTGTGTCTTGTACGTGTGTGTCTCAACGTATTTGTCATGTGCACACTCACTCCTCTTTTTTTATTTTGTTGTCTTGGGTGAGTGGTGTGTGGTTTATTTGATTTGTGTGTGTGTGTGTGTGTGTGTGTGTGTGTGTGTGTGTGTGTGTGTGTGTGTGTGTGTGTGTGTGTGTGTGTGTGTGTGTGTGTGTGTGTGTGTGTGTGTGTGTGTGTGTGTGTGTGTGTGTGTGTGTGTGTGTGTGTGTGTGTGTGTGTGTGTGAGTTCTTGTCATGGATAGAACCGATAAGTTGATAAAGGTGTATATATGTGTATGACCGATGTACTGTTGGAGTGTTTGTTCGTCTGTGTGCATGCGTGCATTCGTCTTCACTGTCTTTTCTACAGTCCAAGTGCATCCTGGCAGCCAGGGATAAGACTGAGACTGAGTGTGGAATCTGAGTAACCATCACTCTTTCCTCTCCTCTCTTCGGTAGAGGGAGGGAAGCATCAATAACCCTGTGGGTAGAGTCCTGAATCGGGTCACAGAATGGAATTCGCAACACAATAGTTGTTGTGACCCATGGGTTGATGCTTTTATTCCACCGCTAGCAGGTTTGAGGAAAATATCAATCATATGGTGGGTGTAATGAAAACATGAGGAGAATAACATGTTTTCACCTCACTTGTAAATTGCAAGTTCACATGTGAAAATCACACTTGCAGTTTCACACGTGTGGCGGAAGAATCAGAATTAGTTAGGTAACATAATATGCTTGTATGATATGCTTGTTTATTAGAATGTAACCCTTCGGACTCTGGCATTGGCATTTGAACTTCCTCCCTCAGCTGAGAGGGGAGAGAGGGGAGAAGAGAGGGGAGAAGTCAGGCTTGTCTTTCACATGTCCCTGGTGCTATGCAGAATATCCGAAAGAGGACAGGAGAGAACATTGTCTTCATATTGTATGTGAATGTCTTTACCTATTTTTACACCATGTGAAGAAATGGCGTGATTAATGGGGAACCAATTACTTGTCTCCACAATGTCTGTGTGCCAGTCACTTCCTCCTTTGGCCTTGGGGGAGATAAGTTCTGAGGCAAGATGTGTGGGGTAGTGTCTGGAACCATTGTATGTCATCTCTGATGTTGCACTTATCCTGGGATAGTGTATGACCTAGAGGCTCAGTCCCCTCACTTGAGATGGGAGTATCTGGAGTTGACAATTGATGTATGCCATAGAATGTGTTGGTGTTTCTGTCCTATGTAGTACCAGGAATGAGATCGGAGTCTCGTCTTAGGGGCCAAACTCTGAACAGTGAGAACAGTCTTCATAGAAAATGCTATCTGGCTGCGGGATACTCCTTTCTCATTTATCAAGTCTCACCTTGTGACCCATTCCACACATCTGTTGTTTGTCATGTAGACTAAGGTGTGGATCTTTGCTATGAAATATTTTTTGTAGCCTTTGTGTCTGGGCTCACAATGAATTGATAATACAGAATTTAACCACCACACACGTAAGAAAACTCAACATGTGAAAATTACAGTTCACATGTGAGGGTGAAATAGTGTTATTCTCCTCACATGTGAAAAGGTGGTTAACATGTTGCAGAGGCAATGTTTCCACATGAGTAATTGCAAATTCTGTCATGCCTTTCTGTAAAAAGGTTACTTTTAAAAAAATATAAAAAAATTAAACTAGGCAAATCACCAATCTCAACGTCAAAATTGAAGAGGCAACTCTAGGGTTCTGTCCTTCTAGGCAGAGTTGCAAAGAAAAAGCCATATCTCAGACTGGCCAATAAAAAGAAAAGATTAAGATGGGCAAAATAACACAGACACTGGACAGAGGAACTCTGCCTAGAAGGTCAGTATCCCGGAATAGCCTCTTCACTGTTGATGTTGAGACTAGTGTTTTGCGGGTACTATTTAATGAAGCTGCCAGTTGAGGACTTGTGAGGCGTCTGTTTCTCAAACTAGACACTCTAATGTGTTGTGCACCAGGGCCTCCCACTCCTCTTTCTTTTCTGGTTAGAACCAGTTTGCGCTGTTCTGTGAAGGGAGTAGTACACAGTGTTGTACGAGATCTTCAGTTTCTTGGCAATTTCTCGCATGGAATAGCCTTCATTTCTCAAGAATAGACTGATGAGTTTCAGAAGAAAGTTCTTTGTTTCCGGCCATTTTGATTCTGTAATCGAACCCACAAATACTGATGCTTCAGATACTCAACTCGTCTAAAGAAGGCCAGTATTATTGCTTCTTTAATCAGAACAACAGTTTTCAGCTGTTGCAAAAGGGTTTTCTAATGATCAATTAGCATTTTAAAATGATAAACTTGGATTAGCTAACAGAACGTACCATTGGAACACAGGAGTGATGGTTGCTGTAAATGGGCCTCTGTACGCCTATGTATACATTCCATAAAAAATCTGCCGTTTCCAGCTACAATAGTCATTTACAATATTAACAATGTCTACACTGTATTTCTGATCAATTTGATGTTATTTTAAAGGACAATAAATGTGCTTTTCTTTCAAAACAAGGACATTTCTAAGTGACCCCAAACTTTTGTACGGTAGTGTATGTCGGCTATCAGCTTTTATTAGGTAAGAACGCTCATTGAAAACATGTACAGATATTGTTCATAATTCATGGCATGGTTTCCTTTAATCCAAATGTTGAATAGACATGCAGTCAAATGAATATATGCAGGGAGGGTAATAATAGCCTACTACTCTGGAATCATAAGCACTATTAAATAATGATGTTATTTGGTCGGTCATGGCTCTCAGAGCAATTATACTGTACGTGGGTGGGTTAGGATGTGGAGAACAATCTGTCCTGATGTCGGCTATCGGGTGGGGCACGGAATTTATGTGGCCGGCGTGGGGCGGCTCGAAAAAAACAGACCCGTGCAGGAGTCATCAGGCACCGGCACCTCCTCCATCTCTTTCGTTTTCTCTTTTTTTCCCACTCTGTAACAGGGGCATACAGTATTCAATCTGGCCAGACAGGATCCCACAGAGGCTGGACAGCCATGATGGGACTGGGTCCAGAGACATTAATCTGAAAGTGTGTTTGTGTATGTGTAGGCCTAGTGTAGCTGTGTGTTCCAGCCAGAATGAGGGTATTTACAGTAATGACTGATATAAAAATGACAAGCAACTGCTAGAGATGAGCGTACACAGAACAATAGCCTAACCACAACACAACTCACAACTCAGAGATAAGTAATATTCCTATGACATATGCACATTGTTTTTCTAGTGTAATGCTGTCAATTACTTAACCCCTGATGGAGAGAGTGTGTTTTCAGAAAGACACTACCTAGCTATTCCCATGTGTTTGGTACGTTGGGAACACATCGCTACTTCATGTTATTTGTGATGTAACAAGGGAAAATTCTCTGCAGCTCATTTTCCAAGTGATGTTGGCCCCTGGTCTCCCCCTGGGGAACTTGAATGAGCTCTTGTCACAGTAATGTAGTGTGTGTGTGTGTGTGTGTGTGTGTGTGTGTGTGTGTGTGTGTGTGTGTGTGTGTGTGTGTGTGTGTGTGTGTGTGTGTGTGTGTGTGTGTGTGTGTGTGTGTGTGTGTGTGTGTGTGTGTGTGTGTGTGTGTGTGTGTGTGTGTGTGTGTGTGTGTGCGTGCGACCATGCGTGTGTGCGAGAGTGAGATTGTGTGCATGCATCTTCATGTATGTGTGTGTGCATTTGACAGTGTGTATTATTTGTGTCATTGTGTGTGTACGTGTGTCACCATCCCTCCTCCCATGTGGGGAACGGAGCAGCAATGAAAGTGAATGAGCTCTTTAAACTCCCACAGTGTCTGGGGGACTGGTGTCTGTCACCATGATGCACTGGCCGTTAGTAAACTCCATTACTGCTGCGTCCTCATCTCCGTCACTGTCATCGCCTCCCACGCCGCTCGCCCAGGCTCCCCGACCCCCACACCCCGGAAACACACTGCCAGCGACGCAGTGCGTCTCAGACTTCCATCAGCACTCTGATCAAGTGGAAGATTACCCGGAACAACCCACTGTTTTTCTGTAAAAGCACACCAGTACACCCAACACCATCAACAGCGACAAGGGTACAGCCAAAACAACCTGGGTGTTCCTTTCAGTTTTTATCATTGTCCCTGACTGCGCATAGGAGGCGATGACAGGGACCACAATTGAAATAATTCATTAACTTTATTGTCTCATCGCTGACAGGTTTTAAAATGTATCTACTATGTCTATACGTATTTTCTTTTAGCTTTCAAGTAAAATCAATTGATTTGTTAAAAAGCTCAAACCTGGGCTTATGTCTGACTAGTTTGGATTTCCATGTATCTTACACGTGTTTTAGTGTTAAATTCAATGCCGGTCTTTAAATTCCATCCCACTAGTTGTGTAGTGTGTGTATGTGTAGAACTCCGTGCTGCACCGTGGCTATCTCAAAAGCCATCTCTTTTAATGGAAAACTGCTGCTACTGGAGAGTGAGAAAACGGTTGTTAGGTTATGATCCTATCGGGACAGTATTTAACAGAAGAGACCGGGAAGGCCATATCTTAATGCTAATGTCACTGTGTAGGTCTGTGATAAGAGGGTTTGGATCTGATAGCACAGGGATGGGGACATCTAGTCAGGTTTTTGTCACTGGAGCTAGCTGGGACTGTTGTGATTTCACGCCACTGCACGGTGTTAGGAAATGAGGTCACATCAATTGATAATTGATGTGGTCTGAAATGGGAATATTTGCGATACCACCATTTGTAGTTTGTGCTCCTCCATAGACCTTATACGTTATGGGCCGTTTTCCTGGACACAGATTAAACCTTGTCCTGATGTAAAACTCAAACTCAATGGGGACTCATCTGAGAGTCATTTCTCGGAATCGGGCCCTATATGTTTCACACAACATTGTTATGTGGGCTTTTAGTTGAATAGCATTCTTCTCATCTGAGGAGAGATTGAGGGCAGTGTCTGTAGATTTATTTGGGAGAAAGATTTGAGTCTATGTCTGATCTGATGAAATGTATATTTTGTTATGATGATAGAGGATTACACAAGATTGAATTTAGTGATTTCACACTTCAAGAAAATGAAAGGGGTGAAATGAAAAAGAGAAGTGATTTTGTGGTCATGATAAAAATGACCAAAAATAACATTGAAAATCCTTGCTATCTTCTACCAATGTCTGTCTTGTTTCTCTCTCTATCCCACTCTCACTCTCTCTTTCACTGTGGAATGAGACTTTACATCCTGGCTCTAAATCACCTCAATAACACTTTAAATCAGTTAGTGGTTGGACTCGAACTCTTCCTCTAACTTTAATCTGCTCGGCACCGCCCTCCTCACCCACTCCTTACTCCCGTTGTGTCAGACGCTTGGTCCGTGAGGGAGATGGATGGATGAGGGACGCATCTATGTACGCCACTTAATTACCAAACACAGCTGCCATGGCTGTAGCCCGGCGTTGTTGCTAGCTGTGTCCGCGAGGCGAGGGCGACACAAACAGATTCCGTGCCCCAGAGAAGCATGGCCATTCATCACCCTAACCTCATTGTGAAAACCAGACACACTTCACCCCCCTCGCTCCATCCCTCCACCTCTTCTCCACTCCGCATGGCCTCATCTGCTCATCCCCACCTCTCCTTATTCATCCCCCTGTACCCCAACTACACTCATATTAATACTAATGACGGCAGCATTGTGGGGCCAGACACTTCATTGTCCATTTGTCGGCCAGGCTCATCCTGCTTGTTCTATATTTCCATATTTATTCATTTATGCCGTCTTTCTCCCCCGAAGAGGCATATTAATTCTAATGGTGACAAAGAGACCAATCACGCACCACATGCCCAGCCCTCTGAGAGACAGACAGAGAGAGTGAGAGACAGAGAGAGAGAGAGGGGGAGATCAACCATTTCCAAGCTCAGGGACATGTACTAGTCTGTGGCGACCTAAATGCAACAACTGGACAAAGAACGTGACACTCTTAGCACACAGGGGGACAAACACCTACCTGGGGGTTCCCTCCCAAATATGCCACCCTAGACACAACTCTGACAAAACGACCAACAAAAACGGGTCACAACTTCTGCAGCTCTGTCGCACGCAGCTCTGGGTCTGTACATAGTCAATGGTAGGCTTCGAGGTGACTCTTACAGTAGGTACACCTACAGCTCTGTCACACGCAGCTCTGGGTCTGTACATAGTCAATGGTAGGCTTCGAGGTGACTCTTACAGTAGGTACACCTACAGCTCTGTCGCACGCAGCTCTGGGTCTGTACATAGTCAATGGTAGGCTTCGAGGTGACTCTTACAGTAGGTACACCTACAGCTCTGTCACACGCAGCTCTGGGTCTGTATATAGTCAATGGTAGGCTTCGAGGTGACTCTTACAGTAGGTACACCTACAGCTCTGTCACACGCAGCTCTGGGTCTGTACATAGTCAATGGTAGGCTTCGAGGTGACTCTTACAGTAGGTACACCTACAGCTCATCCCTTGGCAGTAGTACTGTAGATTACTTTATCACTGACCTCAACCCAGAGTCTCTCAGAGCATTCACACTCAGCCCCCTGACACCCCTATCAGATCACAGCAAAATCTAAGTCTACGTGAACTGAGCAATACTCAATCATGAGTCATCAAAGCCAAAGGAACTACATAATATTAAGAAATTCTATAGTGGAAGGAAAGTAGTGTAGAAACCTACCAAAAAACAATTAGGCAAGAACTAATTAAATCCCTTTAGACAACTTCCTGGATAAAATGCTTGACTGTAATAGCAAAGGAGTAAACTTGGCAGTAGAAAATCTTAACAGTATATTTGACCTTTCAGCTTCCCTATCGAATCTAAAAATGTCAAACAGACACCCTAAGAAAATTAACAACAATGACAAATGGTTTGATGAAGAATGCAAAAACCTAAGAAAGAAATTGAGAAACCTATCCAACCAAAAACATAGACGGAGAAAACTGGAGCCTACGCCTTCAGTATGGTGAATCACTAAAACAACACAGACATGCACTACGGAAAAAGAAGGAACAGCACGTCAGAAATCAGCTCAATGTAATTGAAAAATCCATAGAATCTAACCACTTCCGGGAAAATTGGAACACACAAAAAAAACAACACAAAGTGTTATCTATCCAAAATGGAGATGTATGGATAAACCACTTCTCCAATCGTTTTAGCTCTATAACAAATAAAAAACAGAAAAAACATATACATGATCAAATACAAATCTTAGAATCAACTATTAACGACTACCAGAACCCACTGAATTCTCCAATTACATTGAATGAACTACAGGACAAAATGCAAACCCTCCAAACCAAAAAGGCCTGATCTTTTTGTCATGCCATCATCTGTTTCACCTGTCCTTGTGCTTGTCTCCAAATATCCCCTGGGTATTTATAGCTGTGTTTTCTGTCTGTCTGTGCCAGTTCGTCTTGATTGTTCAAGTCAACCAGCGGTTTGTCTCAGCTCCTGCTTTTCCCCAGTCTCTCTTTTTCTCGTCCTCCTGGTTTTGACCCTTGCCTGTCCTGAGTCTGGGCCTGCCTGCCTTCCTGTGCCTTTGCCCCTATACATACCTCAGCCTAAACATCAGCGACACAGGTAACTTCCACAAAGCTGTGAACGATCTGAGAGACAAGGCAAGAAGGGCCTTCTAAAGGAACATAAAAAGGAACATAAAATTCGACATACCAATTAGGATCTGTCTAAAACACCTTGAATCAGTTATAGAACCCATTGCCCTTTATGGTGAGGTCTGGGGTCCGCTCACAAACCAAAAATTCACAAAATAGCACAAACACCAAATTGAGACTCCGCATGCAGAATTCTGCAAAAATATCCTCAGTGTACAACAGAATAAAATACAAAATAATACATGCAGAGCAGAATAAGGCCGATACCCGCTAATTTTGATAATCCAGAAAAGAGATTCTAAATTCTACAACCACCTAAAAAGGGAGCGATTCCCAAACATTCCATAACAATACCTACAGAGAGAATAACCAGGAGAAGAGTCCGGTAAGAAAACACAATTAGACCCAACCAAATAATGAGAAAACAAAAAGATAATTACTTTGCACATTGGAAAGATTTAAGAAAAAAACAGAGCAAACTAGAATGCAATTTGGCCCTAAACAGAGACTGGCAAAATACATGACCACTGTGACAGACCCAAAATTAAGGAAAGATTTGACAATGTACAGACTCAGGGAGCATAGCCTTGCTATTGAGAGAGGCCGCCATAGGCATACCTGGCAACTGGCTCTCGAGAAGAGCGGCTATGTGCACACTTCCACGCAAAAGGAGGTGGAAACTGAGCTGCACTTCTTTTACCCTCATGCCAAATGTATGAACATATTAGAGACACATACAGTTGAAGTCTGAAGTTTACACGCACCTAGGTTGGAGTCATTTAAAACTCATTTTTCAACCACTCCACAAATGTCTTCTTAACAAACTCTAGTTTTGTAAAAATCTACTTTGTGCATGACACAAGTCATTTTTCCAACAATTGTTTACAGACAGATTATTTCACTTGTAATTCACTGTATCACAATTCCAGTGGGTCAGAGTTGACTGTGCTTGGAAAATTCCAGAAAATGATGTAATGTCTTTAGAAGCTTCTGATAGGCTAATTGACATAATTTGAGTCAATTGGAGGTGTGCATGTGGATGTTATCAAGGCCTACCTTCAAACTCAGTGTCTCTTTGTTTGACATCATGGGAATATCAAAAGAAATTAGCCAAGAACTCAGAAGAAAATAATTGTAGACCTCCACAAGTCTGCTTCATCCTTGGGAGCAATTTTCAAATGCCTGAATGTACCATGTTCATCTGCACAAACAATAGTATGCATGTATAAACACCATGGGACCACGCAGCTGTCATACCGCTCAGGAAGGAGACGAGTTCTGTCTCCAAGAGATGAATGTACTTTGGTGCGCAAGGTGCAAATCAATCCCAGAACAACAGAAAAGGACCTTGTGAAGAAAATAATAATAATAATCTAATTTTGCTCGATAAGACCGATTTGAGCCGGTCGGTCACATATCTATTGGGTGAAATATCACAGAGGCGAGATTTGTGACTTGCTGCCACAAAAAAAGGACAACCAGTGAAGAACAAACACCATTGTAAATACAACCCATATTTATGTTAATTTATTTTCCCTTTTGTACTTCATTACAACACTGTATGTAGCCATAAAATGACATTTGAAATGTCTCTATTCCTTTTGAACTTTTGTGAGTGTAATGTTTACTGTTCATTTTTTATTGTTTATTTCACTTTTTTAAATGATCTATTTCACTTCCTTTAGCAATGTAAACATATGCTTCCCATGCCAATAAAGCTCTTTGAACTGAATTGAGAGAGAGCGAGAAACAGAGAAATAGAGACAGACATAGAAAGAGAAAGAGAGACAAGATAGAGACAAGGCAGAGTGGAGGTAGAGCGTAAGGTCGGGGCGAAACATGGCACTAACTGTCTCCTCCACTCCCCGGCTGAGATTCTATCACACGTTCATCATGAAGGTGTAATCAATCCACACCAATGACTTTGTCAAAGGAGGCCCTCCCCTCGATGCATCCTCTAGGAGCGGAGACGCAGGGGCCCACAGAAAAGACACAATTCACCTGAGACCCTTTTATAACATCTGTCTGTTTGGATTCAAAATATGTTGTTGAGGAGCAATAGTGTTACTGTTGAGTTAACTTCCAATCAGATAGCAGACCTACTGGGTGTTAACGCAACAGAACCCACTGCTTCACAGAGATGTGACAAGACGGGGTTGGTGAGATAATGCAACATTCCTTAGACAACACAAAGGAAATCCTTGCATTCAGTGTACAGAGTCACTTCGAGGGCCCGCCATCATGTGTGTGTGTGTGTGTGTGTGTGCGTGTGCGTGTGCGTGTGTGTGTGTGTGTGTAGGTGTAGGTGTGGGTGTGAACTCATCCTATTCCACACCATGATCGTATATCCCGACACACGGCCTGTCCACCAATCATAGTCCATCTGTCTTGGCCGCTAGCCAGTACATATCTGATCAACTCACGTGCTCTTTCTCTTCATGTCACATGACTTATATAACCATTATTCTATATAGTCTGCACCGGCACTTTACATGGTTATCACACCACCCACCACCAGCCCACAAATGCCAGCGTCAGAGTTCACTAAAGTCACCAATCAACGTAATCTCATCATGGTGAAACGTAGCAATTGTGTTTCCTGGTTTAGCTTTAATTTCATTTTCACTTCTCTAAATTAATTTAGAAAGGGGGGATTTTTGATAGTGGGAACATGCAAGAAATTACATTAGATGTGATAATATGTTAATATCCCCAGGGAGGCCTGTCTGGAGATGGTTGGCTACCTAATTCACATTCATTTATTTGCAGCTCTCTGTTTCATTAGGGGCCCCACTTAAAACGGCACTTATAGAGGGGGAGAAAACAGAATGAGTACGTGTGCAAATTTAATTAAGGACCCTGCTTTATCGGCACTGAGGGGAACGTATAGAGGGAGAGAGCCCCGGGAACAAGATATGGAATGCATGGGAAGGGATGGAGTGTGATTGAGAAGATTCTTATTCAGAAGGCATGTGCTCTACATTCTGATTCTATATCGGATCGTATCACTGGGTTCAGAAAGTGGTTCATAGCTGTTATCATATATTAAATATCATCTTATATTACCGTATTATATATGATATAGTATCTTTATTTTCAAAATGTTACCACATCTTTTAGGTATGATCTCACTTTGTCTAGTCAACCCGGCCCATTCGTCCTTTTTTTTGTTGCATTTTAAGGGCAGAAGTCCTTCGCCTACCCTTGGTTTAATTGTGAGGAGGTGGATTTATGTGTGTCTCTCAGAGGTGTGGCTATCATGTCGTAATTTACTGCCTGGACATAGAGCCTGCGTCTGCCTGTACATTGGGAGGGGAGGAGAGGGCGGATAAACATGAATACCTAGTATGTCCACTTCACTGTCAGACCATTTCATTGGTAAACTACATGGTAATGTAAAAGTATGGCATAAATACGGAAGTTCTGCTCCTCCATTTCTACTACTTGCATGCTTCCTTTTTGGTGGTTTCCATTTTGAGATTTTCTAAGCGCAATAATGGCTATGTCCGGTTCGGAGGAGCGCTGTGCGTGCTGGTGAGACAATACAATAACATTTATAACCCTTCGATGGGGATGTATTCGGACAAGCAAGGAAAAGACAACAGCTAGAAGGAGATATCACAAAATTTGAACACCGATACTGATATCAAAGAAACATAAAGACCAGTATGTACGCAATCTGAAAAGGGTGACAGAGACGAGGAATGGGGCTGCCGCAGGTGCCTGTCCCACCGATTGTCAGACTATTGGATTGGCTTCTTGTTCACGCGAAACATCGTCAGACAGATCTTATGTTTAGCAGACCTAGTTAGAACATGAGAAATCAGCTCTTTTCTGGATGGGAGAAATTGTGAATGGAAAATATTCCGTGCCTCTGTTATAAGATTATCAGGGCTAATGTGTGTGTGTTTATTATATTGAGATGTATATGAAATCAATTCTTTTGGGTAAACATTTTTTAACTCAAAGGAGCCCATGGAGAATTTTAAGATTGCTTGCATTGTATTCTAACGTATTCGCCATCTGCTTGTAGGTGTTGGAGGAGTATGCGGTTTTGGACAGTCCAGAGATGGAGCTGAGCCCTGAGGGCTCACCTACCGGTGGTTAATCGCCCCTTGATTCATCATCTCCCCGGCCTGGTTCATCACCTCTCCGGCCCCTCTCCCCAACGCCCAGGCCCTTCTTACCAACACCCAACCAGGCGCACAATCCAGGCGCACCTGCCCTGCCCTGCAACTCCAACAACCTCCACCCCATCTCCCCGATCCAGCTCCAATGGCTGGAAGAGGAAGACAGCTGAGGATCCTTCGGACACTGACATGACGCAGCGGGTGGATGACTTAAAGAAACTGCACCAGGAATTACAGAATCAGCAGCAGTGTCCAGCAAAAGCCGTCTACGATGTCGTGGTGCCATGGATGATGTCTCTTCCTGCTGATCACCGTCTCCTGTTTGTCTCACCCCTAAACCTGTTGTGTGCTTTATTCTTATTCATACGGAACGTATGGTGGTGAGTAATATACTGCAGGGGTGTTGCATTTTTTTGTACTTATTTCCTCATTCATATGTTACTGTTTTTTTCTCTTATTTTTGACTTTCACCACACTTTTCACCTGTGTATTGCATTTAGCTGTTTTCCTCTTGGGATAGTAAATAAACATCTAAAAGAACTGCAAATGTATTTGTCTGGTTATTCATTTCAGTACAAGTGACTCAGTCAACTTGTACTGCTTTGTACCTGAGCCATGTAGATGAGGTTAATGTCTTGGTGGTCTTTAATGTCTACAGCTGGACAGTCACCCATGTACCAAAGCAGGACGGTTCCCCGTTAAAAGTACACTACACATGACCATGTTTAAACTTGTTGTATGTAGATGAGGTCAATGTTTCGAGGATCTGGCCTTATTGTCCTCAGCTGGACAGCCGTTCTCACCCCTTTACCATAGCAGGAAATGTCTCCGCGAAAGGCCACTACACACAACACAAGGTTAGGTAAATGTTTTGAGGGTCTAGCCTCCCCCCAAGAATATGAAAAACTAAAACAAGGATGAAATGACTGTCATTTAGTGATTTGTGAAGTGTGAATAAGAAAAACAGCAAAACCAAGTGTGAGGCTCACAACATGAGTCAAACCGTCATCAACCAGAAGAGAAGGTATGCGTGCACCTGTTTTCTAAACCACACTCCAACATTTAGAGTAGGGTGTGATAGCAGCATTTTGGAAAGACACCTGACCTGCTGGTGTGAGGAAGTAGTCCTTTAGGTTGTTGTGCACGTCTATAGCAACTCTGTTTGACCTGTCTGCCGATATGTTTCTTGGTTTCCAGGAAGCTGGTGTTCCCTCGTACCACCTGTCTCCACTCTCCTGGAAGCCGGTCCCCAGTGGGTGTGGTGTGGTCAACAAACGTGGGGTGGCTGTACCGTGTTGATGAATCTGTGTTTGTCATGTTTGTCATTTATTATCATGTCTTGTCCCTGTGCTCCCCATTCTGTTCGTTTCCCTCTGCTGGTCTTATTGGGTTCTTTCCCTCTTTCTATCCCTCTCTCTCCCCCTCCCCCTCTCACTCTCTCGCTCTCTCTTCTCTCTATCGTTCCGTTCCTGCTCCCAGCTGTTCCTATTCCCCTAATCATCATTTAGTCTTCCCACACCTGTTCCCGATCCTTTCCCCTGATTAGAGTCCCTATTTATTCCTTTGTGTTCCGTTCCTGTCCCGTCGGTTCCTTGTTTAGTATTCACCGTGCTGTGATTGTGTTTCGCCCTGTCCTGTCGTGTTTTTTGCCTTCATCAGATGCTGCGTGTGAGCAGGTGTCTCTGTCAACTACGGCCTGCGCCTACCCGGCGACCTGCAGTCTGTGGCCGCTTCTCTTGTTATTCCCCTCTACAGACTAGAGGATTTCTGTTATTCCCTGTTTGGACTTGAATAAACTCTGTTTCTGTTAAGTCGCTTTTGGGTCCTCTATCACCTGCATGACAGAAGGAACCGACCAAGGAATGGACCCAGCGACTTCAGACGCTCGTTACACTGCCGTCAAGATCCAAGGAGCCATGCTCGGCAGACACGAGCAGGAATTGTCTGCTGCTCGCCATGCCGTGGAGAACCTGGCCGCTCAGGTTTCCGACCTCTCTGGACAGTTCCAGAGTCTACGTCTCGTGCCACCTGTTACTTCCTGGCCTGCCGAGCCTCCAGAACCTAGGGTTAATAACCCACCTTGCTACTCCGGGCAGCCCACTGAGTGCCGCTCCTTTCTCACGCAGTGTGAGATTGTGTTCTCTCTCCAACCCAACACATACTCTAGAGAGAGAGCTCGGGTTGCTTACGTCATTTCACTCCTTACTGGCCGGGCTCGAGAATGGGGCACAGCTATCTGGGAGGCAAGGGCTGATTGCTCTAACAAGTTCCAGAACTTTAAAGAGGAGATGATTCGGGTTTTTGACCGTTCAGTTTTTGGTAGGGAGGCTTCTAGGGCCCTGGCTTCCTTATGCCAAGGTGAACGGTCCATAACGGATTATTCTATTGAGTTTCGCACTCTTGCTGCCTCTAGTGAGTGGAACGAGCCGGCGCTGCTCGCTCGTTTTCTGGAGGGACTCCACGCAGTGGTTAAGGATGAGATTCTCTCCCGGGAGGTTCCTTCAGATGTGGACTCTTTGATTGCTCTCGCCATCCGCATAGAACGACGGGTAGATCTTCGTCACCGGGCTCGTGGAAGAGAGCTCGCATCAACGGTGTTTCCCTGCTCCGCATCGCAACCATCTCCCTCCTCTGGCTTTGAGACTGAGCCCATGCAGCTGGGAGGGATTCGCATCTCGACTAAGGAGAGGGAACGGAGGATCACCAACCGCCTGTGCCTCTATTGCGGAGTTGCTGGACATTTTGTTAATTCATGTCCAGTAAGAGGCCAGAGCCCATCAGTAAGCGGAGGGCTACTGGTGAGCGCTACTACTCAGGTCTCTTCATCTAGATCTTGTACTACTATGTCGGTCCATCTACGCTGGACCGGTTCGGGTGCTACATGCAGTGCCTTGATTGACTCTGGGGCTGAGGGTTGTTTCATGGACGAAGCATGGGTTCGGAAACATAACATTCCTTTCAGACCGTTAGACAAGCCTACGCCCATGTTTGCCTTAGATGGTAGTCATCTTCCCAGTATCAAATTTGAGACACTACCTTTAACTCTCACAGTATCTGGTAACCACAGTGAGACTATTTCTTTTTGATTTTCCGTTCACCGTTTACACCTGTTGTTTTGGGTCATCCCTGGCTAGTATGTCATAATCCTTCTATTAATTGGTCTAGTAATTCTATCCTATCCTGGAACGTTTCTTGTCATGTGAAGTGTTTAATGTCTGCCATCCCTCCCGTTTCTTCTGTCCCTACTTCTCAGGAGGAACCTGGCGATTTGACAGGAGTGCCGGAGGAATATCATGATCTGCGCACGGTCTTCAGTCGGTCCCGAGCCAACTCCCTTCCTCCTCACCGGTCGTATGATTGTAGTATTGATCTCCTTCCGGGGACCACTCCTCCTCGAGGTAGACTATACTCTCTGTCGGCTCCCGAACGTAAGGCTCTCGAGGATTATTTGTCTGTGTCTCTTGACGCCGGTACCATAGTGCCTTCTTCTTCTCCGGCCGGGGCGGGGTTCTTTTTGTTAAGAAGAAGGACGGTACTCTGCGCCCCTGCGTGGATTATCGAGGCTGAATGACATAACGGTTAAGAATCGTTATCCGCTTCCCCTTATGTCATCAGCCTTCGAGATTCTGCAGGGAGCCAGGTGCTTTACTAAGTTGGACCTTCGTAACGCTTACCATCTCGTGCGCATCAGAGAGGGGGACGAGTGGAAAACGGCGTTTAACACTCCGTTAGGGCATTTTGAGTACCGGGTTCTGCCGTTCGGTCTCGCCAATGCGCCAGCTGTTTTTCAGGCATTAGTTAATGATGTTCTGAGAGACATGCTGAACATCTTTGTTTTTGTCTATCTTGACGATATCCTGATTTTTTCTCCGTCACTCGAGATTCATGTTCAGCACGTTCGACGTGTTCTACGGCGCCTTTTAGAGAATTGTCTCTACGTAAAGGCTGAGAAGTGCTCTTTTCATGTCTCCTCCGTTACTTTTCTCGGTTCCGTTATTTCCGCTGAAGGCATTCAGATGGATTCCGCTAAGGTCCAAGCTGTCAGTGATTGGCCCGTTCCAAGGTCACGTGTCGAGTTGCAGCGCTTTTTAGGTTTCGCTAATTTCTATCGGCGTTTCATTCGTAATTTCGGTCAAGTTGCTGCTCCTCTCACAGCTCTTACTTCTGTCAAGACGTGTTTTAAGTGGTCCGGTTCCGCCCAGGGAGCTTTTGATCTTCTAAAAGAACGTTTTACGTCCGCTCCTATCCTCGTTACTCCTGACGTCACTAGACAATTCATTGTCGAGGTTGACGCTTCAGAGGTAGGCGTGGGAGCCATTCTATCCCAGCGCTTCCAGTCTGACGATAAGGTTCATCCTTGCGCTTATTTTTCTCATCGCCTGTCGCCATCTGAGCGCAACTATGATGTGGGTAACCGTGAACTGCTCGCCATCCGCTTAGCCCTAGGCGAATGGCGACAGTGGTTGGAGGGGGACCGTTCCTTTTGTCGTTTGGACAGACCATAAGAACCTTGAGTACATCCGTTCTGCCAAACGACTTAATGCCCGTCAAGCTCGTTGGGCGTTGTTTTTCGCTCGTTTCGAGTTTGTGATTTCTTACCGTCCGGGTAGCAAGAACACCAAGCCTGATGCCTTATCCCGTCTGTTTAGTTCTTCTGTGGCTTCTACTGATCCCGAGGGGATTCTTCCTTATGGGCGTGTTGTCGGGTTAACAGTCTGGGGAATTGAAAGACAGGTTAAGCAAGCACTCACGCACACTGCGTCGCCGCGCTTGTCCTAGTAACCTCCTTTTCGTTCCTGTTTCCACTCGTCTGGCTGTTCTTCAGTGGGCTCACTCTGCCAAGTTAGCTGGTCATCCCGGTGTTCGAGGCACTCTTGCGTCTATTCGCCAGCGCTTTTGGTGGCCGACTCAGGAGCGTGACACGCGCCGTTTCGTGGCTGCTTGTTCGGACTGCGCGCAGACTAAGTCGGGTAACTCTCCTCCTGCCGGTCGTCTCAGACCGCTCCCCATTCCTTCTCGACCATGGTCTCACATCGCCTTAGGCTTCACTACCGGTCTGCCTTTGTCTGCGGGGAAGACTGTGAGAGCCGCCAATAAACGCAGGATTAAGAGTCCAAGGTATTGTTGCGGCCAGAGAGTGTGGCTTTCCACTCGCAACCTTCCTCTTACGACAGCTTCTCGTAAGTTGACTCCGCGGTTCATTGGTCCGTTCCGTGTCTCCCAGGTCGTCAATCCTGTCGCTGTGCGACTGCTTCTTCCGCGACATCTTCGTCGCGTCCATCCTGTCTTCCATGTCTCCTGTGTTAAGCCCTTTCTTCGCACCCCCGTTCGTCTTCCCTCCCCCCTCCCGTCCTTGTCGAGAGCGCACCTATTTACAAGGTACATAAGATCATGGACATGCGTTCTCGGGGACGGGGTCACCAATACTTAGTGGATTGGGAGGGTTACGGTCCTGAGGAGAGGAGTTGGGTTCCGTCTCGGGACGTGCTGGACCGTTCACTCATCGATGATTTCCTCCGTTGCCGCCAGGATTCCTCCTCGAGTGCGCCAGGAGGCGCTCGGTGAGTGGGGGTACTGTCATGTTTGTCATTTATTATCATGTCTTGTCCCTGTGCTCCCCATTCTGTTCGTTTCCCTCTGCTGGTCTTATTGGGTTCTTTCCCTCTTTCTATCCCTCTCTCTCCCCCTCCCCTCTCACTCTCTCGCTCTCTCTTCTCTCTATCGTTCCGTTCCTGCTCCCAGCTGTTCCTATTCCCCTAATCATCATTTAGTCTTCCCACACCTGTTCCCGATCCTTTCCCCTGATTAGAGTCCCTATTTATTCCTTTGTGTTCCGTTCCTGTCCCGTCGGTTCCTTGTTTAGTATTCACCGTGCTGTGATTGTGTTTCGCCCTGTCCTGTCGTGTTTTTTGCCTTCATCAGATGCTGCGTGTGAGCAGGTGTCTCTGTCAACTACGGCCTGCGCCTACCCGAAGCGACCTGCAGTCTGTGGCCGCTTCTCTTGTTATTCCCCTCTACAGACTAGAGGATTTCTGTTATTCCCTGTTTGGACTTGAATAAACTCTGTTTCTGTTAAGTCGCTTTTGGGTCCTCTATCACCTGCATGACAGTGTTGTGGTGTCAGTGTCTATGGTGCAAAGGTAGTGGTGGAGGGCCACGCAGGCCTTCACAATGGTCTCTCAGCTTTCTCTGGGGCAACATCAAGGGCTCATCCCAGGATCCCCCATCTTGCAGCAAGGATCCCTCTTGAGTGGCGGTAGTTGTAGATCTTCTTGGTGTCATCAAGGTCAACATGAAATAAGTGTTTCCATTAGTATTGAATAGGAACATGAAGGCTGTCAAATGTGTACTGTAGCAATTGTGAAGCCTATGCTTTGGACATAGTCCCCTATCCTCTTATTGGGATGCCTGATCACTTTTATGTGAGGCATATCATTAAAATGTCTATATTGGTATCATTTTCACATCATATGTATTTAGCGTATCTTACCTGGATATGGTCAGTACCTTGCATCGCAGAGTGCCATCGGAACCATTGAGAGAAAGCCCTTGGAGTTGTAGTATTAGCTGCCCGAGTATGCCGGATCTGAACATGTTTTCCGTGGAGAACTCCTGCACAAAACGGATAATAGCAACAATCCCCAAAATCTCGGCCAATTTCTGCCCATTGGGCCATGGAGGGATAAGCAAAATCCTCCTTCAGGACATGCCAGACAGACTGGCCACCTGACAATGGCACAAACTGTCGAGATTCCTAGCTTGTAAATTATAACTCGCAGCGATACTTTTTGCTGTGTGCTGTCGCTCACCAAAAACCAAAGGGTCACATGCAACCTTTCTGCGAGCTGTGAGTTCTCGTGTGCGAGATGTGAAAGGCAAGTCGCTGAAGCAAGTCGTCAAATCTGGCAACAGATATCCAGAAAAAAAATAGAAAATATCTTTCCTCGTCAATGCTTCGCAGAGGTTGGATAAGAGACGGGTAATTCTCCCTTGGCCCCTCTTGTAGTACTCAGTGGACGAACTTGCAACTTTGTAGTAACAGCAGTTCAAGCTCTTGCTGTTCAAGCTCTAGCAATTGCAATTCAAAAAGAGACATGTTTGCTTCTGTGGCTAAAACGTAGTGTCGTAAAGCATAGAACAGCAGACTAGCCTGACATGTAGCTAGCATTTGTAAACAGGCACATAACACGGAAGTTCAAATGTCGTCGCTAGCTAGAGTCAAATAGAGTGGCTCGGCCCCTCTTGCTTGGTAAGCTACTCTTGTTCCCAAGCCCCCTGGTGGATATACACTATACAAGGCCGACTTCCTCTCTGAGTGGAACGCAACGAAAGAGTCCGCTGCCCACCAAAAAAACGACTCCACCCACGTGCATGCTCACACGTAGATCAATGGAGTGGAGCTTGTAGCCGCCTGAAGTGCGCAGACACAACAGCAGTAGTATGATGTACCTTGTAGGTCGAACGTACCATATTTTCCGGCATATGAAAGGTTACAGACAGTTGCGAGGGGGAGTGCTCACAATGGCTCTGGCATACGACTAATGTTGCTACGAGCAGTGAATACAAACGTATTGATCCTATGCTCATTTGCATGTTCTAGTTGGAGTGAAATGCCTGCCATAAGCATGTTTCCATTAAAAGGTGAGGGTGTTACGGAAGGGGATGGTATATTTGGGAAGCAGGAGCACCTCTCTCCTAGCTGCATTTCACTTTTACTTGAGTCATTTTATAATTAGGTATCTTTACTTTTACTCAAGTATGACAATTGGGTACTTTTTCCACCACTGAGCCTTCCTTGAAATTCCTCCACCTGCACCACCATCTTCATGCCCTAATTAGTTACATTTTGGATGGTGTATCAGTCCTTCCTAACTCAGTTGCCGGATAGGAAGGAAACCGCTCAAGGATTTCACCATGAGGCAAATGGTGACTTTCAAACAGTTACAGAGTTTAATGACTTTGATAGGAGAAAACTGGGAATGAATCACCAACAATATCGTTACTCCACAATATTAACCTAATTGACAGAGTATAAAGAAGGAAGCTTGTATAGAATCAAATTATTCCAAAACATGCATCATGTTTGCAACAAGGCACTAAAGTAATAATGCAAAAAATGTGTCAAAGCAATTCACTTTTTGTCCTGAATACGAAGTGTTATGTTTGGTGCAAATACAATACAATACATCACTGAGTACTACTCTTCATATTTTCAAGCATAGTGGTTGCTGCATCATGTTTTGGGTATGCTTGTCATCGTTTAGGACTGGGGAGTTTTTCAAGATAAAACATTTGCGGAATGGAGCTAAGCACAGGCAAAATCCTAGCGAAAAACCTGGTTCAGTCTGCTTTCCACCAGACACTGGGAGATGAATAAACCTTTCAGCAGGAGACCATTGGGGTCTCTCGCATCATGGGGAGAGGGAGACGTTTTCATGGGGAGAGGGAGACGTTGGGAAAGGGAATAAGACAGGCGATGAACGATTAGGTGGGGCCCGCAGGGGCATGGGGGAGAGAGCCAGACACAGAAGGGTATTGCTGCATAAGCAGTCTGTCCAGCTGTCTGGCCTCTACGAAAAGACCTGAGACAGCCTGCATCTTAGGACTCTCTTCTCCGTTCTGCTCTCTATTTCTATCTCTCACTCTCTGTTCTGTCTCTCTCTCTCTCTTTCTCTCTGTTTCTGTCTCTTTCTCTCCTCTCCTTTCTGTCTCTCCTTCTCCACCTGATTCTCTGTGTTTATATTTCTCACTACATCCCCTCCTCTGTGCTCACTCACGTCCACGCCCTGTATGCTGGGTTGTTAAATGTGAGGCAGAGAAATTGTACATGTAGCTTCAGATGTCCAGGCTGTATGCTCAGCATATGAATTTGGTGCGGTGTGTGTGTTTGTGTGCGTGGGCGACTGTGTGACTGAGCTCGTTTATGGGAATAAACAGCGTCTTGATGATGTGAACCAGGGTGATATGAGAGCGTGTTTGTTTATGGAAGGGGCATGCAGAGACAGTAAATTGGTTATGGGATATAGGGAGGTGGGGAGGGGCTAGGCATTCTGAACCTGTTTTCGAGGACAAGGAGGGAAGTGCCGGAAAGAGAGAAGGGTGAGGGCTTCGGGAATGGAGGGGCTGCTGGGTTGGGATCTGTCAATGCCTTCTGCTTACCAATCTCACTGGGAGTAATAGACTCTTCTACAGACCATGAAAACTGTTTAGCACACTGGCACACATGCTATCTCTTTTTCTCAGACCCACACATGTATCATCATCATTCAACTTCTTTAACTCAAGAGACATCCACATTTTGTGCACCGCCTCATGGGTCTCTCGGTCGCGGATGGCTGCGACACAGCCCGGGATCGAACCCGGGTCTGTGGTCACACCTCGAGCACTGCGATGCTGTGCCACTCAGGAGGTCTAGGATGAAATAGTACGAATAAATTAATCAAAATTACGTTTTTAATAAAAAAGATTTAAATCCTTATTTGAATATGTTGGTAACTCGTTATATAAATGTGATAATGCCCTCGAATCCGGTGTTTGGAGGATATCTCCAAACACTTTGTCTCGGGCCTAATAAACACCCGTGTCAATATATCCTCCAAACACCGGATTCGAGGGCATTACCACTTAAGTAGAACACGGTTGAACACGGTACAACACGGTAGAACGCAATACACATGGGTCTTAGTGTAGCACTCAGTGGACTGCATGGCTATACTTACACTATGTGTCATAGAAGGTAAGGGACATCAGGTTACAGTGAAATGTAGCCTAGTTCCCCCTGGGTGTATCTATTATTATGTAGTTAGGTCATATAATGTGGATGTGTTCCTATTTAGGTACTATAGAACTGGGAAACTTATTTTCATGCTTCTAACCTCTGTTAAGGTTTCATAACGGAGAGGTTTGTGAGGGTGGAGGGAGACAAGGGAGGTAGACATGGTGCTGATTCACTTTCTCATCTTCCTCTCATTGTCCCCGATACTTTTTACTGAATGAGGGATTTTATCTTACTGACTTAAAGTACTTAAGTAAACATAGTTTTAAAAACTAAGTAGTTTTGGGGGGTATCTGTACATTACTTTACTATTGATATTTTTGACAACTTTTACTCTCGCTCTCTCTCTCTCTCTCACACACACACGTATAGACAGTAGCAGATGTTGGTGTGTCAGCAGGATAGTCTTCAGGTGCTGGCTGCTAGCTGCATCAGACACTTTGTTTTGTTCTCAGGATGCTTTTGCTGCATAAGGCATCTGTATAGTGTGGTTGAGATTGGACTTGGGTAGCTGCCGTATAGTCCTGTATCTGTGTGTGGTTAAGCTGTATTGGGTATGTTTATGTCCTTATGCTCTGGAGTCACCTTTCGTTATTGCATATCTGCATTGTATCTTAACTATGGTTTTGGTTTCACTATCAGCAATAGGTGTGTTTCTGCCTGTATGCACTTAAGATGGACTGTAATTGTGTTGCAAAATGTCTTACAGACTCTGCTGTCTTGGTCCACGTCTCTCTTGAAAAAAACATGTCTTATCTCAACGCGACTAACCTGGTTAAATAAAAATATACTTTTATATCTCATTTTGGTCCTTGGCAGTCCCTTCCTCTGCACTTGGCAGGTATTTATCTAGGCTGTGGTACCGTAAAAGGATCAGTATCAACTGTACATGGTCTATTGTGTGTGCTTCGGTGGGTGGATGTGCTGCATGCACTGGGTCAGTCAATCTGTAGTTAGTCTGGTGTGGTGGTCTGTGGGGGTCCTGCTGGGGGGGGTTCTTGCTACATTAGACAACCTAGACATTAGACAATCTCCTCAGGCCTGTGTGTGTGTGTGTGTGTGTGTGTGTGTGTGTGTGTGTGTGTGTGTGTGTGTGTGTGTGTGTGTGTGTGTGTGTGTGTGTGTGTGTGTGTGTGTGTGTGTGTGTGTGTGTGTGTGTGTGTGTGTGTGTGTGTGTGTGTGTGTGTGTGTGTGTGTGGCAGTCTGTGGCATTTAACATTAGGGAGGGGTTTTTTTTATGAGCTTTGCCTTATTTCTATTACAGCATATTGGATGACTGTCGTTCATATTCCATTCATCCAGCTCATGGTAACATCCATATGTTTAAGCTACAACACGATACTTGAATTTTCCCTATACCCATCATGAGGTCACTACAACCTAGCCTACAAATCAAAGTTTATAATGTAGGTCGAGAGATACATTGGAAGGCCGAGCGGAAATGGAGGAAAACTCGCCTCCCTGCGGACCTGGCATCCTTTCACTCCCTCCTCTCTACATTTTCCTCCTCTGTCTCTGCTGCTAAAGCCACTTTCTACCACTCTAAATTCCAAGCATCTGCCTCTAACCCTAGGAAGCTCTTTGCCACATTCTCCTCCCTCCTGAATCCTCCCCCCCCCTCCCTCTCTGCAGATGACTTCGTCAACCATTTTGAAAAGAAGATCGACGACATCCGATCCTCGTTTGCTAAGTCAAACAACACCGCTGGTTCTGCTCACACTGCCCTACCCTGTGCTCTGACCTCTTTCTCCCCTCTCTCTCCAGATGAAATCTCGCGTCTTGTGACGGCCGGCCGCCCAACAACCTGCCCGCTCGACCCTATCCCCTCCTCTCTTCTCCAGACCATTTCCGGAGACCTTCTCCCTTACCTCACCTCGCTCATCAACTTATCCCTGACCGCTGGCTACGTCCCTTCCGTCTTCAAGAGAGCGAGAGTTGCACCCCTTCTGAAAAAACCTACACTCGATCCCTCCGATGTCAACAACTACAGACCAGTATCCCTTCTTTCTTTTCTCTCCAAAACTCTTGAACGTGCCGTCCTTGGTCAGCTCTCCCGCTATCTCTCTCAGAATGACCTTCTTGATCCAAATCAGTCAGGTTTCAAGACTAGTCATTCAACTGAGACTGCTCTTCTCTGTATCACGGAGGCGCTCCGCACCGCTAAAGCTAACTCTCTCTCCTCTGCTCTCATCCTTCTAGACCTATCGGCTGCCTTCGATACTGTGAACCATCAGATCCTCCTCTCCACCCTCTCCGAGTTGGGCATCTCCGGCGCGGCCCACGCTTGGATTGCGTCCTACCTGACAGGTCGCTCCTACCAGGTGGCGTGGCGAGAATCTGTCTCCTCACCACGCGCTCTCACCACTGGTGTCCCCCAGGGCTCTGTTCTAGGCCCTCTCCTATTCTCGCTATACACCAAGTCACTTGGCTCTGTCATAACCTCACATGGTCTCTCCTATCAATGCTATGCAGACGACACACAATTAATCTTCTCCTTTCCCCCTTCTGATGACCAGGTGGCGAATCGCATCTCTGCATGTCTGGCAGACATATCAGTGTGGATGACGGATCACCACCTCAAGCTGAACTTCGGCAAGACGGAGCTGCTCTTCCTCCCGGGGAAGGACTGCCCGTTCCATGATCTCGCCATCACGGTTGACAACTCCATTGTGTCCTCCTCCCAGAGCGCTAAGAACCTTGGCGTGATCCTGGACAACAAACTGTCGTTCTCAACTAACATCAAGGCGGTGGCCCGTTCCTGTAGGTTCATGCTCTACAACATCCGCAGAGTACGACCCTGCCTCACACAGGAAGCGGCGCAGGTCCTAATCCAGGCACTTGTCATCTCCCGTCTGGATTACTGCAACTCGCTGTTGGCTGGGCTCCCTGCCTGTGCCATTAAACCCCTACAACTCATCCAGAACGCCGCAGCCCGTCTAGTGTTCAACCTTCCCAAGTTCTCTCACGTCACCCCGCTCCTCCGCTCTCTCTCTGTCCAATAGAAACTCTCGTCATTAGTTTGGACTTACACTCCTTGATTACTCATTTACATTTAAGTCATTTAGCAGACGCTCTTATCCAGAGCGACTTACAAATTGGTGCATTCACCTTATGACATCCAGTGGAACAACCACTTTACAATAGTGCATCTAAGTATTTTAAGGGGGGGGGGGGTGAGAAGGATTACTTTATCCTATCCTAGGTATTCCTTAAAGAGGTGGGGTTTCAGGTGTCTCCGGAAGGTGGTGATTGACTCCGCTGTCCTGGCGTCGTGAGGGAGTTTGTTCCACCATTGGGGAGCCAGAGCAGCGAACAGTTTTGACTGAGCTGAGCAGGAACTGTACTTCCTCAGTGGTAGGGAGGCGAGCAGGCCAGAGGTGGATGAACGCAGTGCCCTTATTTGGGTGTAGGGCCTGATCAGAGCCTGGAGGTACTGAGGTGCCGTTCCCCTCACAGCTCCGTAGGCCGCCATTGTTCCTGTTCCCAAGAAAGCTAAGGTAACTGAGCTAAACGACTACCGCCCCGTAGCACTCACTTCCGTCATCATGAAGTGCTTTGAGAGACTAGTCAAGGACCATATCACCTCCACCCTACCTGACACCCTAGACCCACTCCCCAATTTGCTTACCGCCCAAATAGGTCCACAGACGATGCAATCTCAACCACACTGCACACTGCCCTAACCCATCTGTACAAGAGGAATGCCTATGTGAGAATGCTGTTCATCGACTACAGCTCGGCATTCAACACCATAGTACCCTCCAAGCTCGAGACCCTGGGTCTCGACCCCGCCCTGTGGAACTGGGTACTGGACTTCCTGATGGGCCGCCCCCAGGTGGTGAGGGTAGGCAACAACGCCTCCAACTCAATCATCAAGTTTGCGGACGACACAACAGTGGTAGGCTTGATTACCAACAACGACGAGACGGCCTACAGGGAGGAGGTGAGGGCCCTCGGAGTGTGGTGTCAGGAAAATAACCTCACACTCAACGTCAACAAAACTAAAGAGATGATTGTGGACTTCAGGAAACAGCAGAGGGAACACCCCCCTATCCACATCAATGGAACAGTAGTGGAGAGGGTAGCAAGTTTTAAGTTCCTCGGCATACACATCACAGACAAATTGAATTGGTCCACTCACACAGACAGCATCGTGAAGAAGGCGCAGCAGCGCCTCTTCAACCTCAGGAGGCTGAAGAAATTCGGCTTGTCACCAAAAGCACTCACAAACTTCTACAGATGCACAATCGAGAGCATCCTGGCGGGCTGTATCACCGCCTGGTACGGCAACTGCTCCGCCCTCAACCGTAAGGCTCTCCAGGGGGTAGTGAGGTCTGCACAACGCATCACCGGGGGCAAACTACCTGCCCTCCAGGACACCTACACCACCCGATGTTACAGGAAGGCCATAAAGATCATCAAGGACATCAACCACCCGAGCCACTGCCTGTTCACCCCGCTATCATCCAGAAGGTGAGGTCAGTACAGGTGCATCAAAGCTGGGACCGAGAGACTGAAAAACAGCTTCTATCTCAAGGCCATCAGACTGTTAAACAGCTACCACTAACATTGAGTGGCTGCTGCCAACACACTGACACTGACACTGACTCAACTCCAGCCACTTTAATAATGGGAATTGATGGGAAATTATGTAAATATATCACTAGCCACTTTAAACAATGCTACCTTATATAATGTTACTTACCCTACATTATTCATCTCATATGCATACATATATACTGTACTCTATATCATCGACTGCATCCTTATGTAGTATCACTAGCCACTTTAACTATGCCACTTTGTTTACATACTCATCTCATATGTATATACTGTACTCGATACTATCTACTGTATCTTGCCTATGCTGCTCTGTACCATCACTCATTCATATATCCTTATGTACATATTCTTTATCCCCTTACACTGTGTATAAGACAGTAGTTTTGGAATTGTTAGTTAGATTACTTGTTGGTTATTACTGCATTGTCAGAACTAGAAGCACAAGCATTTCGCTACACTCACATTAACATCTGCTAACCATGTGTATGTGACAAATACAATTTGATTTGATTTGATTTGATTTGGTAAAAGACTGTCCATTATATCAAGAACAGCTCAAATAAGCAAAGAGAAACGACAGTCCATCATTACTTTAAGACATGAAGGTCAGTCAATCCGGAATATTTCAAGAGCTTCCAAAGTTTCTTCAAGTGCAGTCGCAAAAACCATCAAGCGCCTTGAGGACCGCCACAGGAAAGGAAGACCCAGAGTTCATTAGCGTTACCAGACTCAAAAATTGCAGCCCAAATAAATGCTTCACAGAGTTTAAGTAACAGACACATCTCACCATCAACTGTTCAGAGGAGACTGCGTGAATCAGGCCTTCATGGTTGAATTGCTGAAAAGAAACCATTACTAAAGGACACCAACAAGAAGAAGAGACTTGATTGGGCCAAGAAACATGAGCAATGGATTGGTTACTACATGATTCCATATGTGTTATTTCATAGTTTTGATGTCTTCACTATTATTCTACAATGTTGAAAATAGTAAAAATAAAGAAAAACCCTTGAATGACTAGGTGTGTCCAAACTTTGGACTGGTACTGTGTTATGTGAAATTTGTTATCAATGTTCATAAACTTCAATTAATCTACTCAGTCTGCAACCTAGAGTTTGTAAGATTCTGGTTGAATGAAGCAGACAAGAGTCCCAGCTTACAATAATCAAAGTGTTTCTTCACGAGAACGTTCTAGTCCGTGGTACAAAAACATTCATTTTATACTGGCTCCTTACGCACATACCTTCACACACAAACAGTAGATATCCTACGCACATACATACAATTTCAAATCTTAAAATACGCCTTGCTCAGATGGTCTGTGTTTTTCCACTATACAGATACAATGTTAAATCTGTTTCTCCCCTCCACGGGTGGAGACAGAATATCCTGTAAGGAACACAGTAGTCCAGCTCGTCTGTCGATAGCTCCTCTTATCATTTGTTTCCCACTTGCACCGTGCTTACATACTAAAAAGGAACAAAAGGTCCTTGTTCTAATTCTGCCTAAAACTACACACATCATCAGATCATAGTTTTATGATTCCAATAAATAATGCACTGTAATTCCTTCTCGCATCTTTGCTCTCTCCTCCTCTCGACCTTTTCCTTCGCTTGTGGACAACAGCTATCTGTGAAGTCACCAAAAACCTCTCCAAGCCAAACCTTCATACCGTAACCACTAAGTGCTACACAGCCTACTTCGTTGTCACCATATAACGCTACAGTAAACAAACTCTAATTCATGTGTTACTAATCCCACAATCCAATCCATGTGTACAGTCATGCAGTACAGTGTACAGTACAGCAAGCAGTTTATCAGTTAAACTGTGGGGACCGGTGGCAATAAATTAATAAAAACTGAAAGCTTACCTTGACTTGAAAAAGTTGCCGTGTTGGATAGCCTTAGGCAGCTCGCTAACATAAATAATATGAATCTCTGTTTGAGTCAGGCTAAATTAGCCACATTAGGTCAACTAAGAAGAAGAAAACAATACAACATATAGCTAGCTCTCTTTCTCTCTGCTGCTGCTTCTCCTTAATTTTTTTAATTAATGAATTTGTTCAAAACAGTTAAACTACTCACCACACTTGATGCCCTGCTGTGCTAGCTTTCTGTAGCTTATGCTTTCACCACTAGATTCATTCTCGGAACCTTTTTCCCGTTTCTCCAGTTGTACCTTTTGCCTCCAAAACCTTCACAAATCTTATGTTGGGGTGTGCGGTAGATTCTGCCTATATCGTATAGTCTTATCTTAAAAGGAAAACTTGTTTATGTTTTACTATTTCTATTTTTATGAAATTCACTGAGTAGGATGGTCGTCCCCTTTCTCTGAGGATCCTCCACTGGTGTATGTGTCACCATGGTATCAGTAGAGTCTCGGGGAACTGGCTGTCTTCTAAACAGGACTCGCTAACGTAGCGTAATGGAATTGTTCCGAATGCAAAACACCCCCACCTACATGTCTTCGACAGTTCATCTTTCCCCTCTTCCCCTCTCCTCTCATCCACCCTCCCTCTCTCCCTTCCTGCTCTCTATTCTCTTCTCCCTCTCTCTCACTCCGTGCTCTTGTCCATCTCTCTCCCATCCCCACCTCTCTTCTTCCATTTTGATATCCCTCGTTCTCCGCACCATCAGGTGGGAGCACATGTGGCCGTGGCTGCATCGCCAGGGACTTTTCATCCATCCAGCCAGCCAGCCAGTGTGTATAAGAGACAGGAGACATCCAGACCAATGGCTGATAGATTGGCATTTTACTGAGACCTGTGGATGAAGACACGTCTCCCAAATTAATCCGGGATGAAGATATAAATCTAGGCAGAAATCAGACTCTCGTCAGTGACCTTAGATGACAGGTGTACCTTAGGCTAGATGACAGGTGAATTTACCTGGCTAACCCCCCCCCCCTCCCCCCCCACATCCCCTATGACCACAAGCCTGTCGTTCTTTTCCCTTAGGTGAGTGAGGATTGGGTAGAGTAGGTTAGAGGGCTCAGAAGATACAGTACAGCGTATGTGTGATGTGTTGTGTGAAATTGTATTTACGGGATGAATTCAAATACAGTTTGGGATTGTGGATAAATAGGGCACGCACTACAAATCCTCTGAAATTAGTCCAACTGGCCTCATATTCTACCCCAAAAACCTGTCCTCCCACATTTAGGCTTTGGCTTCTACAAACTGTCCAACTAAACTGTTTTATACTGTACAATACCAGACCACCAAGACTAGACTGCTGACACAGACTTCCTCATACTGTAGTACAGAATACGATTGTCCCACACTTTAATACCAACTAGAAAGGGTCATTAAAATAAATGGTATGCCTTACTTCAGCTGTCAAAAAATGTATTTTTATGTTAACGGAAGACATTATTATTTCCATCCAGTCTGCACGCTTTAAAGCTTGATGGCGTTTCTAGCTTAAACAGTTGAAAAGGAGTAGTGGTCCAAATAATAATAACTATAATAATAAGTCAGAAGTATGTCAAAGAGCTAGAGTGGTCTTGCTGAAGCAAGTCACATGAACTATCCTACTCTTAAAATCCATCACCCAAGTGTCTTATACCAAATAGTTTCACTGCTCCAAATCTGTCTTCATTGGCTGCAATACTGTACATTCAAAATGGCCTCTACCTGTTCCAGCTCTTTCACCCAAGCATGCATACACTCTCCCTCTCTCCTCTACTGTCCTGTGTTTATGAACCTGTATGTGCCATGCACCACTGAGACACACAGCCACGGACTTCACAACTGGACTAAAACCTTCTCGTAAAAACCAATCAATTAATTTGTTAATTAATCTGATGAGCGCATTCCTGCTTTTGTCCATTGATCCCCCCCCCCCCCCCCGCCGAGCTCTGAATGAAAGTGTCATTCAATTCCAATTTCATCTCCTGATCTCTTTTCAAAATTGATCGCAATACGCCCGGTCTAGCACAAAGTGATATTGAGAGAGGGAATGATATGGAGATGTATTTGATCAAAAATAAAGTGAGGGGAGTGTGTCCTAGTGTTGAGGTGGTGTAGAGAGTGAATAGAGGAGTGGAGTGGTGATTAAACTGAGACAACCACATGTAACAGTCAAAGTAAGTCAACTTTTCCTCAACAAAGCAGCTATTAGCAAAGTCATTGCTAGTAAGAAATGACAAGTCTAAGTGCAAGAAAGGCGAGTACTGTCTAGCACACCTCCTTGTTTCCTTTTTCTTCCAGCTAGAACTGAGGGACTTCGAAGGGGACATATGGTATGTAGAGTGTTCGTGTTGCCATGATGAGCAGAAGGCAAGGTAAGAGTTATTCCAGTACACACCAAAGACATTATAGTGACAACCTGTCCAGTCGTTTCACTGATCCGTATTCACGAAGGAGAGAATCCTACTTAAGTATATATAGTCAATCAGCCACAGTATCAGTCCTCATGTGCCCCTGTGTCTGGCATCTCTGTGTTCTGTGCTGTCTGATGGCTGGTCATTGAGAGGCCAGCTACCTGCTGTGGTGCTTCAAGCCCTCTTGGTCATTTGCTCTCACAAACACTTCTCACCATCAGCTCTGCAGAGGATTAATGGGTGTGTCCCTCAACTCT
Organism: Oncorhynchus gorbuscha; assembly: GCF_021184085.1. Classification (NCBI taxonomy): domain Eukaryota; kingdom Metazoa; phylum Chordata; class Actinopteri; order Salmoniformes; family Salmonidae; genus Oncorhynchus; species Oncorhynchus gorbuscha. Next base: position 27,234,254 of record NC_060196.1, read on the forward strand.
CTGCTTTCTCCGATCTCTCCTTTCCCACATTCCTCCTGTCCTCCTCTCTGACTCCTCTGCTTTCTCCGATCTCTCCTTTCCCACATTCCTCCTGTCCTCCTCTCTGACTCCTCTACTTTCTCCGATCTCTCCTTTCCCACATTCCGCCTGTCCTCCTCTCTGACTCCTCTGCTTTCTCCGATCTCTCCTTTCCCACATTCCTCCTGTCCTCCTCTCTGACTCCTCTGCTTTCTCCGATCTCTCCTTTCCCACATTCCGCCTGTCCTCCTCTCTGACTCCTCTGCTTTCTCCGATCTCTCCTTTCCCACATTCCTCCTGTCCTCCTCTCTGACTCCTCTGCTTTCTCCGATCTCTCCTTTCCCACATTCCTCCTGTCCTCCTCTCTGACTCCTCTGCTTTCTCCGATCTCTCCTTTCCCACATTCCTCCTGTCCTCCTCTCTGACTCCTCTGCTTTCTCCGATCTCTCCTTTCCCACATTCCTCCTGTCCTCCTCTCTGACTCCTCTGCTTTCTCCGATCTCTCCTTTCCCACATTCCTCCTGTCCTCCTCTCTGACTCCTCTGCTTTATTTGTTGAATCTGTTGTTCTCTTTGCTTTTCCTCTCTCTCGCTCTATCGCTCTCTTTTCTCTCTTGTCTCTCCATCTCAGCTTTTTCTATCAACAAGGAGGTCAACAAGGAGAGGGAAACTGAGCTAAGGGTTAGGTGAGAGCAGGGAAGGAGAGGAGGAGTAAAGTGAATATTCTTATACTACACCAGGGGTAGGCAACTAGATTCAGCTGTGGGACAATATTTGTCGGAGCAGATGGTCGGGGGCCCAATACATAATTATAATAATTTGTGCACTGCAAATTGACCACAACTAAGCCAGAAAAAGAGATTGCATTTGAAAAATAACAATAATTTCATACCTTGATTACTTGGAAACACGATCACATTTCTTCTTTTATTCATGGGAGTACTAGGCAGCAGATGTCCTCAATTAAACACATTTTCTGCTGAATTCATGGAAATTTAACAGTCTTTTTTGTTCAACTAAAAACTTTGGGGGAGCCCAAAAAAATCACTTGCGGGAAGGTTTTGGCCCATGGGCCGCCTGTTGCGCACCGCTGCACTACATGCTTGCTGGTTGCCCTTAACCTTACCTCAACAAGAGCCCGTAGCCTCGTGTCTCAAGGTCACCCACCTGATTTGTGGGGCGGGGTGGGGGTGGGGGGTATGTGGGTTGTTGTGTAGCTGTTCTCACACGGTAAGTGTCCTCTTGCTCAGTGCAATCCGATATCCTCCCAGGTCCCCGTCTCTATTCCCATTCTCCCCCAGCTCCTCTCCTGGCACACCTATATAGAGGAAGACACAAAGCAATTAGTGGGCCCAGGTGTGTACCAATTGGCTTTACACGGAGTACCTTTCCCCTGAGGAGTGTGCTGTCGTGTCGTCTTCCTCCCGGCTGGTCACTGAACTCTCACACATTCTATTCTCATAGTTTCTACAGATTGTAAATTAAAGATAAACATTTTTGATCGATTGACTATGACTTTTCAAATCACCCAGTATTGGTATCTGCAACGTTAGCTCCAGGTAAATGTTGCTCTTCAGCCATTCCTGGAACTGTGACCAAAACGAGCTACATATGGACAGTACCAAAATAAGTGATCTAATGACTCTGCCTCCTCGCATTAAAATCTGCAGAGCTGGGAAGGTTGTATCCCCCATATACAGTATATAGCAGTCTATTCGTTGCAAGACTTTTGTATAATAATTTAAATTTAAATTTTAAAAGTTTTAAATCCAGCGATGTTTTGCATGTCAATTCATAAACTATGTGCCATGGAATCTAGCTTGTATGGCTCCCTGGGAGAACCCCCCCCACCCCCTTTAGCGCCCCTCCCCCCCAACAACAAAACATTTTTATTCAGACATTTGGAACAACACAAATAAATAATCATAACATATAAAACTATATAAATATAAAAATATTTAAAAAAAATAAGACTCATGAATATCAAAAAGATGTAACAAAGACAAATAGAAATGAATTGGAGTATTTAAATTAAAATTAAAATAATCTAATTATTAAACAATTACCCTATATCTCACAAATACACAAATAGAATAACACACTTATAAAGAAGAGAACCTGATTATTACACTATCGCACTTCAAACACGAAACACACAATCTAAACTGCAAAACTAATTGCATTACTACTGTACAAAGTTAGAAGTGCGCTATTTGATAGATTTTCCCGCTCCCTCTACCTCGGGCTTCCACTTGGGGAGACCTGAGGTCAACCTATCCCCGCCCCCTCACCATCTCGTACTTCTGAGTGAGAGACCTTCCCAGGCAGTAGCCTGCCTAGCTCACAAACTAGAATCAGGGCACCCACTCCGACAAGATTAATTGACCCACAGTCCCACACGGTGACATGATATCATTGACATGACGTGTAAATGAGCGATAGATTACCAATTCCGCAAATGTCACCACACCAAATTATTATTATTTATTTGTATTTAGTTTTTGTGCAGGTGCCCCGAGCCGCCTCCGGCAACATGCCGCCCTGATTTAATGAACCATTCGCAGTTTCACTGTACCGGTCGTGTACCGGTCGCTGATACCTAAATCCACCACTGCATGGAATCGGTGCATCGCAAATCTCTTCCCAACTATTTTGCAATCTAAATGGCACAGCTGTCAATTTTGGTCCTTAAATGAAACTGGTATATATTTTTGATTTATCACAATTTTCATTAGCCTGTTAGTGATCCCTTCGCGCGCCAATCCCTTTAGCGGGATCGATTTGAAAACATCCAGTGAATTTGCAGAACGCCGAATTCAAACTACAGAAATATCAATATTCAAGATAACCGAAAATATAAGTGTAATACATCAAAATAAATCTTAACTTCTTGTTAACTTCTTTGGGTAGGGGGCAGTATTTTCATGTCCGTTCAAAAGCAGATTAAACGACCTGCTAGAAAGCCATAAAAGCTAGAATATGCATATTATTATTAGATATGGTTAGAAAACAATCTGAAGTTTCTAAAACTGTTTGAATGATGTCTTTGAGTATAACAGAACTCATATGGCAGGCAAAACCCTGAGGGAAAAATCCAACCAGGAAGTGGGAAATCTGAGGTTGGTCGATTTTCAACTCAGCTCCTAAGATACAGTGGGATATTGGCAATGTTGCACTTCCTAAGGCTTCCACTAGATGTCAACAGTCTTTAGAACCTTGTCTGATGCTTCTACAGTGATGTGGGGCCAAAGGAGAAGGGAATGAGTAAGGTCTGCCGTGAGCTGACCATGCTCTGACCATGTGCTTTCACATGAGAGGGAGCTCTGTTCCATCGCACTTCTGCAGACAATGGAATTCTCTGGTTGGAACATTATTGAAGATTTATGTTATAAACATCCTAAAGATTGATTCATTACATCGTTTGACATGAATCTACTGACTGTTACGGAACTTTTTGACATTTCGTCTGCTTTTAGTGAACGCGCTTCGTGACTTTGGATTTGTTTACCAAACGAGCTAACAAAAGTAACTATTTGGACATAAATGATGGACATTACCGAACAAAACGAACATTTCTTGTGGAAGTGGGAGTCCTGGGAGAGCATTCCGACAAAGATCAGCTAAGGTAACTAAAGATTTATAATGCTATTTATGAATTTTGTTGACTGCATAATATGGCGGATATATCTGTGTCTTGATTGGGCTCTGACCGCCGACTCAGATTATTGCATGGTTTTCTTTTTCCGTAAAGCTTTTTTGAAATCTGACACAGCGGTTGCATTAAGTAGAAGTGTATCTAAAATCCCATGCATAACAGTTGTGTCTTTTAGCAATGTTTATTATGAGTATTTCTGTAAATTGATGTGGCTCTCTGCAAAATCAAAGGATGTTTTGGAACTTCTGAACATAAGGCGCCAATGTAAACTCAGATTTTTGGATATAAATATGAACTTTATCGAACAAAACATGTATTGTGTAACATGAAGTCCTATGATTGTCATCTGATGAAGATCATCAAAGGTTAGTGATTAATTTGATCTATATTTCTGCTTTTTGTGAATCCTCTCTTTGGCTGGAAAAATTGCTGTGTTATTCTATGAATAGGCACTCACCTACCATAATTGTTTGCATTCGCCGTAAAGCCTTTTAAAAATCTGACACTGTGGTTGGATTCACAACAAGTGTATCTTTAAAAAAGATGGGATGCTATAGTCTCACATACCCTAGAGAGGTTAATACAGCCGCAGTGTCAGATTTCAAAAAGGCTTTACGGCGAAAGCAGACCATGTGATTATCTGAGGACACCGCTCCACATACAAACACATGAAAATCATTGAAAATAATTTTCAACCAGGCAGGTGGCGACACAAAAGTCAGAAATAACGATATAATATATGCCTTACCTTTGAAGATCTTCTTCTGTTGGCACTCCAAAATGTCCCAGAAACATCACAAATGGTCCTTTTGTTCGATAATGTCCTTCTTTATATCCCCAAAATGTCAATTTATTTGGCGCGTTTGATTCAGAAATACACTGGTTCCAACTCGCCCAACATGACTACAAAGTATCTAATAAAGTATCAAACATTTCAAACATCGTTCCTAATCCAACCTAAGGTATCCTAAAACTTAAATTATCTATCAAATGTAAGGCGGGATAAACTGTTTACAATAACGAATAAAAACAATGTGAAGCGTGTCACAGTTCACACGCACCAAACAGTTAAATCCATCTGGAGTGACATTTATAAAGAACAGCCGTACTTCTTAATTTCTCAAAAGAAAAACATCAACCAATTTCTAAAGACTGTTGACATCTAGTGGAAGCCATAGGAACTGCAACCAGGTTCTTATTAATAATATAATATAATATATGCCATTTAGCAGACGCTTTTATCCAAAGCGACTTACAGTCATGTGTGCATACATTCTACGTATGGGGCTTTCAATAGAAAAACAATGGGAAATACTATGACCTCAATTATTTTTTCCTGGATGGTTTGTCCTTGGGGCTTCGCCTGCCAAATCAGTTATGTTATACTCGCATACATTATTCAAACATTTTTAGAAACTTTAGAGTGTTTGTATCCAAATCTACCAATTATATGCATATCCTAGCTTCTGGGCCTGAGTACCAGGCAGTTTACTTTGGGCATGCTTTTCATCCGGACGTGAAAATACTGCCCCCTATCCCTAAGACGTTTTAACCAATATTGGTCTTTAATGCAGGGCCGAAAGACAAGTCCCTTACTTTTTCCCCCTTCCACTTTCGTCTTCCATTTTTGCAGTAATAATGCTGCAATTAGTTGGTTGTAATTTTGGGTAGAGCAGACATGTCCATATATTTGTGTTAGCTGCATGTGTGACATTACTCCACCAGTCCTATTTACAGTGTTTCTTCCTTTAAACGTTTTTAGCTTATGACGCGACCATTTGTGGTAGATGGTGGCAGATTGTGGTAAATTGTGTCATACTGGCAAAAATGTCTGACACTTAAATAACGTGCCATAGAATTCTGTGACACCCTGCGAGCTGTACTGTGGTACGCTGCAACTTTTAAAGGAAGAACCGCTGTATATGATATAATTTACCATTATAATTATAATATAACAAATATATGTTATTTTAATCCATTAGTATATTTGAGATTAACCACAATATTTGTTATAAGATTTGTTCACTCTTTTCTGGTGGATTAAACTGTAATTGCAACCAACTTTATATGGCTTGTTTAAAAAATTTAATATTTTGGAGAATATTTGTTACGCCCGTCATTAGTGGTAGAATGACCAGACCAAGGTGCAGCGTGGTAGGCGTACATTTTCTTTATTAAATGTTCCACCACAAAAACAATAAACAACACAACGAACGTAAAGCTTCTGCGTGCAACACTTGCAACAAACAAAGACAAGATCCCACAACCTAAATGTGGGGAAAAGGGCTGCCTAAGTATGATCCCCAATCAGAGACAACGATAGACAGCTGCCTCTGATTGGGAACCACACTCGGCCAAAAACAAAGAAACAGAAAACATGGAATGCCCACCCAAATCTCACCCTGACCTAACCAAATAGAGAAATAAAAAGGCTATCTAAGGTCAGGGTGTGACAATATTTTGTTTTCAAATAACTGAAAGTGAGAAGATGTAATCTGAATAAAGTGAAAAAGGTCATTCTCGGGGTGAGATAATTTTACTAATTTGCTAGAGAACCAGTTTGTATTGGCTTTTGTATGACTGACGCCTTTAGTGAGAGGCCTAATGCTTTAATGTTTAGTAATTTCTGCTCTTCGAATTCATATTCATTATATAAATACTCCCTTTTAATTTTGTCTGCCTTGCCATTGCACATATTTCAAAAACAGGTCGCTAGGTGTAAGCAAAACCATGAGAAAATAGGTCAACTTTGATATGACTAAAGCATTAATTAGGGTGATTTTTCCACAAATAGACAGGTATTTTCCTTTCCATGGCAGCAAGATCTTAACCATTTTTGCTAACTTTCTAATCAAATGTATTAGAGTGAGAATTTCTTTATTTCGAAATATGTATTCCCGAGTATGCCCATATGGTAATGTAAAAGTTGTGTTTTTTTGTGATATACGTAATATAGTACACTTATCATATCTTGGCTTTAATCCAGAACGGTTAGGGAAAGTATTTAGATTCTCCATGAGGCTGTGGAGGGATCCAATTGTGGCTTTAAAGAAAACATGAATCATCAGCGTACAATGACACCTTTGTTTTTAAGCCCTGGATTTCTAATCCCTTTATATCTGTCACGATCGTCGTAGGAACATTCAGATCAAAGCGCAGCGTGATATCGGTTCGACATGTTTTATTGATAAGTGAACTGCACAAAAAACAATAACGCATACACGACACATGAAGCTAATGCAGTGCTCACAGGCAACGACACAGAAACAAGATCCCACAAAACACAGTGGGGAAATGGCTGCCTAAACATGATCCCCAATCAGAGACAACGATAAACAGCTGCCTCTGATTGGGAACCAGACCAGGCCAACATAGAAACAAACAACCTAGATAGGAACACCCCCCCCCCCTAGTCACACCCCGACCTAACCAAAATAGAGAATTAAAAGACTCTCTATGGTCAGGGCGTGACAATATTATTGTTGGGTCTGATTTTAACAGCTAACATTTCGATGGCAATAATTAATAGATATGCCGAAATTAGACAACCTTGTTTTACTACTCTTGACAGTTTAAAACTTTCTGAGAAATAGCCATTATTTACTATTTTATATATAGGGTTACGATACCTTATTTTTAACCCATTTTATAAGAGATTATCCAAAATTGAAATATTACAGGTATTTATATATAAACTCCAGTTGTACCTTATCAAAGTCAACTATGAGTGCCAGGAATGGTTTCCCAGTTTTTTCACAGTGTTCTATTGTTTCCAGAACTTGCCTTATATTATCTCCATTGTTATCGTCCATGTAAAACACCTGTCTGATTATGATGAATAATATCTGACATTAACTTTTTAATTTGGCTTTCGCGTGAGTCTTTCTGTACAGCTGTTCATTTTACATTATTAAATAGGAAATCCATACAATTAGCGTCGTTTAGTAGAGACTGAAATGAAAACATATGCTTAAAGTGCATTTATTCCCATATTCCATCCAGTTCGCTTTATTTTTATAATATATTACACGGGATCTTTCTTGAATAAGTTCCTCCATTTCTTTTTGTTTTTCCTCAAACCTATTCTGTACTGTTAGTCCTTCCATTTCCTTTGTTAATATGGACTCTTTTGATCTAAATTGCTTTTGTTTTAGAGTACTGAATTGCATGGCACATTCAAAGTGTCCCAATAAAGGGATCTGCTGTACCTACAGTATGTTATGTCATAAAAAATAAGTTATAAATTCTTCTTAGTTAAAAAAAAGTTATCATCTAATAGGCTTTGATTAAATTTCCAATATCCTCGCCCGCGTGGAAATTATGTAAGACTAATATATATGCCAATTATGTGATGGTCCGACCGCATTATATCCCCTATCAACACTTTTTTTACTTTTGGTACCAGAGAGAATGACATAAAAAAAGTAATCAAGACGACTAGCTTGGTTGAGCCTCCGCCATGTAATGTCACTAGGTCAGGATATTTAAGCCTCCGTATATCCACTAGATCCAATATATCCATGCCATTCGTGATTTCCTTAAGTGTATGAGGGTGATTTCCTTTATGGTCCATAGAGGTATTTAATACCATATTATAATCTCCCACCATAATAATAGTATTGTACTGCTTGTAGGGTTGATAAATTATTATCTACATTTTCAAAGAAGCATGGATCATCATTATTTGAACCGTACAGGTTAATGAGCCAAATCTGTTTATGGTCCAATAACATTTTTTAAATCACGTGTTTTTGTTGTCCCAGAGCAAGTCTGATTCCAGTCACTGTGTCTGAGAGACAAGGTTTAGACCAGACCCAGACATGAATACAGTTAACATGCACCAGGCAGTCCAGACTATATCAATTTCAAAGCCATTATGCCTTTCAAATGGGCCATAAAACTGCAATACAGGTTGGCCTCCAGGAAGAGAGCTAATGGGGATCCATTTTTTACAACAAAAAAAATACAGTCCATCCATGCAACCTCCCTGTCTCTCTCTCCATCCATTTGATAGCAGAATTCCCTGGATCAATTAACATACCCAAATTAGTCTCCACAATATTCCATTTTGGCTAAATGTCTCAATTAGATATCTGCACGTTTATCTCTATTTCGAGCTCCATCCTCGCAAATGATTTGCTTTTATGAAGTTAAGCTGCCGTCAATTAAGGCTTGTTTGATCTCCTCTCTCGCCAGGCCAATATTAATGAGCCTCTTTAGTGTCAGCACCTGCGGAGGGTGGAGCTCTGACTGTCACTAATTACACACTAATTAGGCCTAATCCCAGACTTCTTAACGATCCAGGTGTGCCAGGGATCACGTGTTTTTGTTGCCACTTAATTACTTGACCATTAAAAACTAGGGATTTACGGGTTGCTGCTGGGAAGAGTTTTTTTTAGGCTGTACTAGCTCCAATAGGCTGTTGGATGTTTGTTTTGTGGGCTGTGTGTACTCTCGTTCCATCTGGGTGTTTTGGATCTACACAGATGGTGTCTTCCTCTACTTTATCTGATGTAGTTTGGATGGTTGAGAAAGTGTTAGAGTTGTAACAGAATAATCCCAGAACAAAGGTTTACGAAATGTATGTAGGTGAGTGAGCGGAAGTGCACCTTTGTGCCTGCGTGCTTCTCTGTATTTGTGTGTGTGAATATGAGAGAGAGTATATGGGAGGGAGGTGCCTCATCTTTTCCTGTCCTCCTGGAAAAAAGAGGTAGGGAGAGGTAGAGAGAGAAGGCAGAAGATATGCTAGAGAGATTACCCGTAAGAGGTGAACAGATAGGGGGATTACAGGAATCACTTGACCTAGGGAGCAGCCATTAAAGCAAAACTAATTACCTGGCAATGACCCTGAAGATAGGAGCCAGAGACACAGCTCCGGTTCCAGCTCCCACGGGCTCCGACAGAGACTGAGTCCATCAACATGATGCACTAGGGTAGAGTTCCCCAACTGGAGGCCGGGATTTTACCCCCCCCCCCCAAGTTTTCTGAAACAAAAATAATAATATTTTGGATTGTTGAACATAAGACTATAAAACACTAGCAAATCAGCTCCAAATTATTTTACTTTAGGAAATCAAAGTATTCCCATGCATAAGAGAGATATACAGTATGTATACAAATGTAAGCAATATTTGAAATGATTGTTTTAGTCAAATGTTATATCTGTTTGGGCTTCTTACTGTCAATTTGCAGTCCCCAAATTATTTGCAATTATGTTCCGGCCTCCTGACCATCCGCTCAATAACAAAATTGTCCTGCAGCTGAATCTAGTTGATGATCCCTGTACTAGGTGGCTATTGGAAATGGCTAATCACCTAAATTTAGGAGGAGGATGTTGTCTCCAAAGAGACTTTTTCTCTAACCTGTAGTCACAGGCTGTGTTGCGATAATCTCAAATGGGTTCCATACCTCTTTGCCTACGTGTAGCCACTGATCTCAGGAGTAGAGAACTTTTGCACAAATGCATCTAAGGTATTGTAGAATTCCAAATCATCTCCTAGACCCTCGCCAACCATGTAGATTTGAATTGACTGGATAAATGTCATGTCGAAATTTCAAATTGCCAGATGAACACAAATGTCAAAGGATGCACCTTTTAAAATGAGCATTCACAAAAGAGAAGACTTTTGACATGGTCTCCTTTCCTTGTTGACTTTACATCATGACCGTCTATGAAAAAACTAGATGTATCTCAACCATATCAGAGTCTATAAAATACTATTTGGGACACAGTCTTGAGGAGTAGTGCCATCTAAGAGCCTTTGGTCAAAGCATCATTAAAAAGGCCCCATTCAAGGTCCTGTGTTTCTAGGAGCTGCTTCTGTGTATTATTGGTCGCAGGGGAGCATGGCCCAGTTGCATAAAACATCTTAAGTTAACTTCTTATGGCTGGGGGGCAGTATTGAGTAGCTTGGATGAATATACAGTGACTTGCGAAAGTATTCGGGCCCCCTTGAACTTTGCGACCTTTTGCCACATTTCAGGCTTCAAACATAAAGATATAAAACTGTGGAACACAATCATGAAGTGGAACGACATTTATTGGATATTTCAAACTTTTTTAACAAATCAAAAACTGAAAAATTGGGCATGCAAAATTATTCACCCCCTTTACTTTCAGTGCAGCAAACTCTCTCCAGAAGTTCAGTGAGGATCTCTGAATGATCCAATGTTGACCTAAATGACTAATGATGATAAATACAATCCACCTCAGAGGTCTGTTAAAAGCGCAGAGAGCATCATGAAGAACAAGGAACACACCAGGCAGGTCCAAGATACTGTTGTGAAGAAGTTTAAAGCCGGATTTGGATACAAAAAGATTTCCCAAGCTTTAAACATCCCAAGGAGCGCTGTGCAAGCGATAATATTGAAATTGAGGGAGTATCAGACCACTGCAAATCTACCAAGACCTGGCCGTCCCTCTAAACTTTCAGCTCATACAAGGAGAAGACTGATCAGAGATGCAGCCAAGAGGCCCATGATCACTCTGGATGAACTGCAGAGATCTACAGCAGAGGTGGGAGACTCTGTCCATAGGACAACAATTAGTCGTATATTGCACAAATCTGGCCTTTATGGAAGAGTGGCAAGAAGAAAGCCATTTCTTGAAGATATCCATAAAAAGTGTTGTTTAAAGTTTGCCACAAGCCACCTGGGAGACACACCAAACATGTGGAAGAAGGTGCTCTGGTCAGATGAAACCAAAATTGAACTTTTTGGCAACAATGCAAAACGTTATGTTTGGCGTAAAAGCAACACAGCTCATCACCCTGAACACACCATCCCCACTGTCAAACATGGTGGTGGCAGCATTACATTTACATTTAAGTCATTTAGCAGACGCTCTTATCCACAGTGACTTACAAATTGGTGCATTCACCTTATGACATCCAGTGGAACAGTCACTTTACAATAGTGCATCTAAATCTTAAAGGGGGGGGTGAGAGGGATTACTTATCCTATCCTAGGTATTCCTTAAAGAGGTGGGGTTTCAGGTGTCTCCGGAAGGTGGTGATTGACTCCGCTGTCCTGGCGTCGTGAGGGAGTTTGTTCCACCATTGGGGGGCCAGAGCAGCGAACAGTTTTGACTGGGCTGAGCGGGAGCTGTACTTCCTCAGTGGTAGGGAGGCGAGCAGGCCAGAGGTGGATGAACGCAGTGCCCTTGTTTGGGTGTAGGGCCTGATCAGAGCCTGGAGGTACTGAGGTGCCGTTCCCCTCACAGCTCCGTAGGCAAGCACCATGGTCTTGTAGCGGATGCGAGCTTCAACTGGAAGCCAGTGGAGAGAACGGAGGAGCGGGGTGACGTGAGAGAACTTGGGAAGGTTGAACACCAGACGGGCTGCGGCGTTCTGGATGAGTTGAAGGGGTTTAATGGCACAGGCAGGGAGCCCAGCCAACAGCGAGTTGCAGTAATCCAGACGGGAGATGACAAGTGCCTGGATTAGGACCTGCGCCGCTTCCTGTGTGAGGCAGGGTCGTACTCTGCGGATGTTGTAGAGCACATATGTCAGAGTCAAGGCCCGCGGGCCACATCCGGCCCGCGAGAAGGTTTTTTACGGCCCCTGGGATGATCTTGATTTGTTATTAGAACCGGCCCGCAGACCGCAGCAAGCCGGCAGCCCGCAGATCTTTTACACGCACCAATACTACATTTCCCACAATGCAACGGTGACGCACCGAGCAGTAGGCTGCTTCATTTCAATATTTATTGGCACAGCAGTTGTCAGCATCACAGTAAAATTAACTTTCAGATACCCATCAAAAATGGCAAAACGGAAGGTGGACACTGAGAACCGGGGTTTCAAACAAGGTGGGAGTCGGAGTATTTGTTCACGGAGGTAGCTGGAAAACCTGTGTGTCTTCTGTGTGGAGAAAGTGTGGCGGTACTGAAAGAGTATAATCTGAGACGACATTATGAAACGAAACACGCGGACAAAAACAAGAATATGGACATGGAACAAAGGCTACAAAAGGCAGAGGAATTAAAACGAGGCCTCAAATCTCGACAGGCTCTGTTCAAAAAAGCCAAATCACAAGGCCAGGCTGCTGTCAAGGCCAGTTTTATTTTGGCAGAAGAGATCGCTAAATCAGCCCGGCCATTTACGGAGGGGGATTTCATCAAAAACTGCATGATTAAAGTTTGTGACGAAGTTTGCCCAGAAAAAAGGCAACTCTTTTTAAATGTGAGTCTGAGCAGAAACACCATTGCCGAGAGAGTAGACCAGTTGTCCATCAATCTAAAAGAGCAGCTTGTGAAAAAGGGAAAAGATTTCATTGCATATTCCTTGGCTGTGGATGAGAGCACCGACATTTCTGACATTGCCCAGTTGTCAATTTTCATCCGCGGAGTGGACTCCAGCCTAAGCGTGACAGAGGAGTTTTTGGCTTTACGTCCTATGCATGGCACAACTACGGGGCATGATTTGTATGAAGAGGTGTCAAGATGTGTAAATGAGATGGAGCTGCCTTGGGAAAAACTCGTGGGTTTGACAACCGACGGAGCACCTGCGATGTGTGGACACAGGAGCGGACTGGTGGGGAAGATACGGGAAAAGATGCAAGAGGAAAATGCGAGGTGAGCTGACAGCTTATCATTGTATCATACACCAGGAAGCGTTGTGCGGTAAAGCCTTGAAAATGGAGCATGTAATGAGCATCATCACGCGCACAGTTAACTTTATCAGAGCCAAAGGTTTGAATCACCGCCAGTTCAAGGCATTTCTGACGGAGTTAGAAACGGAGCATGGTGATTTGCCTTATCACACAGAGGTGCGATGGCTAAGCCAGGGAAAGGTGCTTCAAAGATGTTTCGAGCTTCGTGAGGAGATTTGTCTGTTCTTGGACAGCAAAGGGAAAGACACAACACAACTCCGAGACGAAATGTTTCTGTGTGAAATGGCTTTTCTGTGTGACATTACGAGTCATCTGAATGCAATGAACTTGCAGCTGCAGGGTCGGGATCATGTCATCTCTGATATGTACAGTACAGTGAAGGCATTTAAAACCAAACTGACTCTGTGGGAGACGCAGATGCGGAAAGAAAATTTGAGCCACTTTCCCAGCTGCCAGACCATGAAAGAGAAGCTCTCTACCAGTGCGTTCCCGAGCGCACAGTTGGCTGATAAAATAGGTATGCTTGCCGCTGACTTTCGACGCCGATTTGCTGACTTTGAAGCACAAAAAGCAGGTTGGAACTGCTCGGTAACCCATTTGCTGTTGACGTGGAAAGCTCACCACCAAACCTCCAAATGGAGTTGATTGACCTCCAATGCAATGATGCACTGAGGGCAAAATATGCGGCAGTGGGTGCTGCGGAGTTCGCCCGTTTCCTCCCGACACAATGCCCCAGCTGCGCATCCAGGCTGCTCAAACGTTGTCTATGTTTGGCAGCACATACCTGTGTGAACAACTGTTTTCTTTGATGAACTTGAACAAAACATCACACAGAAGTCGACTTACTGCTGAACACCTCCACTCAATTCTGAGGATTTCCTCAGCTCAGAGCCTTACCCCGAACATTGATGAACTTGTGGAAAAGATGGGACACCACCAAGTATCACCCTCAACCTCAAACAAGTGAACATTACTGTGCAATCACATATTTAGAGTTTTTACTCAGTTCAAGTTTAAAAGTTAAAGTTTAATATTTGTTTTCACTGCATGTTACTTCTCCTTAAACAAAGTGTTGTTTTTGATTAATAGATTTTTGCACTTTATTTTATTGTATTTCAATCCAATTATATTTTAAAAATATTTCAGTTGAGTGGATGATAGAAAATTGCTATTATTGTTTTTTTCTTTGAAGTAAATTTAGCCCACTTTTGCTAAAATAGAAAATATAGGCTACTGATGGTGCCTTGAATACCGGTTTCTTTCATTTAATGTTCATGTTATGGGGATTTTTATATAAAGGAAATTTGTCTTTTGTGTCTGTTGAAAATTAAAGATTACTGACAGAGCCATAAGAAAATATTGCTTTATTTATCTGATCATATTGGAATATATTTGTTAGGTTTTCAGTAGGTTCAATTAGGTTCACTAGACTATATGCGTCATTTAAAAAATTTTCAATGAACATTCGAACAGTCCGGCCCTCGGCTTGTAGCTACATTTTTTATTTGGCCCTCCGTCCATTTGACTTTGACACCCCTGTTGTAGAGCATGAACCTACAGGAACGGGCCACCGCCTTGATGTTGGTTGAGAACGACAGGGTGTTGTCCAGGGTCACGCCAAGTTTCTTAGCGCTCTGGGAGGAGGACACAATGGAGTTGTCAACCGTGATGGCGAGATCATGGAACGGGCAGTCCTTTCCCGGGAGGAAGAGCAGCTCCGTCTTGCCGAGGTTCAGCTTGAGGTGGTGATCCGTCATCCACACTGATATGTCTGCCAGACATGCAGAGATGCGATTCGCCACCTGGTCATCAGAAGGGGGAAAGGAGAAGATTAATTGTGTGTCGTCTGCATAGCAATGATAGGAGAGACCATGTGAGGTTATGACAGAGCCAAGTGACTTGGTGTATAGCGAGAATAGGAGCGGGCCTAGAACAGAGCCCTGGGGGACACCAGTGGTGAGAGCGCGTGGTGAGGAGACAGATTCTCGCCACGCCACCTAGTAGGAGCGACCTGTCAGGTAGGACGCAATCCAAGCGTGGGCCGCGCCGGAGATGCCCAACTCGGAGAGGGTGGAGAGGAGGATCTGATGGTTCACAGTATCGAAGGCAGCCGATAGATCTAGAAGGATGAGAGCAGAGGAGAGAGAGTTAGCTTTAGCAGTGCGGAGCGCCTCCGTGATACAGAGGAGAGCAGTCTCAGTTGAATGACTAGTCTTGAAACCTGACTGATTTGGATCAAGAAGGTCATTCAGAGAGAGATAGCGGGAGAGCTGGCCAAGGACGGCACGTTCAAGAGTTTTGGAGAGAAAAGAAAGAAGGGATACTGGTCTGTAATTGTTGACATCGGAGGGATCGAGTGTAGGTTTTTTCAGAAGGGGTGCAACTCTCGCTCTCTTGAAGACGGAGGGGACGTAGCCAGCGGCCAGGGATGAGTTGATGAGCGAGGTGAGGTAAGGGAGAAGGTCTCCGGAAATGGTCTGGAGAAGAGAGGAGGGGATAGGGTCAAGCGGGCAGGTTGTTGGGCGGCCGGCCGTCACAAGACGCGAGATTTCATCTGGAGAGAGAGGGGAGAAAGAGGTCAGAGCACAGGGTAGGGCAGTGTGAGCAGAACCAGCGGTATCGTTTGACTTAGCAAACGAGGATCGGATGTCGTCGACCTTCTTTTCAAAATGGTTGACGAAGTCATCTGCAGAGAGGGAGGAGGGGGGGGGGAGGATTCAGGAGGGAGGAGAAGGTGGCAAAGAGCTTCCTAGGGTTAGAGGCAGATGCTTGGAATTTAGAGTGGTAGAAAGTGGCTTTAGCAGCAGAGACAGAGGAGGAAAATGTAGAGAGGAGGGAGTGAAAGGATGCCAGGTCCGCAGGGAGGCGAGTTTTCCTCCATTTCCGCATTTCCGCTCGGCTGCCCGGAGCCCTGTTCTGTGAGCTCGCAATGAGTCATCGAGCCACGGAGCGGGAGGGGAGGACCGAGCCGGCCTGGAGGATAGGGGACATAGAGAGTCAAAGGATGCAGAGAGGGAGGAGAGGAGGGTTGAGGAGGCAGAGTCAGGAGATAGGTTGGAGAAGGTTTGAGCAGAGGGAAGAGATGATAGGATCGAAGAGGAGAGAGTAGCGGGGGAGAGAGAGCGAAGGTTGGGACGGCGCGATACCATCCGAGTAGGGGCAGTGTGGGAGGTGTTGGATGAGAGCGAGAGGGAAAAGGATACAAGGTAGTGGTCGGAGACTTGGAGGGGAGTTGCAGTGAGGTTAGTGGAAGAACAGCATCTAGTAAAGATGAGGTCGAGCGTATTGCCTGCCTTGTGAGTAGGGGGGGAAGGTGAGAGGGTGAGGTCAAAAGAGGAGAGGAGTGGAAAGAAGGAGGCAGAGAGGAATGAGTCAAAGGTAGACGTGGGGAGGTTAAAGTCGCCCAGAACTGTGAGAGGTGAGCCATCCTCAGGAAAGGAGCTTATCAAGGCATCAAGCTCATTGATGAACTCTCCGAGGGAACCTGGAGGGCGATAAATGATAAGGATGTTAAGCTTGAAAGGGCTGGTAACTGTGACAGCATGGAATTCAAAGGAGGCGATAGACAGATGGGTAAGGGGAGAAAGAGAGAATGACCACTTGGGAGAGATGAGGATCCCGGTGCCACCACCCCGCTGACCAGAAGCTCTCGGGGTGTGCGAGAACACGTGGGCGGACGAAGAGAGAGCAGTAGGAGTAGCAGTGTTGTCTGTGGTGATCCATGTTTCCGTCAGTGCCAAGAAGTCGAGGGACTGGAGGGAGGCATAGGCTGAGATGAACTCTGCCTTGTTGACCGCAGATCGGCAGTTGCAGAGGCTACCGGAGACCTGGAACTCCACGTGGGTCGTGCGCACTGGGACCACCAGAGTAGGGTGGCCGCGGCCACACGGTGTGGAGCGTTTGTATGGTCTGTGCAGAGAGGAGAGAACAGGGATAGACAGACACATAGTTGACAGGCTACAGAAGAGGCTACGCTAATGCAAAGGAGATTGGAATGACAAGTGGACTACACGTCTCGAATGTTCAGAAAGTTAAGCTTACGTAGCAAGAATCTTATTGACTAAACTGATTAAAATATACAGTACTGCTGAAGTAGGCTAGCTGGCAGTGGGTGCGTTGTTGACACTACACTAATCAAGTCGTTCCGTTGAGTGTAATAGTTTCTGCAGTGCTGCTATTCGGGGGCTAGCTGGCTAGCTAGCAGTGTTGTTTACGTTACGTTGCGTTAAAAGAACGACAATAGCTGGCTAGCTAACCTAGAAAATCGCTCTAGACTACACAATTATCTTTGATACAAAGACGGCTATGTAGCTAGCTATGTAGCAAGCCACGATCAAACAAATCAAACCGTTGTACTGTAATGAAATGAAATGAAAATGTGATACTACCTGTGAATGCGACCAGGTTGTGAGTCTATTCGGTAGACGTTGGCTAGCTGTTGGCTAGCTAGCAGAGTCTCCTACGTTAAGGACGACAAATAGCTGGATAGCTAACCTCGGTAAATTAAGATAATCACTCTAAGAATACACACTCTAAACTACACAATTATCTTGGATACGAAGACAGCAAAGACAGCTATGTAGCTAGCTATGTAGCTAGCTAACACTACACTAATCAAGTGTTCAGTTGAGTGTAATAGTTTCTCCAGTGCAGCTAATCAGTGGATGTTAGCTAGCTGGCTAGTGAAGACTACGTTAGGACGGCGAAATACGATAATTACGCAATTATCTTTGATACAAAGACGGCTATGTAGCTAGCTAAGAATAAATTGCTAAGATTAGACAAATCAAACCGTTGTGCTATAATGAAATGTAATGAAAAAGTTATACTACCTGCGGGAGCGAAGTGCCGATGCGACCACTCGCTCCAAACCGGAAGATTTGGTTTGGGCCTGTTTTTCTTCAGCAGGGACAGGGAAGATGGTTAAAATTGATGGGAAGATGGATGGAGCCAAATACAGACCATTCTGGAAGAAAACCTGCACGCCCAATTTTTCAGTTTTTGATTTGTTAAAAAAGTTTGAAATATCCAATAAATGTCGTTCCACTTCATGATTGTGTCCCACTTGTTGTTGATTCTTCACAAAAAATACAGTTTTATATCTTTATGTTTGAAGCCTGAAATGTGGCAAAAGGTCGCAAGGTTCAAGGGGGCCGAATACTTTCGCAAGGCACTGTATATGCATATTATCAGTATATTTGGATAGAAAACACTCTGAAGTTTCTAAAACTGTTTGAATGATGTCTGAGTATAACAGAACTCATATGGCAGGCAAAAACCTGAGAAAAAATCCAACCAGGAAGTGGGAAATCTGAGGTTTGTAGGTTTTCAAGTCTTAGCCTATCCAAAATACAGTGTAAAAATTGGTCCGATTGCACTTCCTAAGACTTCCACTAGAGGTCAACAGTCTTTAGAACCTTGTTTCATGCTTCCACTGTGAAGGGGAAGTGAATAAGAGCTGTTTGAACCAGGTGTCTGGCAGAACGCCATGAGCTATGTCTCGCGTGCTACTGTGAAAGCGAGCTGCGTTCCCTTTAATTTCTAAAGACAAATTAATTTTCTGGTTGGAACATTAATGAAGATTTATGATAAAACCATCCTAAAGATGGATTATATACATCGTTTGACATGTTTCTACGAACTCTAATATAACTTTTCTGACTTTTCGTTTGGACCTAGTGCTCGCGCCTTGTGAAATTGGATTTGTGAACTAAACGTGCGACCAAAAAGGAGGTATTTGGACATAAATGATGGACTTTATCGAACAAAACAAACATTTATTTTGGAACTGGGATTCCTGGGAGTGCATTCCGATAAAGATCATCAAAGGTAAGTAAATATTTATAATGCTATTTCCAACTTCTGTTGACTCCACAACATGGCGGGTATCTGTGTGGCTTGTTTTGGTCTCTGAGCGCTGTACTCAGATTATTCCATGGTGTGCTTTCGCTATAAAGCTTTTTTGAAATCTGACACAGCATTTGCATTAAGTTGCACAAAACATTTTAAGGTCCCTTAAGTGCTTCATTCAGTATGGATATCAATGGATATCAATGGAAACAGATTTTAGATGTATAGCTAGGTGTATAGCTAGGTGTATAGCTAGCCCTTTCTAGCCCTTTCTGGGAAGGGGGTTCCGCTAGCGGAACACCTGGCCTACAGCCAGTGAAATTGCAGGGCGCTAAATTCAAACAGAAATCTCATAATTAAAATTTCTCAAACATACAAGTATTTTACACCATTTTAAAGAAATCTTCTTCTTAATCCAACCACAGTGTCCGACTTCAAAAATGCTTTATGGCGAAAGCACACCATGCGATTATGTTTGGACAGCGCGTAGCCACAAAAACCATACAGACATTTTCCAGCCAAGGAGAGGTGTCCCAAAAGTCAGAAATAGCGTTAAAATGAATCACTAACCTTTGATGATCTTCATCTGATGGCACTCCCAGGACCCCATGTTACACAAATGTTTGTTTTGTTCAATAATGTTTATCTTTATGTCCAAAAACCTCATTTGAAATTGACGTGTTATGTTCAGAAATTCATTGTCTCAAACAAACATCCGGTGAAATTGCAGAGAGCCACATTAAATTACAGAAATACTATTATAAACATTGATGAATGATATACATAATGTTATACATAAATGTTATACATAAACTTCTTATTAATCAAGCCACTGTTTCGATTTCAAAAAGGCTTTACGGTGAAAGCACACCATGCGATTGTCACCAAAGTCAGAAATAGTGTTGAAATGAATCACTTACCTTTGATGATCTTCATCTGATGGCACTCCCAGGTCTCCATGTTAGACAATAAATGTTTTTGTTCGATAAAGTTAATCTTTATGTTCAAATACCTCCTTTTTGTTCGTGCGTTTAGTCCAGTAATCCAAATGCACAATGTGCGGGCACAAATTCCAGAAGAAAAGTCAAAAAAGTTCCATTAAAGTTCGTAGAAACATGTCAAACAATGTTTCTAATCAATCCTTAGGTTGTTTTTATCATAAATATTCAATAATGTTTCAACCGGACAATACTGTTTTCATTAGAAAGGAAAGGGAACGAACGTCGCACACACGGCCATGCGCGATAAACAACTCATGGCTTTCAGCTAAGCTACTTGCTTTGAGTGGTCTTATTCTCTCCCTTTTCACAATAGAAGCCTGAAACAACTTCTAAAGACTGTTGACATCTACTGGAAGCCTTAGGAAGTGCAATCGGACCCCAAAGACATGGATATTCGATAGGCACTTCACTTGAAAACTACTAACCTCAGAATCCCCACTTCCTGGTTGGATTTTTCTCAGGTTTTCGCCTGCCATATGAGTTCTGTTATACTCACATACATTATTTTAACAGTTTTGGAAACGTTAGTGTTTTCTATCCAAATCTACTAATAATATGCATATTTTAGCTTCTGGGTCTGAGTAACAGGCAGTTTTACTCTGGGCACTCTTTTCATCCAAACTTCCCAATGCAGTCCCCTATCCCAAATAGGTTTTAAGTATGCCCTTACCTAAGGAAAACGACTGAGGGGCTCTATGCAACGCCCTTAAACAATTCCCTTGGGTAAGGGACATTATTCCTTAAGATAAATCCTTAACTGAAACACTTAAGATGTTTTTCAACCGGGCCAAGAGCAGGAAGTGTGTTTGCAGAGACTTTACCTAAAGCGGATACGGGGTGGACTTTTGACGGAAGTTGAGATGAGGCACCACTCACAACCCCACAACCCACAAATACTGTGTCATATTTAAAAGTGTTGTGGATCTACCTCATCGAAGGAAGAATGGAAGGAAGTAGGATAGTCATGTCAATTTTAATGGTTTGAGACACAGAAAAATATTTTACTCTTTATTCTACTACTTTTCCTGAGCAATGTAGCTAAAGTGGTGCTTGTAATCAATTGACGAAACACAGTAGAACTGTAGACGTGCTTTGGGAGTGTTTCCAGTTATCTGGGATGTTGTTAAACTGACTTTGCTATCAAACTGTGCATTTTCAAGCCCAATAGATTTCACATATATTCACCTTCACCCTTAAAAGGTAGCTGATAGATCAACGTGTTATCATTGCTAAGCATCACGTTGTGAAGCTTTTGCAAAAAGACCTATGCATAAAAAATATGCATATAGATCTGTAATAAATCCCTTTGTCTATCAGAGTTAAACGTCTGTGTTGAAACTAAAAACTACAGACAGATAACCTTGGAGAGTTCTCTATGGCGGCATCTTGCTGTCACACTCAATTCTCTTCAACAATCTCTCTTCTATAAAAAGACAAAAGAACAAACAATAGCAAGTGAACAAGGGAGAGAGAATTAGAACAAGATGTTCCTAATTGAAACCTCATTTATTCTCGCCCGCATTCCTTCTCATTCCTTAACTGCTGCTATCAAACAATTAAAAGACGACTCTGCGTCAGGAGGTCAATATTTCCCCCTCTCTGAGACGATGAGCGGAAGTAAACATGAATTATACAATGCATTCATGACCACACTGACATGTATAATTAATGAGAAGTAGCCCAAAGTAAATATGTCATCGTCATACAGTGTATACTGTACCGAACACACCCTTCCTGTGAAATCAGGCTTTAGTTGAGTCAGAAAACAATTATGTAAATGTGGGTAAATGCATAACACCATTATTGTTAAGGTACGTTTACCCAATTGGTACTATTTAAACTACTGAGCTACTGTCCATGAATGCACATGAGAGCAATATCAGGGATAATTATAATTATAATACTGTGGAATTAGAGCAAGCTCCTCACCCTTTAGCACAGGGCACTGATGGCAGTGACAACAGTTGTGCAGTTAGGGTACGTTTGACTGCTAAAGGTCCATAGAGGACAGTGTCTCGGTTCTGGATGTCCCCGGAAAGGCCTTGGTTGGATCAGGTCGGATTGGGGTAGGTCGGACTTATTCTCACTAGCCACAGAAGCACTGAGCCAAACTGTCTACCCTGCTATCCTCTCTTCTCTCTGCTCTCCTGATGATCTCTTCTCCTCTTCTCTCTGCCTCTCTTCTCCCCTGACACAGTGAAATGTAAATGTTTTATTAAAACTCATCCCATTAACACTGTCCCTTCCTCTAGTTAGATTCAGTGGGCTGGTGGAGAGATGCTGTAAGGATGTACTGTACCAACCCATACTATCTCTCTTGTTCTCTCGCTCTACCGTCCTCCGGCAATGACGGTACCCTGGGATCACAATCGGCAGCAGAGAGACATGTAATGTGATGAGGGGAGGGAGGGAGGGGTACTGGGTCAGCACTGCAGTGGTGATAGGAGCTGTGTGAGGATAAGGAGGCTGGCTGGTGCAGCTGAAAGAAAGGGAGGGTAGGAGAGGAGGAGGGAGGCACAGACACACACCGAGAGACTGTGTTTTTTTTAATATTATGTGAATGTGTGTGTTCGTGCGTGTGTGCGCGTGCCATACGTACGTGCATGCATGTGTGTGTGAGTCTGTCTGTCCATCCGTCTGTCTCTCTCTCTCTGTGTGCTCCATTCCCACAGAAGCGACCCAATCACTGAAAGAGCGAGGCCTGAGTCAAGGCTGTTTTTGCGGCTTGCTGGCCTGGAGGTAATCCTGTTCACTGAGGACCAACCAACACTTCTGGGGGGAATGGCAATGAGCCAAGGGGGAGGGCTGGGAGAGAGAGAGAGAGAGAGAGAGAGAGGCAGGAAAATAGGGCGAGAATGTGAGGTTGGGAGTTTGTAATGAGAACAAAGCATCATCAGCTCACCTCACATCACTTCTCAGTGGGCTGTTGCTGTTACCTAAGGTGCTGAGGTACAGAGCTCCTACTCACACTCGCATTCATGCGCAGGCACACACACACACACACACACACACACACACACACACACACACACACACACACACACACACACACACACACACACACACACACACACACACACACACACACACACACACACACACACACACACACACACACACACACACACACACACACACACACACACACACACACACACCATCTGTTCAGCTGCCCAGTGTCAGATCTCTTTGAACCAGCAGTCCCTCACGGTACGGCCCCTCTAACTCCCCACCCCAGGCCCACTTAAACCCTAGTCTACTTCTGTTCCAGGTGGGTTCCCTACATTGGTGCTGGATTGGAGGACTGAAACCCAGAGGTGGAAAGAATACTGAAATATCCTACTCAAGTAGAAGAATTGTTACTATGATGACATTTTAGAACTACTCAAGTAAAAGTAAAAATGGGTCAATTAAAAAGTATTCTAAAAGTAATTGAGTTATTATCAAAACATTGACCTTGCCTGTGAGTTGCAATGAGGCACATCTGTATGTAAAAAAATATATACACTGCTCAAAACAATAAAGGGAACACTAAAATAACACATCCTAGATCTGAATGAAATAAATATTCTTATTAAATACCTTTTTATTTACATAGTTGAATGTGCTGACAACAAAATCACACAAAAATTATCCATGGAAATCAAATTGATCAACTCATGGAGGTCTGGATTTGGAATTAAGGTGGAAAACCACACTACGGGCTGATCCAAATTTGATGTAATGTCCTTAATGTCACGTTCTGACCTTTTATTTCCATTGTTTTGTATTTATTTAGTATGGTCAGGGAGTGAGTTGGGTGGGCAGTCTATGTTTGATTTTCTATGATTTGGGATTTCTATGTTTCGGCCTAGTATGGTTCTCAATCAGAGGCAGGTGTCATTAATTGTCTCTGATTGAGAATCATACTTAGGTAGCCTGGGTTGCACTGTTTGTTGGTGGGTGATTGTCTATGTTAGTGGCTTGTGTCAGCACAGGTCTCATTTGTAGCTTCACGGTCATCATTGGTTTATTGTTTTTGTTACCCTTTTAAAAGTGTTGCAGTGTTCAGTGTTCTCTTTATTAAAATTCACTATGAACACATACCATGCTGCATATTGGTCCTCTGATCCTTCTCGCCTCTCCTCTTCAGATGAAGAGGAGGAAGACCGTGACACTTAAAACAAGTCAAAATGAGGCTCAGTAGTGTGTGTGGCCTCCACATGCCTGTATGACCTCCCTACAACTCCTGGGCATGCTCCTGATGAGGTGGCGGATGGTCTCCTGAGGGATCTCCTCCCAGATCTGGACTAAAGCATTCTGGACAGTCTGTGGTGCAACGTGGCATTGGTGGATGGAGCGAGACATGATGTCCCAGATGTGCTCAATTGGATTCAGGTCTGGGGAACGGTCGGGCCAGTCCATAACATCAATGCCTTCCTCTTGCAGGAACTGCTGACACACTCCAGCCACATGAGGTCTAGCATTGTCTTGCATTAGGAGGAACCCAGGGCCAACCGCACCAGCATATGGTCTCACAAGGGGTCTGAGGATCTCATCTCGGTACCTAATGGCAGTCAGGCTTCCTCTGGTGTGCTCATGGAGGGCTGTGCGTCCCCCCCCAAACAAATGCCACCCCACACCATGACTGACCCACCACAAAACCGATCATGCTGGAGGATGTTGCAGGCAGCAGAACGTTCTCCACAGTGTCTCCAGACTCTGTCACGTCTGTCACATGTGCTCAGTGTGAACCTGCTTTCATCTGTGAAGAGCACAGGGCGCCAGTGGCGAATTTGCCAATCTTGGTGTTCTCTGGCAAATACCAAACGTCCTGCACGGTGTTGGGCTGTAAGCACAACCCCCACCTGTGGACGTCTGGCCCTCATTACCACCCTCATGGAGTCTGTTCCTGACCATTTGAGCAGACACATGTACATTTGTGGCCTGCTGGAGGTCATTTTGCAGGGCTATGGCATGCTCCTCCTGCTCCTCCTTGCACAAAGGTGGAGGTAGTGGTCCTGCTGCTGAGTTGTTGCCCTCCTACGGCCTCCTCCACGTCTCCTGATGTACTGGCCTGTCACCTGGTAGCGCCTCCATGCTGTGGACACTACGCTGACAGACACAGCAAACCTTCTTGCCACAGCTCGCATTTATGTTTCATCCTGAATGAGCTGCACTACTTGAGCCACTTGTGTGGGTTGTAGACTCCGTCTCATGCTACCACTAGAGTGAAAGCACCCCCAGCATTCAAAAGTGTACAGCCACAGGGTTCAATTCTTGGGCCAACTCTCTTCTCTGTATACATCAATGATGTCGCTTTTGCTGCTGGTGAGTCTCTGATCCACCTCTACGCAGATGACACCATTCTGCATACTTCTGGCCCTTCTTTGGACACTGTGTTAACTACCCTCCAGATGAGCTATAATGCCATACAACTCTCCTTCCGTGGCCTCCAATTGCTCTTAAATACAAGTAAAACTAAATGCATGCTCTTCAACCGATTGCTGCCCACATCTGCCCGCCCATCCAACATCACTACTCTGGACGGTTCTGACTTAGAATATGTGGACAACTACAAATACCTAGGTGTCTGGTTAGACTGTAAACTCTCCTTCCAGACTCACATCAAACATCTCCAATCCCAAAATAAATCTAGAATTTGCTTCCTATTTCGCAACAAAGCATCCGTCACTCATGCTGCCAAACATACCCTCATAAAACTGACCATCCTACCAATCCTCGACTTCGGCGATGTCATTTACAAAATAGCCTCCAACACTCTACTCAACAAATTGGATGCAGTCTATCACAGTGCCATCCGGTTTGTCAGCAAAGCCCCATAATACTACCCATCACTGTGACCTCTCCTTCCAGTTCTCTGCTGCCAATTACTGGAACGAACTACGAAAATCACTGAAACTGGAGACACTTATCTCCCTCACTAGCTTTAAGCACCAGCTGTCAGAGCAGCTCACAGATCACTGCACCTGTACATAGCCCATATGTAAATAGCCCAAACAACTACCTCATCCCCTACTGTATTTATTTATTTATCTTGCTCATTTGCACCCCAGTATTTCTACTTTGCACATTCATCTACTGCACATCTAGCATTCCAGTGTTTATTTGCTATATTGTATTTATTTCGCCACCATGGCCTATTTATTGCCTTACCTCCCTTATCTCATCTCATTTGCACACGTTGTATATAGACTTGTTTTTCTACTGTACTATTGACTGTATGTTTGTTTTCCTCCATGTGTAACTCTGTTGTTGTATGTGTCGAACTGCTTTGCTTTATCTTCGCCAGGTCACAGTTGTAAATGAGAACTTGTTCTCAACTATCCTACCTGGTTAAATAAAGGTGAAATAAAACAATTAAAAAGGCCAGTTTTATTGCTTATTTAATCAGGACAACAGTTTTCAGCTGTGCTAACATAATTGCAAAGGGGCTTTCTAATGATTCATTCGACTTTTAAAATGATAAACTTGGATTAGCTAACACAACGTTCCATTGGAACACAGGAGTGATGGTTGCTGATAATAGTCCTCTGTACACCTATGTCGATATGCCATTTAAAAAATAGCTGTTTCCAGCTACAGTAGTCATTTACAACATTGACTTGGGCTACACAGTTTTCCTGATCAATTTGATGTTATTTTAATGGACAAAAAAATGTGCTTTTCTTTCAAAAACAATGACATTTCTAAGTGACCCCAAACATTTGAACGGTAGTGTATGGGGCAGGGTCTACAAGCAATTACGGACAACAAAATGAAAACCAGCCACGTCACCTTCTTTACCCGCTTTGAGGATAATTATGGTGCCCCTCCTTCTCCGTGGCCAACGTGAGTAAGACATTCAAACGTGTTAACCCTCGTAAGGCTGCTGGCCCAAACGGCATCCCTTGCCGCGCTCTCAGAACATGCACAGACCAGCTCGCTGGTGTGTTTACGGATATATTCAATCTCTCCCTATCCCAGTATGCTGTCCCCACATGCTTCAGAAGGCCACCATTGTTCCTGTTCCCAAGAAGGCAAAGATAACTGAATTAAATCACTACCGCCCAGTAGCACTCACTTCTGTCATCATGAAGTGCTTTGAGAGACTAGTCAAGGATCATATCACCTTACCTGCCACCCTAGACTCAGTTTGCATACCATCCCAACAGGTCCACAGACGATGCAATCGTCATCACACTGCACTCTGCCCTAGCCCACCTGGACAAGAGGAATACCTATGTAAGAATGCTGTTCATTGACTACAGCTCAGCGTTCAACACCATAGTACCCTCCAAGCTCATCATTAAGCTTAAGGCCCTGGGTCTCAACCCCGCCCTGTTCAATTGGGTCCTGGACTTTCTGACGGGCCGCCCCCCAGATGATGAAGGTGGGAAACATCATCTCCACTTCACTGATCCTCACATGGATACGTTCAACATTGGCGTCCCAAAGGGTGTGTGCTCAGCCCCCTCCTGTACTCCCTGTTCACCCATCACTGCATGGCCATGCAACTCAATCATCAAGTTTGCAGATGACACAACAGTCGTGGGCTTGATTACCAACAACGTCAAGGCAGCCTACAGAGAGGAGGTGAGTGCACTCGGAGTGTGGTGTCAGGAAAACAATCTCTCACTCAACGTCAACAAAACAAAGGAATTGATTGTGAATTTCAGGAACCGGCAGAGGGAAAACCCCCCTATTCACATCAACGGGACAGTAATGGAGTAGGTGGAAAGTTTTAAGTTCCTCGGCATACACAGATAAGCTGAAATGGTCCACCCACACAGACAGTGTGGTGAAGAAGGTGCAACAGCACCTTTTCAACCTCAGGAGGCTGAAGAAATTTGGCTTGTCACGTAAAAACCTGACAAACTTTTTACAGATGCACAATTGAGAGCATCCCATCCTGTCGGGCTGTATCACCGCCTGGTACAGCAACTGCACCGCCCTCAACCGCAAGGCTCTCCAGAGGGTGGTGCGGTCTGCACAACACATCACCGGGGGCGAACTACCTGCCCTCCAGGACACCTACAGCACCCAATGTCACAGGAAGGCCAAAAAGATCATCAAGGACAACAACCACCTGAGCCACTGCCTGTTCACCCCGCTACTATCCAGAAGGCAAAGTCAGTACAGGTGCATCAAAGCTGGGGCTGAAACAGTTTCTATCTCAAGGCCATCAGACTGTTAAGCAGCAATCACTAACTCAGAGAAGCTGCTGCCTACATACAGACTGAAATCATTGGCCACTTTAATAAATGGATCTCTAGTAACTTTAAATAATGCCACTTTAACAATGTTTACATCTCTTACATTACTCATCTCCATATGATGAGATGTATCTTATACCATCTACTGTATCTTACATGTATACCATCGATTGCATCTTGCCTATGCCGCTCGGCCATCGCTCATCCATATATTTATATGTACATGTTCTTTTTCCATCCTTTTAGATTTGTGTGCATTAGGTAGCTGTTGTGGAATTGTTAGATTACTTGTTAGAAATTACTGCACTGTCGGAACTAGAAGCACAAGCATTTCGCTACACTCGCATTAACATCTACAAAGCATGTGACCATTACATTTTTATTTGATTTTGATTTAAATTGCTTACTGACTGTACAATGTACTGCATGATTGTAGTGGGTTTACTAACGTGTTAGTTCTATTTCCTATTTTGACTGTGACGTTACTTTAACTAATATGTTGACAATGATATAGGCTGTGTGTAGAGGTTTGCAGTTATGATATGGTTTGGGTTGGAAAGATTTTTTCGGCAGGTCACAGACAGCTGATGTTTTGTGCATGTCCACAAGTGAAGGGAAAAGGTGAGAGGAGAGCCCATAGACGCGAGAAGGAATACAACGTTGCTGCTATGAAAGTGAACTGTGTTTACTTGTGATCAGGGGTGTATTCTGCTGCTCCAGGTTCAACTGTTCTGCCTGTGATTATTATTATTTGACCATGCTGGTAATTTATGAACAGTTGAACATCTTGGCCATGTTCTGCTTTAAACTCCACCCAGCACAGCCAGAACGGGACTGGCCGCCCCACATAGCCTGGTTCCTCTCTAGGTTTCTTCCTAGGTTTTGGCCTTTCTAGGGAGTTTTTCCTAGCCACCGTGCTTCTATACCTGCATTGCTTGCTGTTTGGGGTTTTAGGCTGGGTTTCTGTACAACATTTTGAGATATCAGCTGATGTACGAAGGGCTATATAAATTAATTTGATTTAATTTGATATTCATTCCGCCAATTCTGTTGAAAAACCTTTCTTAAACGGAAGCAAGTAGAACAAAACGGGGATAAACATGCCTGAATTTGTCCAATAGAAACTCTCGTGAATAATGATTACACCCTAGATGCAGGCAAGCATGTGCAAGGCGGTATTGAATATGTCACTGGCTGTCCATGTGTCACTCACTGTCTGTCACCTCAAATTTGTCTGTCAACCTGTGTACACCTACATTGTAAACTTCCGTTCATAGATTTGGTTGTAGCAACCTCATGATGGGTATAGCGAAAGTTTGAGTATCATGTAGTAGGCTAAACTTATGTTAAATTATATTATGTTATATTGAGCTGGGTGAATGGAATATGAATGACAGTCATCCAATATGTTGTAATAGAAATAAGGCCATGCTCATAAAAAAAAAAAAAAGATTGTCCTCCCTCATCTTAAACAGCACCGACCGCCTCTGCTCTATATGTTTCCTCAAGGTCGAGGCATCCTGGGGAAGCAGCTTGCATTGCATGATTACATTGTCGCCTCTCCTGTGCTTGAAGGAGAACTGATCACTGAAATGCAGCCAGTCATTCTATATATATATATAATATATATATGCCATAATATATATATATATATGCCATTTAGCAGACGCTTTTATCCAAAGCGACTTACAGTCATGTGTGCATACATTCTACGTATGGGTGGTCCCGGGGATCGAACCCACTACCCTGGCGTTACAAGCGCCATGCTCTACCAACTGAGCTACAGACGGACCTCCTGAAGAAGACGCAGACATTGTGTCTGTGTCTCCTCAGTCCCATTGTTATTTTTGCCTTTTTGAACATCTTCTGACCATCGTTGAGTTTGTGTGCACAGCTTGATTTGATTGGCCTGTTTTGTGTGAAATTGTATTTGATTGGTCACTGACTTAACAACGATGAGCAGGTTCTTTCAGGCTCTGAGGGATCCCGCCTGCGAACTTCCTGTGCCATCATGATCTATTATTATGGAGAGATTACAAAATTGTGCTCCATAAAGGTATCGAAGTACAACACTTCATTAAAAACATACTTATTAAGTAAAATAACTGACTTTGAAAAATACTCTAAAAAGTACAGGTACTCAGGTACAGAAAAGCTACTCAATTACATTAGCGAGAGTATTTGTAATTCATTCGTTCTACCCTGCTGAAACCCAATACTTTATAAACGGTTTTGAAGTCTAGTGAAAATAAAGTCCATTATTTAACCATGGTTAATCAATTAAATTAATTTTTTATTTATTATAATCTGCTGTTGACAGTAAATCAGCCTTAATGTACAGTAAAGTTCATCATATTGCATTAACACTATCTGATTAACACACCGTCTCCAGTGCTCAGTGATGTCTTTATAACATCCTCTGTGAACTCACTTCAAGGTTAGCCAAGCAGCATTGACAGCTTCACCTCAAACATGGGGAGAGAGAGTGGAGACAGATGGAAAACGAGAGAGAGGGGAGGGAGAGAGAAAAACACGAAGAGAGCGGGAGACATTGAGAGACACAGAGAGTGGAGAAAGAGGAGAGAGGGAGAGAGAGTGTGTGGAGTCAGAATCAACTCCTTTTTAAGTCCTTTCCAATTTGTGTGAAGGACAGAGCTGCTCCAACATCAGCCTGTGTTAAAGCTGAACACTGGAGAGGTGGAAAGCTCCAGACAGACAGCCATCGAACAGAAGGGAGGAGAAGTTGGAAGAGACAGAGTCATTAGTCTGGCAGGGTCGTGCTACTTCCTCATTCTGTCTGTTGTCTCTACATCGGTCTGTTGTTCGGGGCGCACTGTAATGGGCCTGTCTGAGCTAGCCCACAGACGCTGCCTGATTTGATACATTACATACAGTATATACTCAACCAAAAATAAATGTCCTCTCGCTGTCAACTGCGTTTATTTTCAGTAAACTTAACATGTGTAAATATTTGTATGAACATAACAAGTATAACGGCTGTCTTGGGAAGGAGGAGAGGACCAAAGCGCAGCGAGGTAAGTGTTCATCTTTTTTTTAATGAAACTGAACACTTCAAAAAACAAAAAAACAAAGTGAAAAATAGTTCTATCTGGTGCAGACACACAAAGACTGAAAATAACCACCCACAAAACACAATTGAAAACAGGCTACCTAAATATGGTTCTCAATCAGGGACAACGATAGACAGCTGCCTCTGATTGAGAACCATACTAGGCCGAACACAAAAACCAACATAGAAAAACAAACAGACTGCCCACCCCAACTCACGCCCTGACCATACTAAAACAAAGAATAAAATAACAGAACTATGGTCAGAACGTGACAACAAGATTCAACAACTTAGGCAATAACTGAACAAGTTCCACAGACATGTGACTAACACAAATGGAACAATGTGTCGCTGAACAAACGGGGGGTCAAAAAGTACTGCAGTGCATCTCCTCCTCATGGACTGCACCAGCTTATCCAGTTCTAGCTGTGAGATGTTACCCCACTCTTCCACCAAGGCACGTGCAAGTTCCCGGACATTTCTGGGGGGGGGGGGAATGGCCCTAGCCCTCACCCTCCGATCCAACAGGTCCCAGATGTGCTCACTGGGATTGAGATCCGGGCTCTTCGCTGGCCATGGCAGAACACTGACATTCCTGTCTTGCAGGAAATCATGCACAGAATGAGCAGTATGGCTGGTGGCATTGTCATGATGGAGGGTCATGTCAGGATGAGCCTGCAGGAAGGGTACCACATGAGGGAGGAGGATGTCTTCCCTGTAACCCACAGCGTTGAGATTACCTGCAATGACAACAAGCTCAGTCCGATGATGCTGTGACACACCGCCCCAGACCATGACGGACCCTCCACCTCCAAATCGATCCCGCTCCAGAGTACACTCCTCGGTGTAACGCTCAATCCTTTGACGATAATAGCCAAATAGCCACTTGTTGTTAGCGTGTTCAGCCCAGTAATCCATCTTCATGAGGCGTGAGCATTTCATCCAGACATAAACTTGAAAAGTTCCGTTATAGTCCTTTAGTAACATGTCAAACGATGTATGGAATCAATCGTTAGGATGTTTTTAACATAAAACATCAATAATGTTCCAACCGGAGAATTCCTTTGTCTTCAGAAAATCATTGGAACGAGAGGTAACTCTGTCGGGAGCGCGCGTCATGAGACCGAGGCACTATGCCAGACCACTGACTCAAACAGATCTCATGAGCCCCTTCTTTATAGTAAAATCCTCATTCAAGTTTCAAAAGACGGTTGACATCTAGTGGAAGGTCTAGGAAGTGCAACCTCATCCATATCTCAATGTGTACTCGGTAGGCCAAGCTTTGAAAAACTACAAACATCAGATGTCCCACTTCCTGGTTGGATGTTTCTCAGGTTTTCGCCTGCCATATGAGTTCTGTTATACTCACAGACATCATTCAAACAGTTTTAGAAACTTCAGCGTGTTGTCTATCCAATACTACTAATAACATGCAAATATTAGCATCTGGGACAGAGTAGGAGGCAGTTCACTCTGGGTAAAAGTGAAAATGCTGCCCCCTATCCCAAAAAGGTTAAACCCTTTACATTGAAGATCTGTGAAGTTATTTGGATTTTTACGAATTATCTTTGGGTCCTGAAAAAGGGACATTTCTTTTTTTGCTGACTTTAGTAGCAACTTGACATCTTGCCAGACATTCAAAAAAATACTACTCTCTTTGGGCCTGTGCTAGAATGTATGCATGGGAGAGGGGATGAAGGTAGGTATTGGAAGAGGGGAGAGAGAGATGTTGGGTGAAAGAACTGACTGTTGTTTTCTCCCAGTTCTTTTATATGTCTTTATGATGCAGTTCATGACAAGGGATGCTATTTTGCGGGGCTTTCGGGGTTGCATACACACGTACACACAGCAGTGATATGTAACAACTCATGTACACGCAGCAGTGATATGTAACAACTCATGTACACACAGCAGGATTCAGAGCACAGTCTTGGAAGTGACGGTCCCTGACGCAATCATCAGTCAGCGATAATTAGCCAGCGCCGATAGTTTTATCTCTGATCCTCAAACGAGCATCAGACGCTCTCCCTGGAACCCTTTATCCCGGGACCGCGATGCTGGGGGGACAGAGATGAGAAGCGCACAGTTTACCCACTCAACAACCTGCTGCCTGGGAGAATAGAGAGAGCGAGGATATTTTGCTGGGCCCAGAAGCCTTCAGATCATTATAAAGTGGCGCTGGCCTCCTGAAGGACCATACACATACAGAAGGAGGTAGACTCTCAAGGAGTAAACCCAGGGGGAGGAGGAGGGGAAAGAAAGGAGGAGGTGGATAGTACTCTCTCTCTCTCTCTCTCTCTCTCTCTCTCTCTCTCTCTCTCTCTCTCTCTCTCTCTCTCTCTCTCTCTCTCTCTCTCTCTCTCTCTCAGGATATGTAAGTGGAGATCATCCTGATGTGGCGTATAATCCAGGAGCAAACAGAGATATCCGCAGGGAAGGGAAAAAAGGGTGGGAAGAAGGTGACAGGTGTCGGAGAGAAGTTGTCCCTTTCCCTGTCTGTCAGTTAAGAACGCTCCCCCCTACAGCCCCCTTGCTAGTCGGGGGTGGCAGCCCCAGCGGGGCGGTGGTGACAGCACCTGATAGAGTTGTCCCCTTAATGGGAAAATATGATGGATGTGGCGCCAAACCAGCTGACAGCCCATAAAGGTCACATTAACTCTGACAGCGAGAAAAGGAGAGAGGGGAAAAAGAGAGGGAGGAAAGAAAGAGTGAAAGAACCAAGACAGCTGTGGAGAAGTACAGTGGAGAAATAGAACAGTCAAATAGCGAAAAAGAAGCAAGCTTGTGTGAAACATCATGAGGAATGAGCATATTGGAGCTATTCAGTTGATTTTGCGAGTTGTTGGGTTCTGTTATTGGGCAGAGTATGCTGACTGGCTGAAAGCGACCAACAGGGCATTGGGATGGAGGGAGATATGATTGCCAATCACAAGCAGAAGCTGTTGGTGCAGCTATACCGATGTCCCCATGGAAACCAGTGTTGGTCAACGTGACACTGTAATATGGATGTACAAATGGCATTTTTTGCATGCAAATTTTTTGCATGCACATTGCATATGTGGTGATGGGTGAGGGGTTTGTGTGTGCGGTACGTGTGTGGTGTGTGGAGCATCAAAGGCCCACTGGTCCTTGTCATTCCCTGGTCCTCCCATGTATTCAGACCCTGGCTACAGCCTGTCACTGATGCTGATACTACCGGGGGGTTCTGACTACACCTATTGGGGAGGAAGAAAGGATGAGCTGACTACCCTCGTTCTCACCTTCTACTTGTACTTTATGTCCCTCTCTGTTCCCCCCTCTCTCTGTCTCTCTCTTTCTCCTATTTCTTTCTCAGCTACTCACCTTCCCCTGTGTGTGTATGTGTGTGTGATGTGTGTGTGTGTGATGTGCGTGTCTCTGCCTCTGTGTGGGTGTGTGTGTGTGTATGTGTGTGTGTGATGTGCGTGTCTCTGCCTCTGTGTGGGTGTGTGTGTGTTGTGTGTGTGTGTGTCTCTGCCTCTGTGTGGGTGTGTGTGCGTGTCTCTGCCTCTGTGTGGGTGTGATGTGCGTGTCTCTGCCTCTGTGTGGGTGTGATGTGCGTGTCTCTGCCTCTGTGTGGGTGTGATGTGCGTGTCTCTGCCTCTGTGTGGGTGTGTGTGCGTGTCTCTGCCTCTGTGTGGGTGTGTGTGCGCGTCTCTGCCTCTGTGTGGGTGTGTGTGCGTGTCTCTGCCTCTGTGTGTGTATGTGTGTGTGTGTGTGTGTGTGTGTGTGTGTGTGTGTGTGTGTGTGTGTGTGTGTGTGTGTGTGTGTGTGTGTGTGTGTGTGTGTGTGTGTGTGTGTGTGTGTGTGTGTGTGTGTGTGTGTGTGTGTGTGTGTGTGTCTCTGCCTCTGTGTGGGTGTGTGTGTGTGTGTCTCTGCCTCTGTGTGGGTGTGTGATGTGCGTGTCTCTGCCTCTGTGTGGGTGTGTGTGTGTGTGTATGTGTGTGTGTGTCTCTGCCTCTGTGTGGGTGTGTGTGTGTGTGTCTCTGCCTCTGTGTGGGTGTGTGTGTGTGTCTCTGCCTCTGTGTGGGTGTGTGTGTGTGTGTCTCTGCCTCTGTGTGGGTGTGTGATGTGCGTGTCTCTGCCTCTGTGTGGGTGTGTGATGTGCGTGTCTCTGCCTCTGTGTGGGTGTGTGTGTGTGTGTCTCTGCCTCTGTGTGGGTGTGTGTGTGTGTGTGTCTCTGCCTCTGTGTGGGTGTGTGTGTGTGTGTGTCTCTGCCTCTGTGTGGGTGTGTGATGTGCGTGTCTCTGCCTCTGTGTGTGTATGTGTGTGTGTGTGTGTATGTGTGTGTGTGTGTCTCTGCCTCTGTGTGGGTGTGTGTGTGTGTGTGTCTGCCTCTGTGTGGGTGTGTGATGTGTGTGTCTCTGCCTCTGTGTGGGTGTGTGTGTGCGTGTCTCTGCCTCTGTGTGGGTGTGTGATGTGCATGTCTCTGCCTCTGTGTGGGTGTGATGTGCGTGTCTCTGCCTCTGTGTGGGTGTGTGATGTGCGTGTCTCTGCCTCTGTGTGGGTGTGTGATGTGCGTGTCTCTGCCTCTGTGTGGGTGTGATGTGCGTGTCTCTGCCTCTGTGTGGGTGTGTGATGTGTGTGTCTCTGCCTCTGTGTGGGTGTGATGTGCGTGTCTCTGCCTCTGTGTGGGTGTGATGTGCGTGTCTCTGCCTCTGTGTGGGTGTGTGATGTGCGTGTCTCTGCCTCTGTGTGGGTGTGATGTGCGTGTCTCTGCCTCTGTGTGGGTGTGATGTGCGTGTCTCTGCCTCTGTGTGGGTGTGATGTGCGTGTCTCTGCCTCTGTGTGGGTGTGATGTGCGTGTCTCTGCCTCTGTGTGGGTGTGATGTGCGTGTCTCTGCCTCTGTGTGGGTGTGTGTGTATGTTTATCCTGCTCAGGGTGTTCCCTTCGTTCTCCTGCAGCTAGAAGCTGTTCCGTTGGTCACAGAGGAGACTCCCGGATCTCATTAACGTGTGTGTGTGTGTGTGTGTGTGTGTGTGTGTGTGTGTGTGTGTGTGTGTGTGTGTGTGTGTGTGTGTGTGTGTGTGTGTGTGTGTGTGTGTGTGTGTGTGTGTGTGTGTGTGTGTGTGTGTGTGTGTGTGTGTGTGTGTGTGTGTGTGTGTGTGTGTGTGTGTGTGTGTGTGTGTGTGTGTGTGTGCGCGTGCTTCTGTCTTAAGCTTGCACACACATACAGTTTGAGGCATATCAACATTCCTGTGTGTGCGCTTTTTTTCAGCTTGCATTCCATGTGCCAAGTAACTGTTTTTCTCAAAAATGTCGCGATTCGCGCATTGCCACAGTGTGTGATTCTGAATGGCTTCAGTAACATGAGCCTTTGGTCCTGCTCCAGCTTACTGTATGGAAAGGAAATGAACAATCCCATTAGACAGTGAGTGGAAGCGTGTAGAATAATCTCTGATGCCAGATGGCTCTGAAGGCTGCCTCCTCTAAGAGCTCTCTGGCTGTCAGAGCTCAGCTTGTGCTCTCTCTCTCTCTCTCTCTCTCTCTCTCTCTCTCTCTCTCTCTCTCTCTCTCTCTCTCTCTCTCTCTCTCTCTCTCTCTCTCTCTCTCTCTCTCTCTCTCTCTCTCTCTCTCTCTCTCACTCTCTCACTCTCTCACTCTCTCTCTCTCTCTCACTCTCTCCTGGATTTCTCTTCTGACTGAATCATTTCCTGGGTGTGCAAGCAGTTGCCTGTGTGTGCGTACGCACACTCGTGTCCGTGCATGTGTGCGAGTATGTCCGTGTTTGCTCGAGCGCATGTGTGTGTATGTCAAGTGTCATATTAGTACAGAGAGCGTGGGAACCAGGTGCTGCTCCGGCCTTTGAGCATCGGTGGCCCGCCAGTATCGACGCTGGGAAATCAATGGACTCCTCGCAAAGTCGCTAACATGAAAGTAAAGACGTAATGAACCAGTAAAGAATTGACCTCCCAACTGGTTCCTTCAGAACATTTCTCAACGCTAATAAGGCTTCATTTCAACTCGTTAAATATATATTTTCAACACGCATGTTGATACATCTCATCTAGGGTCCTGAGTTTTTCCATGTCCGATTTATTGCGCTGTCAGGAAAGACTCCTTAGGATAAATGCACAACATGAGCATTCATATGATCAACACAGAGTGCAGTCCTAATGCAAACAGGGGACATGTGTAGAATAACTATCTGTCCACATCAGACATGTGCATTGTTCTTCTGCCCCTCAGTGACTGAGATAAATCCCAACAGCAGGCAAGAGGGGGAGTCGCGGGAAAGTCTGTGAAAATCATTATCATAAATGGTGTGAAACAGCAGACAGCGAGCCAGTGTGAGATTCTAAATCTCTCTATTGTCTGTGTGTGGGAGTGATAGATAAACTCCACAATTCGGGGGGTTTCGTACACATTAGTGGGTCTGTGTGTGTTGGGGAAGCGAGACGTTTTATGATGTTACAGTTGCTTATAATTAATACTGTTTTCGAACCACCAAATTACACGCATAATTGTACTTTTAAGGAATATTCATTTGAGTAGAGACAAAGTATAGAAGGAACTAATGAAAGGTCCAATGCTGCCGTTTGTGTCTCAATCACAGGGGGTTGGTAAGCACCTTAATTGGGGAGGACGGGCCCGTGGTAATGTCGGGTAAACATGGTTTCCATGTGTTTGATGCCATTCCATTCTCTCCGTTCAAGTCATTATTATGAGCTGTCCTCCCATCAGCAGCCTCCACTGATCTCAATATCAAATCATTTCTGGGTAATAATTAAGTACCTTACTTTGATTGTTTTCAATTAAAATGTTTTTTTTTCAAATGAACAAAAATAACTTCTTATGAAAGAGCAATTTCTCAAGCAATAATTTTGCTAGGACTGTCTTGGAGAGGTCTCAATGGGGAGGGGAAAACTGAAAACTAGCTTTTATTGTGGAGTGCTTCGGAATTCTCTTTCTTATTGATCTAATAACTAACTTAACGCCTGGTGATGTCACCAGGAAGGCCAAAACAGTATTAGTCCAACCTCATAGTTTGGAAATATATATAAAATACAGGAAATCATGTTTTTGACTGCACTGGGCCTTTTAAAAAGACTGAGCAGTTATTGTGGGGTAAGGT
This sequence comes from Oncorhynchus gorbuscha, assembly GCF_021184085.1. Taxonomy (NCBI): domain Eukaryota; kingdom Metazoa; phylum Chordata; class Actinopteri; order Salmoniformes; family Salmonidae; genus Oncorhynchus; species Oncorhynchus gorbuscha. The sequence continues at coordinate 27,272,748 of NC_060196.1, forward strand.
TGACTTAACAGAAATCTCTGATATGGAAGTTGAGCGACCTCGTACCACCTCGCTCTCACAGGTCCTATCCTTATGTCCATTCCCCATGATCCCCTAAGATTCCTAGGCGCATGTGTGTGTGTGTGTGTGTGTGTGTGTGTGTGTGTGTGTGTGTGTGTGTGTGTGTGTGTGTGTGTGTGTGTGTGTGTGTGTGTGTGTGTGTGTGTGTGTGTGTGTGTGTGTGTGTGTGTGTGTGTGTGTGTGTGTGTGTGTGTGTGTGTGTGTGTGTGTGTGTGACCAGATATAATGAAGGTCTGAAAGACGAGGGAAAGAAAATATAATAGGCAGGGAGAAGGGCAGACAGGTAGAGAGAAGGGCAGAAGGAAACAAAGAAAGAGGGAGGGAGGAGGGGATGGAGTGAAAGAGACGACCAGAGTGAAATGGGAAAAAGTGAGGAATATGAATGTCTGGAGCTCATTAACCAAACTCTCAGCCCTGTGACATCTCAGTTCCTCAATTACACCTCACTTACTTTCTCTCAGCTCATTCTTATTCCGATCACACCCACCATAGTAAATATTGACCCTCTCTCCATCTTACTCTCTCGCTCTCTCTTTCCACTTCTCGCCCAATCCCCACCTCCTCTTTCCATCCTCTCAATTCTATTCAGTTCAAAGGGCTTTATTGGCATGGGAAACATATGTTTACATTGCCAAAGCAAGTGAAATAAGCAAGTGAACTAAACATAAAATGAACAGTAAACATTAGATTTCAATTTCCAATGGAATAGAGACATTTCAAATGTCAAATTTTGGCTACAGTTTTTTAACACTGTACAAATGGTACAAAAGGGGAAATAAATATGTATTTACAATGGTGTTTGTGCTTCACTGTTTCCCCTTTTTCTTGTGGCAGCAGGTCACAATTCTTGCTGCTGTGATGGCACACTGGTATTTCACCCAATAGATGTGGGAGTTTATCAAAATTGGATTTGTTTTCATATTCCTTGTGGGTCTGTGCAATCTGAGGGAAATATGTGTCTCTAATATGGTCATACACTTGCCAGGAGGTTAGGAGGTGCAGCTCAGTTTCCACCTCATTTTGTGGGCAGTGGGCACAAAGCCTGTCTCCTCTTGAGAGCCAGGTCTGCCTATGGCGGCCTCTCTCAATAGCAAGGCTATGCTCACTGAGTCTCTACATAGTATTACGAACTGGCTCGTAGCCTGTTACAGAGTGGGGGACAAGTAACAATGTTGTATGTAGTCAGTAGTGTAAGTGAATGGTGTGTGCATAGATGGTGGCAGGGTAGCCTAGTGGTTAGAGGGCGGCATGGTAGCCTAGTGGTTAGAGCGTTGGACTAGTAACCGGAATGTTGTGAGTTCAAACCCCCGAGCTGACAAGGTACAAATCTGTCGTTCTGCCCCTGAACAGGCAGTTAACCCACTGTTCCCAGGCCGTCATTGAAAATAAGAATTTGTTCTTAACTGACTTGCCTGGTTAAATAAAGGTTTAAAAAAAATGGTGATAATGAGGGGTGTTGTGAGGTTCCTAAAAGAAGCCCCAAAATGCCACAACAAAAAACAACAGTGTGTCTGCGAGTCTCTTCGATGTTGGATTTAGGTGTATTTGTCATGGAAACTCTAATCAAGTGAGAGAGACTTGGATAATTCTTTCTTCAAACAGTCAATCTTGATTTGATATCGATTGAATTATTGCAATAATGAAGCTGGTCGGCGAACCACCCATAAGTGATTCGTTGAGAGCTCAATGATTCTGAGTTGGGTCTTGCCTTTATATAGCCCAACCTGGTTCCATTTCCTTAATAATCCACCACAACTGTCTCAATGTGTCAAACCAACCCGTATCTACTGGATGAGGTGGCCATATAATCGGAGTCCTCTGTGTTCTCCTGCGAGTAGTAAGAACGGTTTGTTCTTAGAACAGAGGATGAGGAGACACTTCGTTCGGAACAGAGACACCTCGTCACGAACATGCAGGTTTCAGAGTCTAGAGGGTGGGGGTAAGAACACGAGATGTGCAGAGCCCTGGTAAGTGAGGTACAGAGTTACGTGAAAACCGCGATTTACACAACCAGAGTAACAGGATTGTACATACCTATCATTTAAAGTAATGGTAATACTAATTCCCCCCATTTTGCTGACGACCCTCCCAGCTCCGCAAAACCGACGCCCGGTTTAAGGAAAACAAGAGCGGTGAGAGAGGATTTGAAAGACAGAATGGGAGGGTCGTCACAATTGTCAAAGCTTCCCTGAATTGAAGGTCAGTCACAGTAGTGAGGTAGACTAAATAAACAAAAAGAACATTCTCGATTGCTCCGTTTTTTTGTTCATTACTTGACACACTGGAAATAATTATATTTTTGTTTTCTCATGATTTGGTTAGGGCTAATTGTGTTGCTGTCCTGGGGCTCTGTGGAGTTTGTGTTTGTGAACAGGACCAGTTTGCTTAGGGAACTCTTCTCCAGGTTCATCTCTCTGTAGGGGATGGCTTTGTTATGGAAGGTTTGGGAATCACTTCCTTTTAGGTGGTTGTAGAGTTTATTAACGTCTCTTTTCTGGTTTTGATAATTAGCGGATATTGGCCTATTTCAGGTCTGCCTGCGTTATTTTGTGTTTTACCTTGTACACAGAGGATATTATTGCAGAATTCTGCATGTAGTCTCAAGTTGTTCTTTTTTTGTCGCATTTTGTGAATTCTTGGTTTATGAGCAGACCGCAGACCTCACAACCATAAATAGCAATTGGATCTTGATCAAATAATGTATATGTTGAAAGATAATGATAAAATAATTCCACTCTGAAACCTTATAACTGTATGAAATTGATTAGAATCATAAAATTATAATCTGATGATGTGTGTAGTTTTAGTCAGAATTAGGTTAAACAATGTACAGTGGGGCAAAAAAGTATTTAGTTAGCCACCAATTGTGCAAGTTCTCCCACTTAAAAATATGAGAGAGGCCTGTAATTTTCATTATAGGTACACTTCAACAATGACAGACAAAATGAGAAAAAAAATCCATAAAATCTCATTGTAGGATTTCTTTATGAATTTATTTGCAAATTATGGTGGAAAATAAGTATTTGGTCACCTACAAACAAGCAAGATTTCTGGCTCTCACAGACCTTGTACGTGAAATGTCAGAATAATAGTAGAGAGAATGATTTATTTCAGCTTTTATTTCTTTCATCACATACCCAGTGGGTTAGAAGTTTACATTCAATTAGTAGTTGGTAGCATTGCCTTTAAATGGTTTAACTTTTTGGGTTGCCTTCCACATGCTTCCCACAATAAGTTGGGTGAATTTTGGCCCATTCCTCCTGACAGAGCTGGTTTGTAGGCCTCCTGGCTCGCACTCACTTTTTTTTCAATTCTGCCCACAAATTTTCGATAGGATTGAGGTCAGGGCTTTGTAATGGCCACTTCAATACCTTGACTTTGTTGTCCTGAAGCCATTTTGCCATTACTTTGGAAGTATGCTTGAGGTCATTGTCCATTTGGAAGACCCATTTGCGACCAAGCTTTAACTTCCTGACTAATGTCTTGAGATGTTGCTTCAATATATCCACATCATTTTACTGCCTCATGATGCCATCTATTTTGTGAAGTGCACCAGTCCCTCCTGCAGCAAAGCACCCCCACAACATGATGCTGCCACCCTCGTGCTTCACGGTTGGGATGTTATTCTTTGGCTAGCAAGCCTCCCCCTTTTCCTCCAAACTTAACGATGGTCATTATGGCCAAACAGTTCTATTTTTGTTTTATCAAACCAGAGGACATTTCTCCAAAAAGTATGATCTTTGTCCCCGTGTGCAGTTGCAAACCGTGGTCTGGCGTTTTTATGGCGGTTTTGGAGCAGAAGCTTCTTCCTTGCTGAGCAGCCTTTCAGGTTATGTCGATATATGGCTTCTTTTACTGTGGATATAGATGCTTTTGTACACGTTTCCTCCAGCATTTTCTCATGGTCCTTTGCTGTTGTTCTGGGATTGATTTGCACTTTTAAAACCAAAGTATGTTCATCTCTAGGAGACAGAACGCGTCTCCTTCCTGAGTGGTATGACGGCTGCGTGGTCCCATGGTGTTTATACTTGCGTCCAATTGTTTGTACAGATGAACGTGGTACTTTCAGGCGTTTGCTCCCAAGAATGAACCAGATTTGTCGAGGTCTACAATGTTTTTTCTGAGGTCTTGGCTGATTTCTTTTGATTTCCCCATGATGTCAAGCAAAGAGGCACTGAGTTTGAAGGTAGGCCTTGAAATACATTCACAGGTACACCTCCAATTGACTCAAACGATATCAATTAGCCTATCAGAAGCTTCTAAAGCCATGACATTCTTTTCTTGAATTTTCCAAGCTGTTTAAAGGCACAGTCAACTTAGCGTATGTAAACTTCTGACCCACTGGAATTGTGATACAGTGAAATAATCTGTCTGTAAACAATTGTTGGAAAACATACTTGTGTCATGCACAAAGTAGATGTCCTAACCGACTTGCCAACACTATAGTATGTTAACAAGAAATTTGTGGAGTGGTTGAAAAACAAGTTTTAATGACTCCAACCTAAGTGTATGTAAACTTTCGACTTCATCTGTATTCTTAGCCAAACCCTAATTGGTATGTCACATTTTATGCTCCTTCCTCACAGCTTTGTGGAAATTACCTGTGTTGCTGATGTTTATACCAAGGCATATATCATTTTTTGTGTGCTCTAGGGCAATGGTATTTGTTGTTCTGGCAACTGGACCTTTTTTTAAACATAATTATTTTTTATCTTACTGAGATTTAGGTCTGACGGAATCTGTGCAGAAGATCTAAATTCTGCTGTAGGCTCCCCTTGGTTGGAGACAGAAGCACCAGATCATCAGCAAACAGTAGACATTTGACTTCATATTCTAGTAGGGTGAGGCCGGGTGCTGCAGACTGTACTAGTGCCCTCGCAAATTCATTGATTCTCTCTCTCTCTCTCTCTCTCTCTCTCTCTCTCTCTCTCTCTCTCTCTCTCTCTCTCTCTCTCTCTCTCTCTCTCTCTCTCTCTCTCTCTCTCTCTCTCTCTCTCTCTCTCTCTCTCTCTCTCTCATATTGATGTGTCTCTCTTCCACTCCCTCTCTACACCTCCTCTCTCCTCCTCCTGTGCGTCTAGACATGATACACCATTAGATGAGCTCACCCAATTCCCCTGGCCCCCATTCGGCATCAGCAAAAACGACACTCGTCAAACATGGCATGCGATTAGTGACTTGCTCTGTCTTGGCACTTGTTCCAAGACTCTCTCTTTCCTCTACTCTCGCTCCTATTTTTCTTGAGAGGTCTCCCTTTGGGTTTGTTTGCTGGGTAGTTGTGATAGCGGTTGCCTGCAGGAGAGAAGAGGGAGCGGTGGGTAAATGACAAGTCTAAATGAGCGAAAATTAAAAAGGCAGCGGAGAACTATCAGTCTTTTAATAAGGCCCATGTTTATCGCCGTTGGCAACGCCAAGCCACCTGCTGTTGTTGTGTTGGGAGGGTGGGTGGAAGGAGCGGGCATGGAAGTGGCATCACACTTTCCTGCCAGAGAAGCGTGCAGGAGGCAGTCAAGTGGAAGAAGAGAATGCATGATTTACCCTGTGGCTAGATACCTGTGTGTGTGTGCGTGCGTGTGTGTGTGTGTGTAGACATTCACAAACATTCTCTTGTCAGAGGAGGCTGTTTTGGTGTTGATGATGATGTGTTTTCTTGTATGCCAAATATGCCAGATATTGAAGTAGGGGGAAGCCAGAGGGAGGTGCTCATTTTGGAAGTGGGTTGCTCTTCTGACCCTTGAGCAGACCTTTGCTGACAAGTACCAGACCTTCATGTCATGCCTGAACAGCCTTAGTTATCAGTGCAAGCTTGTGTTGCTGATATTCTGGAGTCTCGGCCATGTAAATAGTATGTGTACCTGGCCTTCAGATTGCAGGCCTGCATTACTGTGATGACAATGTCAAAGTAGCCAGAAAGGCACTACTCCGTGTTAGCGGTCATGGGGAGCCTTGCTGTGTGGAGAAGGAGGTGCCATCTGTAGTGTCCATATAAGGACACAAGGCGAGACCCAAATGCAGACACGGTAGGCAGATGGTAGAGCTCCGATATTTATTGTAACAAAGGGAGTAGGCAAAGGCAGGTCGGGGACAGACGAGAGTTCATAAACCAGGTCAGAGTTCAAACAGTACCAGACAATAGGCAGGCTCGAGGTCAGGCCAGGCAGGGGTCAGAAACCAGATCCGAGTCCAAAACAGTACAAAGGGATAGGCAGGCTGGTAGTCAGAACACACAGAGGGGTCAGGCAGGTGCAAGCAAGGAAAACCGCTGGTTAACTTGGCAAACAAGACGAACTGGCACAGAGAGACAGGAAACACAGGGATATATACACTGGGGATAATAAGCGACACCTGGAGGGGGTCGAGACAATCACAAGGACAGGTGACCCAGATCAGGGTGTGACAGTCCAAATATTTGTGTCCCTTTGAAATGTTCGAATCCTTCTCGACTGTAATGTGATTTGTGGATTCAAATAAAATATTTTGTGTGCATGCATGCTGGCGTGAGTGAGTGTACCTGCATATGTGTGTGTGTATGCGTGTATGTAAGAGCATTTGGATTTACAGAATGTTAGCTACTATAGAATGATTTGAGCCTCCATTTAAACCCCTAGAGGGTTTAACATAATAGAAAGAAAGATCCCCATCAGAATCCGTTAGTTTAAGCAAGAGATATCTGCTGGGCTTTCTTGCATGGGCTACGCCTCAATCCACCACATCCGCCTACGGCAGCCTTCTGCGTCTGCGGTGGAACGATGCAGAGCTACAGTGCTGTTCATCAGACCAGGAGACGTCCCGAAAATTGGTCTTCTCACGAAAACGTCTGTAGCATCCCGAACGGTTTGGCCGACAAAAAACTAATATGACCACTCTAAAGAAAGGGGAGACTCTCACAGGACTCGTCTAAGGGTAACCAATACAAATGAGTGGAAGTTTGGAGGTAGTTTTGTGACAACAACAATAAGGTGTTACATATGTGTAAAAAATATATATTTCTTCCAGTTATAGGGCAGATACTTCAAAATGTTCTTCCTTGTGATTTATTTATTTTGATACATAAAGGGAGAGGAGAACTTGAGAAATGCATGCACTCTGTACAGTGTCTGTGGGTGGGTGGGTGTGTGTGTTCGTGTGAATGCGTTCCTGTCTGTTTTATTGTCTTGTCCTACAGCTGTCCGTATTGACGACCACTCTGAGATGAGTCTTGATTATGTCTTTGAGCATAATCAATGATGGGCCATTCATACTACGGACATGTCCTGCTTCCCAAATGGCATCCTATTCCCTTTAGGGTGCCCTACTTTTGACCAGGGCCCATAGGGCACTATAAAAGGAATAGGGTGCCATTTGGGACAAAGTGTGTATGTCCCAGTCACTGGGAAGAAAAGCCTATTAGATAGATAAAGTCCAGTGGACACAGTAGAGAGGAGATCAGGTCAGATAATCAGTGATCTGTGCCCTTACATCCCTAACAGAGTCACAGTGGTGGTAAAAGCAGTCCGGTCACCCGTGATGCAAGTCAGTATTCGACTTCCATCCACGTCTGAGGACGTCAGGAGAGGACATGGAAACCAGCCACTAGGGGCAACAGTGAATGCTGTTACCTTCAAGTACGTTTTTGGTTTTTGCTATGGCGTAGTAGTGGATGGGCATAAGCATCTGTCTCTGATTCCAAAGATTGTAAATTCAAATCCAGCGATCAAAAGTTGTTTTTGAGATTTTTGTTAAGCCTATCCCTATCCTTAACTCTTACCTTAAGCATTCAGTGTTAATTCCTAAACTTAACCCTAACCTTAAAAATATAGAGTTAATGACTAAACTTAACTTTAAACACTTAGAAATGTGACGTTTGCAACAACTTTAACATGTGATGTTTGAAAAACGTGGATGAACATCTAATTCTGACATGAGACTGTGAGAGCTAGTCGGGTAAAAGACTCCATTTGAACAGTGTGGTTCTGGTGTGGAGAGCTGGCTGTGGTAGCATCTTTATTAATTCCCCCTCCTCCCCTCCTCCTCTCTCAGTCCCTTATTCCGTCCTACCCTTATGGGATCCCCTGCATTAATTATTCATTCTAATTTGTTGATTAATTCTGCACGGCTACCCTAACTCTCCCTCTTGTCTCGCCCTTCCTACCCTTCTGACTCGCTCTCTTTCCTTCTATCTCCGGTTCCCCCTCCTTTCCTTTATACCTCCCTCTCTCCCTCCCTCTCATCTCTCCCTCTCTCCATCTCCCTCCCTCATTCTCTCTCTCTGTGACAGGATCCATTAGGATGTCTCTCATGGCTCGCCTGTTCCCCTGTAATAGATGACCTCACACGAATATTAATGTTCTGTAACATTAACAATATCACATCTTATTCTCCGGTTCCCCGCTCCCCTACCATACTATACCCTCTAAATACCCTTCAGTGCTCTCTCTCTCTCTCTCTCTCTCTCTCTTGCATACTTTCTGTCTCTCTCTCTTGCATACTTTCTCTCTCTCTCGCATACTTTCTCTCTCGCATACGCATACTTTCTCTCTCTTACCTACTTTCACTCTCTCTTTCTCTCGTATACTTTCTCTCTTGCAAACTTTCTCTCTCTCTCTTGCATACTTTCTCTCTCTTGCATACTTTATCTCTCTCAGTAGGGGCTCTCGGTTTCAAATGAATAAAACAATGATTTTTTAAACTAGGCCTATAGGCTATGCCTACGCTGCGTTGCATGCCTCTTCTTTCTTCTTCTACCTATTCTGATAAAAACAACTAGAGTCCATGCGCACAATGTAATCAAAATTCTCCATCTATAAATCTTCAGTTTTGGACCATTTCGGCTTCCCACTGCTCAATGAAAATAGCCTTCATTCCTACCAACAGAACAAGACGAAAACACAAAAAATAACAACACAACTTTGTCTCCCGTCTGCATTCAAGCAGCACTTTGCAGCTCATTCTGACCAGGCTAAAGAAATTACAAGAGCATTAGGTATGTTTATAGCCACGGATATGCGCCCATTTTCGGTGGTTTTCTTTACTGCAGTAATTTTGCAGTATAACCGCAGTGCAACTGCAATACACTGCAGTTATTCTAAACTCAGCAAAAAAAGAAACGTTCTCTCACTGTCAACTGTGTTAATTTTCAGCAAACCTAACGTGTAAATATTTGTATGAATATAACAAGCTTCAACAACTGAGACATAAACTAAACAAGTTCCACAGACACGTGACTAACATAAATAGAATAATGTGTCCCTGAACAAATGGAGGGTCAAACTCAAAAGTAACAGTCAGTATCTGGTGTTACCACCAGCTGCATCAAGTACTGCAGTGCATCTCCTCCTCATCGACTGCACCAGATTTGCCAGTTTTTGCTGTGAGATGTTACCCCACTCTTCCAACAAGGCACGTGCAACTTCCCAGACATTTCTGGGGGGGGATGGCCCTAGCCCTCACCCTCGGATCCAACAGGTCCCAGACATTCTCAATGGGATTGAGATCCGGGCTCTTCGCTGGCCATGGCAGAACACTGACATTCCTGTCTTGCAGGAAATCGTGACAGAAAGAGCAGTATGGCTGGTGGCATTGTCATGCTGGAGGGTCATGTCAGGATGAGCCTGCAGGAAGGATACCACATGAGGGAGGAAGACCCTCCACCTCCAAATCGATCCCGCTCCAGAGTACATGCCTCAGTGTAAGGCTCATTCCTTCAACGATAACCGTGAATCTAACCATCACCCCTGGTGAGACAAAACCACATTTCATCAGTGAAGAGTACTTTTTGCTAGTCCTGTCTGGTCCAGCGACGGTGGGTTTGTGCCCACAGGCGACGTTGTTGCCGGTGATGTCTGGTGAGGACCTGCCTTACAACAGGCCTACAAGCCCTCAGTCCAGCCTCTCTCTGTAAAGGGTAAATGAGTGAAGAGGTGTGGAGTCAGGCGCAGAGGGCAAAGGATGTGGGAAAAACAACACGCTTTAATGTCCTGGAAACATAACATGTACAAAAGTGGAAACACAAATGAACAGAAATATAAACGGACAGCGTGAAACCCAAAATGCCAACAAAAATACACTCAAACAAGGAAACAGGTGAACAAGCCCGCACGAAACAGAAGCGGGCTGAACAGACTATATATAACCCTATCCTAACAACCAAACTAGAAACAGGTGCTACCAATTAGACAAAACTAAACGAACACAGAACAACGGATTGGCGATAGCTAGTAGACTGGCGACGACGACCGCCGAGCGCCACCCGAACAAGAAGGGGAGTCACCTTCGGTAATATTCGTGACAGTACCCCCCTCCTGACGCGCAGCTCCCGCAGCGTGCCGACGCCGGCCTCCGGGACGACCCGGAGGCCGAGGCGCTGGGCGATCCGGACGGAGGCGATGGAATTCACTCAACATAGATGGGTCTAGAATATCCCTCACCGGAACCCAGCACCTCTCCTCCGGACCGTACCCCTCCCAGTCAACGAGGTACTGCAAGCCTCTCACCCGGCGTCTCGAGTCCAGAATAGCTCGTATCTTGTATGCCGGGGACCCCTCGATGTCCAGAGGGGGCGGAGGAACCTCCGGTACCTCATCTTCCTGCATGGGACCAGCTACCACCGGCCTGAGAAGAGACACATGAAATGAGGGGTTAATACGATAATACGAAGGAAGTAATAATCGATAACAAACCTCATTTATTCTCCTCAGGACTTTAAATGGCCCTATACACTGCGGACCCAGCTTCCGGCAGGGCAAGCGGAGAGGCAGGTTTCGGGTCAAGAGCCAGACCCTGTCCCCAGGTGCAAACACGGGGGCCTCACTGCGGTGACGGTCAGCGCTCTTCTTCTGCCTTATACTCGCTTGGCATAATGACTCTTGGACCGCACTCCAGGTCTCCTTAGAGCGCTGTACCCACTCCTCCACCGCAGGAGCCTCAGTCTGGCTCTGATGCCACGGTGCCAGGACCGGCTGGTACCCCAACACGCACTCAAATGGTGACATTTTGGTAGAGGAGTGGCTTAGTGAATTCTGGGCTATTTCTGCCCAGGGAATATATCTCGCCCACTCCCATGGCCGGTCCTGGCAATACGACCGCAGAAACCTACCCACCTCCTGGTTAACTCTCTCCACCTGACCATTACTCTCCGGGTGATACCCTGAGGTCAGGCTGACCGAGACCCCCAGACGTTCCATAAATGCCCTCCAAACACGGGAGATAAATTGGGGGCCCCGATCAGAAACGATATCCTCGGGCACCCCGTAGTGCCGGAAGACATGGGTGAAAAGAGCTTCCGCAGTTTGTAGGGCCGTAGGGAGACCGGGCAATGAGATAAGACGGCAGGACTTAGAGAACCGATCCACAACGACCAGGATAGTAGTGTTACCCTGAGAGGGGGGGAGGTCAGTAAGAAAATCCACCGAAAGATGGGTCCACGGCCGTTGTGGAACGGGAAGAGGTTGTAATTTACCTCTTGGCAGGTGTCTAGGAGCCTTACTCTGGGCGCACACCGAACAGGAGGAAACATAGAATCGCACATCCCTCCTCAAAGTGGGCCACCAGTACTTCCTCTCAAGACCTCTCACTGTCCTATAAATACCTGGGTGACCCGACGAGGGTAGACAATGAGCCCATCGAATCAATTGATCACGGACAGCCAGCGGCACGTACCTACGACACTCCGGACACTGTGGAGGCGCAGGTTCCCCCCTTAGCGCCCGCTCGATGTCCGCGTCCACATCCCATACTACCGGTGCCACCAGCTTAGCTGCCGGAATGATGGGAGTAGGATCGATGGATCTGTCCTCAATGTCATAGAGTCTTGACAGCGCGTCAGCCTTAGTGTTGAGGGAACCTGGTCTATACGAGATAGTGAAACGAAATCTGGTGAAAAACATGGCCCATCTTGCCTGACGAGGATTCAGTCTCCTAGCTGATTGGATATACTCCAGGTTACGATGGTCAGTCCAGATAAGGAAAGGGTGCTTAGCCCCCTCAAGCAAGTGTCTCCACACCTTCAGGGCCTTAACCATAGCCAACAACTCCCTATCCCCCACATCATAATTCCACTCCGCTGGCCCGAGTTTCTTAGAAAAAAAGGCACAGGGGCGGAGCTTCGGTGGCACACCCGAACGCTGTGAGAGCACCGCTCCCACCCCAGCCTCGGATGCGTCCACCTCTACTATAAACGCCAAAGAAGGGTCCGGATGTGCCAACACCGGCGCCTCAGTAAACATCGCCTTCAACTTATGAAAAGCTCTGTTCGCCTCTGCTGACCACTGCAAACGCACCGGCCTCCCCTTCAGCAGTGAGGTAATAGGGGCAGCTACCTGACCAAAACCCCGGATATGTCATGTTTGTCATTTATTATCATGTCTTGTCCCTGTGCTCCCCATTCTATTCGTTTCCCTCTGCTGGTCTTATTTGGTTCTTTCCCTCTTTCTATCCCTCTCTCTCCCCCCTCCCTCTCTCACTCTCTCGCTCTCTCTTCTCTCTATCGTTCCGTTCCTGCTCCCAGCTGTTCCTATTCCCCTAATCATCATTTAGTCTTCCCACACCTGTTTCCGATCCTTTCCCCTGATTAGAGTCCCTATTTATTCCTTTGTGTTCCGTTCCTGTCCCGTCGGTTCCTTGTTTAGTATTCACCATGCTGTGATTGCGTATCGCCCTGTCCTGTCGTGTTTTTGCTGTGATTGTGTATCGCCCTGTCCTGTCGTGTTTTTTGCCTTCATCAGATGCTGCGTGTGAGCAGGTGTCTCTGTCAACTACGGCCTGCGCCTACCCGAAGCGACCTGCAGTCTGTGGCCGCTTCTCTTGTTATTCCCCTCTACAGACTAGAGGATTTCTGTTATTCCCTGTTTGGACTTGAATAAACTCTGTTTCTGTTAAGTCGCTTTTGGGTCCTCTTTCACCTGCATGACAGAAGGAACCGACCAAGGAATGGACCCAGCGACTTCAGACGCTCGTTACACTGCCGTCGAGATCCAAGGAGCCATGCTCGGCAGACACGAGCAGGAATTGTCTGCTGCTCGCCATGCCGTGGAGAACCTGGCCGCTCAGGTTTCCGACCTCTCTGGACAGTTCCAGAGTCTACGGCTCGTGCCACCTGTTACTTCCTGGCCTGCCGAGCCTCCAGAACCTAGGGTTAATAACCCACCTTGCTACTCCGGGCAGCCCACTGAGTGCCGCTCCTTTCTCACGCAGTGTGAGATTGTGTTCTCTCTCCAACCCAACACATACTCTAGAGAGAGAGCTCGGGTTGCTTACGTCATTTCACTCCTTACTGGCCGGGCTCGAGAATGGGGCACAGCTATCTGGGAGGCAAGGGCTGATTGCTCTAACAAGTTCCAGAACTTTAAAGAGGAGATGATTCGGGTTTTTGACCGTTCAGTTTTTGGTGGGGAGGCTTCTAGGGCCCTGGCTTCCTTATGCCAAGGTGAACGGTCCATAACGGATTATTCTATTGAGTTTCGCACTCTTGCTGCCTCTAGTGAGTGGAACGAGCCGGCGCTGCTCGCTCGTTTTTTTCTGGAGGGACTCACGCAGTGGTTAAGGATGAGATTCTCTCCCGGGAGGTTCCTTCAGATGTGGACTCTTTGATTGCTCTCGCCATCCGCATAGAACGACGGGTAGATCTTCGTCACCGGGCTCGTGGAAGAGAGCTCGCATCAACGGTGTTTCCCTGCTCCGCATCGCAACCATCTCCCTCCTCTGGCTTTGAGACTGAGCCCATGCAGCTGGGAGGGATTCGCATCTCGACTAAGGAGAGGGAACGGAGGATCACCAACCGCCTGTGCCTCTATTGCGGAGTTGCTGGACATTTTGTTAATTCATGTCCAGTAAAAGCCAGAGCTCATCTGTAAGCGGAGGGCTACAGGTGAGCGCAACTACTCAAGTCTCTCCATCAAAATCCTGTACTACTTTGTCGGTCCATCTACGCTGGACCGGTTCGGGTGCTACATGTAGTGCCTTGATAGACTCTGGGGCTGAGGGTTGTTTCATGGACGAAGCATGGGTTCGGAAACATGACATTCCTTTCAGAGAGTTAGAGAAGCCTACGCCCATGTTCGCCTTAGATGGTAGTCATCTTCCCAGTATCAGATTTGAGACACTACCTTTAACCCTCACAGTATCTGGTAACCACAGTGAGACTATTTCTTTTTTGATTTTCCGTTCACCGTTTACACCTGTTGTTTTGGGTCATCCCTGGCTAGTATGTCATAATCCTTCTATTAATTGGTCTAGTAATTCTATCCTATCCTGGAACGTTTCTTGTCATGTGAAGTGTTTAATGTCTGCCATCCCTCCCGTTTCTTCTGTCCCTACTTCTCAGGAGGAACCTGGCAATTTGACAGGAGTGCCGGAGGAATATCATGATCTGCGCACGGTCTTCAGTCGGTCCCGAGCCAACTCCCTTCCTCCTCACCGGTCGTATGATTGTAGTATTGATCTCCTTCCGGGGACCACTCCTCCTCGAGGTAGACTATACTCTCTGTCGGCTCCCGAACGTAAGGCTCTCGAGGATTATTTGTCTGTGTCTCTTGACGCCGGTACCATAGTGCCTTCTTCCTCTCCGGCCGGGGCGGGGTTCTTTTTGTTAAGAAGAAGGACGGTACTCTGCGTCCCTGCGTGGATTATCGAGGGCTGAATGACATAACGGTTAAGAATCGTTATCCGCTTCCCCTTATGTCATCAGCCTTCGAGATTCTGCAGGGAGCCAGGTGCTTTACTAAGTTGGACCTTCGTAACGCTTACCATCTCGTGCGCATCAGAGAGGGGGACGAGTGGAAAACGGCGTTTAACACTCCGTTAGGGCATTTTGAGTACCGGGTTCTGCCGTTCGGTCTCGCCAATGCGCCAGCTGTTTTTCAGGCATTAGTTAATGATGTTCTGAGAGACATGCTGAACATTTTTGTTTTTGTCTATCTTGACGATATCCTGATTTTTTCTCCGTCACTCGAGATTCATGTTCAGCACGTTCGACGTGTTCTACAGCGCCTTTTAGAGAATTGTCTCTACGTAAAGGCTGAGAAGTGCTCTTTTCATGTCTCCTCCGTTACTTTTCTCGGTTCCGTTATTTCCGCTGAAGGCATTCAGATGGATTCCGCTAAGGTCCAAGCTGTCAGTGATTGGCCCGTTCCAAGGTCACGTGTCGAGTTGCAGCGCTTTTTAGGTTTCGCTAATTTCTATCGGCGTTTCATTCGTAATTTCGGTCAAGTTGCTGCCCCTCTCACAGCTCTTACTTCTGTCAAGACGTGTTTTAAGTGGTCCGGTTCCGCCCAGGGAGCTTTTGATCTTCTAAAAGAACGTTTTACGTCCGCTCCTATCCTCGTTACTCCTGACGTCACTAGACAATTCATTGTCGAGGTTGACGCTTCAGAGGTAGGCGTGGGAGCCATTCTATCCCAGCGCTTCCAGTCTGACGATAAGGTTCATCCTTGCGCTTATTTTTCTCATCGCCTGTCGCCATCTGAGCGCAACTATGATGTGGGTAACCGTGAACTGCTCGCCTTCCGCTAGCCCTAGGCGAATGGCGACAGTGGTTGGAGGGGGCGACCGTTCCTTTTGTCGTTTGGACAGACCATAAGAACCTTGAGTACATCCGTTCTGCCAAACGACTTAATGCCCGTCAAGCTCGTTGGGCGTTGTTTTTCGCTCGTTTCGAGTTTGTGATTTCTTACCGTCCGGGTAGCAAGAACACCAAGCCTGATGCCTTATCCCGTCTGTTTAGTTCTTCTGTGGCTTCTACTGATCCCGAGGGGATTCTTCCTTATGGGCGTGTTGTCGGGTTAACAGTCTGGGGAATTGAAAGACAGGTTAAGCAAGCACTCACGCACACTGCGTCGCCGCGCGCTTGTCCTAGTAACCTCCTTTTCGTTCCTGTTTCCACTCGTCTGGCTGTTCTTCAGTGGGCTCACTCTGCCAAGTTAGCTGGTCATCCCGGTGTTCGAGGCACTCTTGCGTCTATTCGCCAGCGCTTTTGGTGGCCGACTCAGGAGCGTGACACGCGCCGTTTCGTGGCTGCTTGTTCGGACTGCGCGCAGACTAAGTCGGGTAACTCTCCTCCTGCCGGTCGTCTCAGACCGCTCCCCATTCCTTCTCGACCATGGTCTCTCATTGCCTTAGACTTCATTACCGGTCTGCCTTTGTCTGCGGGGAAGACTGTGATTCTGACGGTTGTCGATAGGTTCTCTAAGGCGGCACATTTCATTCCCCTCGCTAAACTTCCTTCCGCTAAGGAGACGGCACAAATCATTATTGAGAATGTATTCAGAATTCATGGCCTCCCGTTAGACGCCGTTTCAGACAGAGGCCCGCAATTCACGTCACAGTTTTGGAGGGAGTTCTGTCGTTTGATTGGTGCGTCCGTCAGTCTCTCTTCCGGGTTTCATCCCCAGTCTAACGGTCAAGCAGAGAGGGCCAATCAGACGATTGGTCGCATACTACGCAGCCTTTCTTTCAGAAACCCTGCGTCTTGGGCAGAACAGCTCCCCTGGGCAGAATACGCTCACAATTCGCTTCCCTTCGTCTGCTACCGGGTTATCTCCGTTTCAGAGTAGTCTGGGTTACCAGCCTCCTCTGTTCTCATCCCAGCTTGCCGAGTCCAGCGTTCCTCCGCTCAAGCGTTTGTCCAACGTTGTGAGCGCACCTGGAGGAGGGTGAGGTCTGCACTTTGCCGTTACAGGACACAGACGGTGAGAGCCGCCAATAAACGCCGGATTAAGAGTCCAAGGTATTGTTGCGGCCAGAGAGTGTGGCTTTCCACTCGCAACCTTCCTCTTACGACAGCTTCTCGTAAGTTGACTCCGCGGTTCATTGGTCCGTTCCGTGTCTCCCAGGTCGTCAATCCTGTCGCTGTGCGACTGCTTCTTCCGCGACATCTTCGTCGCGTCCATCCTGTCTTCCATGTCTCCTGTGTTAAGCCCTTTCTTCGCACCCCCGTTCGTCTTCCCTCCCCCCTCCCGTCCTTGTCGAGAGCGCACCTATTTACAAGGTACATAAGATCATGGACATGCGTTCTCGGGGACGGGGTCACCAATACTTAGTGGATTGGGAGGGTTACGGTCCTGAGGAGAGGAGTTGGGTTCCGTCTCGGGACGTGCTGGACCGTTCACTCATCGATGATTTCCTCCGTTGCCGCCAGGATTCCTCCTCGAGTGCGCCAGGAGGCGCTCGGTGAGTGGGGGTACTGTCATGTTTGTCATTTATTATCATGTCTTGTCCCTGTGCTCCCCATTCTATTCGTTTCCCTCTGCTGGTCTTATTTGGTTCTTTCCCTCTTTCTATCCCTCTCTCTCCCCCCTCCCTCTCTCACTCTCTCGCTCTCTCTTTCTCTCTATCGTTCCGTTCCTGCTCCCAGCTGTTCCTATTCCCCTAATCATCATTTAGTCTTCCCACACCTGTTTCCGATCCTTTCCCCTGATTAGAGTCCCTATTTATTCCTTTGTGTTCCGTTCCTGTCCCGTCGGTTCCTTGTTTAGTATTCACCATGCTGTGATTGCGTATCGCCCTGTCCTGTCGTGTTTTTGCTGTGATTGTGTATCGCCCTGTCCTGTCGTGTTTTTTGCCTTCATCAGATGCTGCGTGTGAGCAGGTGTCTCTGTCAACTACGGCCTGCGCCTACCCGAAGCGACCTGCAGTCTGTGGCCGCTTCTCTTGTTATTCCCCTCTACAGACTAGAGGATTTCTGTTATTCCCTGTTTGGACTTGAATAAACTCTGTTTCTGTTAAGTCGCTTTTGGGTCCTCTTTCACCTGCATGACAGGATAAACCTCCGGTAGTAATTGGCAAATCCCAAGAACCGCTGCACCTCTTTTACCGTGGTCGGAGTCGGCCAATTACGCACGGCCTTAACACGGTCACCCTCCATTACCAAACCAGAGCTGGAAATGCGATAACCCAGGAAGGAAACTGATTGTTTGGAAAACTCACATTTCTCCGCCTTCACATACAGGTCATGCTCCAGCAGTCGTCTAAGAACCTTGCGCACAAGAGATACATGCGCAGTGCGTGTAGCGGAGTAGATCAAAATATCGTCAATATACACCACTACACCTTGTCCGTGCAGGTCTCTGAGTATTTCATCCACGAACGAATGAAATATAGCTGGAGCATTCTTTAAACCGTATGGAATGACGAGGTACTCATAATGGCCCGACGTAGTGCTAAATGCAGTTTTCCACTCATCTCCCTCCCGAATACGCACCAAATTATAAGCACTCCTGAGATCCAGTTTAGTGAAGAACTTCGCTCCGTGAAATGATTCCACTACCGTAGCAATGAGAGGTAGTGGGTAACTAAAACCCACTGTGATGGAATTTAGACCTCTATAATCAATACACGGACGCAAACCACCATCTTTTTTCTTCACAAAAAAGAAACTCGAAGAGACAGGTGACATGGAGGGCTGAATGTATCCCTGTCCCAGAGCCTCGGTGATATAAGTTTCCATAGCCACCTTCTCCTCCTGGGACAAAGGATACACATGACTCCTGGGGAGCGCAGCGTTAACCTGGAGGTTTATCACGCAATCCCCCTGTCTGTGGGGTGGTAATTGGGTCGCTTTCTTTTTACTGAAAACGATAGCCAAATCGTCATACTCAGCTGGAATGCGCACAGTGGAAACCTGGTCTGGACTCTCCACCGTTGTAGCACCGATGGAAACCCCTACACACCTGCCTGAACACTCATCAGACCACCCCTGTAGAGTTCCCTGTTTCTACGAAATCGTAGGATTATGAATAGCTAGCCAGGGAATCCCCAGAACAACTGGAAACGCAGGTGAATCGATAAGGAACAAACTAATTTGCTCCTTGTGATTCCCCTGCGTAATCATCTCCAACGAAATTATGTCTCTCTTCACCAGCCCTGACCCTAATGGTCGACTATCTAAAGAGTGCACGGTAAAAGGGGGGTCTACTTTTACTAACGGAATCCTCAACCTCTGAGCGAGTCCGCGATCTATAAAGTTTCCAGCTGCGCCTGAATCTACCAGTGCCTTATGCTGGAGAGAAGGAGAATAATTAAGGAAACAAATTAATAGGAACATGTGACCAACAGGAAACTCTGGGAGAGTGTGGTGCTTACTCACCTGGGGTGACCGATGAGTGTTCTGCCTGCCCTCATGATTCCCAGATGAATTCCTCCAGCACCGACCAGACGTGTGCCCTCTCCGGCCAGAACTGGTACAGGAGGAGCTTCCTCCTCCGATCTCCCTTGACCGCGGTCCCTCCTAGCTCCATCGGGATAGGGGCAGAAGGATCAGGAGGTAGAACTGACAAGACCCTTTCAGAACGTCCACGAGCAGCTAGCAGATGGTCAAACCGGATCGACAGGTCTATCAGTCCATCCAGGCCAAGTGTAGTATCCCGACAGGCCAGCTCCCTACGGACGTCCTCTCTCAGGCTACACCTGTAATGGTCTATCAGGGCCCTGTCGTTCCACCCTGCTCCCGCAGCCAAGGTCCGGAACTCCAGCGCCAAGTCCTGCGCGCTCCTCGTCCCCTGTCTAAGATGGAACAATCTCTCACCCGCCGCTCGACCCTCTGGAGGGTGATCGAACACGGCCCTGAAACGGCGGATGAACTCCGGGTAGTTGTCCTTCGCCGAGTCGGGCCTGTTCCAGACCGCATTAGCCCACTCCAGGGCTCTACCGGTCAGGCAGGTGATGAGGACCCCTACTCTCTCCTCCTCCGAGGGGGCCGGCCGAAAGGTGGCCCGGTAGAGTTCTAATTGCAGCAGGAATCCCTGGCACCCCGTCGCTGCTCCATCGTAATTCCTCGGAGGCGTCATGTGCAGAGCGCTGGAACCGGATCCAGATGGGGGAGATGGTAGAGTTGCTGGTAGGAGGGTCGGTGGGGTAGTCGTAGGGAAACCATTCCTCTCCCAACGATCCATCCTCTCCATCATCTGTTCTATTGCTGATCCTAGGCGATGGAGGATGGACGTGTGATGTTGAACTCGCTCCTCCATAGTGGGAAGAGGAGTGGTCGCTGCTCCTGCTGACTCCATAGTAGGGTGCGGGCTTCTGTAAAGGGTAAATGAGTGAAGAGGTGTGGAGTCAGGCGCAGAGAGCAAAGGATGTGGTAAAAACAACACGCTTTAATGTCCTGGAAACATAACATGTACAAAAGTGGAAACACAAATGAACAGAAATATAAACGGACAGCGTGAAAACCAAAATGCCAACAAAAATACACTCAAACAAGGAAACAGGAGAACAAGCCCGCACGAAACAGAAGCGGGCTGAACAGACTATATATAACCCTATCCTAACAACCAAACTAGAAACAGGTGCTACCAATTAGACAAAACTAAACGAACACAGAACAACGGATCGGCGATAGCTAGTAGACCGGCGACGACGACCGCGAGCGCCACCCGAACAAGAAGGGGAGTCAC